>NW_012119598.1:13722580-13767236 GCF_000951035.1 Colobus angolensis palliatus | reverse complement strand
TCAAACTCCTGACCTCAGGTGATCCGCCTGCCTTGGCCTTCCAAAGTGCTGGGATCACAGGAGTGAGCTATCGCAACTGGCCATACATTTATAAATTTTAAAAATTTATCAAATAGCTTGCTGGCTTGGGTTAAAATATTATATTTAGTATTTCTGAATTTAATTTATGTTCATAAATTAGATTGATCTGTAGGTTTTCTCTCTTACATGGTCCTTCTCCAGTTTTTAGATTAAGGGTTGTATTACTCTAATAAAAAGATTTGTTAAACATTCCTTCTCTTTCTATTGTCTTGAAAAGTTTATGTAAAATAGAGGTCACATATTTAGTCTCTGGAATAGCTTATATAAGTTAAGGGTAACCCTTCTTAAATGTTTATTAAAACTCATCAGTCTAATTGATTTTTACTGTAGATCTGATTTCTTCAGCCACTGTAGTGATTTATTTTCTATTGCTTCTTCAGTCAATATTGGTAGTTTATAGTTCATCTAGAAAATTTTCCATTTTATTTAAGTTTTCCAATTTACTTGCAGGAAGTTGATCATAATATTTCCCTCAGATATTTTAAAATTATCTGTTAACTGTGCCCCTCTAATACTCTATGTTTGTGCCTTCTTTTGTTTTGTTTTTGATGGCTCTTGCCAGAGATCTGCCTGTTTTATTAACATTTTCAAAACAAGAAACTTTTTGTTTTCTTTGATTTTTGAGTGTCGATTGTATCTTGGATTTTCTTTCCATTAATTTCACCTCTTATTTCTATAATTTCTTTCTTCAGTCTTTGGGATAGTGCTGCTGTATCTTTTCTTACTTACTGAGTTGACTGTGTGACTAATTCACTTTAAATATTACCTATTTCCTAACACATGTATGCAAGGCTACAGATTTCTCTCAAAGTACTACTTGCAAATCTCATGTATTTTGTAAGTAGTTTTAAGTTATCGTTCAGTTCTAAATATTTCATATTTAGAAATGATTTACTTTTGATGTATGAATTTCTTAGGTATTTATTTAATTCCAATGTATGTTTTAAGCAATATCTTTGACATATATATCGCTTTATTGCTATTTTTTAGAGAAAATACTTTGCATATTAATAGTTTGGAATTTACTAACTTTTTTATGATCTAGCTTGTAACTAATTTTCTTAATGGTCCATATATTATTTCAAAAAATATGTAGGCTTCAATTGTTAATGTATGCATTAAAGAAAACATACTACTTGAGTTGTTTAAATCTCCGCTAAAATTACTAAGCTATCTAATGTATAAGTTACTGTGAAAAATGTGTTTTAAAAAATATTCATTTATAATTTTGGATTAGTTTTCCCTTGTAATTTTAATCATTTATGCATTTTATATTTGGTGGCTATTTTGTTAAATTTTTACATCTTCCTATGAAATATTCCCTTTGTCATTAAGTATTAATGCAATTATTAAGTATTAATCATTTATCATTAAGTATTAATACATAATTATTTATCTATAATCATTTACCATTAAGTACTGATATGTAATTAAGTATTAACGAGTATCCTTAGGTAACAATTTTCCTTATCTTTAATATTGTTGTTAACTTTAAAATCTATTTTATTTAATAGTAATATTGGTATGCTAGTTTGATTTACTTTTGGTTAATATTTGCCTGTTGTATCATTGGTGCATCATGGTTTTTTTCTACTTTTAGCATAGAAGTTCAATCTATTTATAGTTGTTGTGACTCATTTGTTTCATACTATTTTGGTTTTCCATTTGTCTTTTCACCTCTTGATCTCTGACTGTTGGAGTTTTCTTTATTCCTTCTTTTCCTTTCCTCTAATTTGGAAGTTATATATTTTGTTTCTTTTTTTTTTAATAGTTGTCATTACAACTTGAACATATTCTTATGTTTCTGGCCAGTATATCTGGAACAAGCCCAGAATGCTGAAATCTGATCACCCCTCTCTGTTACTTAGGTTTGCTTTTAGTTCTACCTTGTCTGTAACCCCATTCCTTTAGAAAAAATTCCATCACTGTTTTATGTTGTTTTACTTTTACAGATATATTTATCAGTGTCACATCTGCTTCTTCAATCTCACTCCTTCCTTCTTGGTTCAATTTTCTTCTTTCTGAATGACAGGCGATTCCTTCGTTTAGTGAGGGTCTATGATTAACGAACTCAAACCCTGAGTTTACTAGCATGAATCTTTATATATTTTAATTATTATTATCTAATAAATGTATGTAAGTAGTTAAAAATTTAAATGGTGCTAAAAGTAGTAGTCTCCTGTTCCTCACTTCCCCAGACATAACAATTTCCAACTGTTTTTTCTTTCTGATCTATTCCATATGGTATTTAGCTCTAAGTTTCTAAATAGTATAATACTCTCAATTCATTAATTTATAATACTATTTATTAACTGTATACTATAGTAGCAGACTGAGCTCTCTTAAGCCATTCCATTCCCCTTTTCCTCCTCCATTTTTATATCATATTTTGTTAAATATTCAATTTTTACATATTTCAATTTTGTTAAAATTGGTTCTTTGGAATTCTATGATTACACTTCCATTTTAAACAAATTTTCATTTTTCCTGGAGTTAATAATCCCTTAATTTTTTTTCCTGAGTCTTCTTTGAACTGATCTCTAATTTTTTCCACACCCTTCAACAGCTTCTTGGTATAACACCCCAATCAACCAAATATTTCAGACAGGGTGCCTCATTTTGGAGCTATGATTATGTGCCTAAATCCAGATGCTTTTGGATTTAACTTCTCCAAGGAGGGGAAAAATCCCACCTCTTGAGGGAGTGATAGAGAAGTTGCTTTACACCACCCCCTTTTACTATCTTTTGTGTCACCTAATATATCGTATTCTTCATCTCATTTCTCAGGGCTTCATTCTGATTTTCTTTGATCTTCCAGTTTATTAATTCTTTCTTTGGCTGTGTCCACTGTGCTATTTAATCAGTGTTTAATTTCAAAGACTATATTTTTCATTTCTAGATATTATATTTATTTCTTTTCTAGTCTGTCTTTTTTTGCTGTTGTTTTTCATAGTGGTTTCTTTTTCACTATGGCTCCTATTTATTCTCGATTTCTTTTCTAATTGTAAGCATATGTATTTGATAGAAACCTTTATATTTATATCTTATTTCTAGTTCTTCATTTGTTGAATCTGTTGACTTTATTCTAGTCTATTTCTTCATGTGATTTGGAGTTTTTTCATTGTGAGTTTATATTTAACAGGATTCTTTTCCATTCCTTAAAGAGTAATTTTTTATTTGCTTCTATCAATAACCCAATGATTTTAATGGCCTGGAGGGTGGGAAATATGTTCACTTTTAGCTCCAGGATTCCCAAATCCTCTGGGTACTAAAAATTTGGATCACATAGGCTTTCAGTTTCAATTTCTCATAGGGACTTTCCTGCCTTTACAGAGATCCCCTGGGCTTACAGCTCCTTGCTATTTTCCTTACAGGCAAAGTTATTGCTTTGTCTTTTTTTCCAATTTCCAGTTTTATCTATGGGTAGGACTTTGAGGAGTCTTCCCTTAATCAGAGTCTTAGCTCTGCCCTTAAATGAGAATTGAAACTCCAGCCCTCAGTGTCTCAGGCATGTATCCAGGTCAGACACCCCAGAGTAAAGTCAGTTCAGTCTATTATGCTGCTGAAAGTTCTTCTGATTATTTCTTTACGTGTTTGTCTCTCTCAACTAGTGAATGAGCATTTCAAAGGCAAGAACCAACTTATTAACCATTATTTCTCTCTGCTCTACTATCCCAACTCCTAGCAAAAAACCTGGCAGAGAGTAAACAAAAGCATGATTCATACTGATAGAAGAGCTAGAAAGAAATTATTTAGGCAGATAGTGAGGATGAGAGTCCTCAGTAAGATTTCCTTTTAATAAAAAGCAGTCCCGAAATCATTTCTTTTCTAACAAAAAACAGCCTGAAAAATCAAGCTGCAAGCATAGATAAGTAAGCTAGAAGCTTACACAGGTGAATGCTGGCAGCTGTGCCAATAAGAAAAGGCCACCTGGGGGCTAGGCATGTTCAACATGGAGGCTCTATCTTCCTTTTTCTTTGTCAACCATGTGTGCAGTATAGAAGCAGGCAACATGGCGTCGGCCAGGTAGAGAACCATTTGCATAATAAAAGATTAAGGTGAGGAGGCCAGATTCTTCACGCACTATGTAAATGGCATACCTGGTCTGACCAATCTTTTGTGCCCTATGTAAATCAGCCGCTGCCTTCTGCCTTCTCGAGCTTGTCTATAGACCTCCCCACCCCCCAAGCCCGTGCATTTCACCACGGAACCGGAAGACCCACTGGGGAGCCCCTCTCTATGTAGGAGAGAGAGCTTTTCTCTTTCTTTCGCCTATTAAACCTTCGCTCTTAAACTCATTCTTTGCGCGCATCGGCGTCCTCAGTTTCCTTGGCGTAAGGCAATGAAAAACAGCACCGTTTCAATATTTGGTAAATGAATGAGTTTAATTTAGATGAGTTTGATATCTACTAAGAAGTTCTGTACAACTTGTCACTTGCAACATGGTGTCCAAGACACAGATAAGAGATACGTCAGAGAATAAAGAGAACTGGAGAGCAATAATTGGGAGATGTCTGTGGAATCTGATTGCTCTGACCTCTTCTTCAACTGGTTTTCTTCCTCACTATTTGAAATATTGTTTAAATTAAATAATTAACACTATATTAAGACCCAAGAATAGTACTCAGAGGCTATGTTTAGCTTCTGGCTACCTGGTTATGCCATGCAGTGAAATGAGGCAAGAAGCTTTTTGACAATTTAATTAACATCTTTCTAGATTTTCAGTTTTTAAAATATGAAACCCCATGAAGGGGCTTCATTTTCAATTTATTTACAGTGCAAGAGGAGGAAACTCTGATTTCTCCTTCAACATTTATAACTGGCGATTTGGGTAGGGGATTGGAGAAGGGAGAAAGAAGGAAGAAAGGCCTTGTCTTCTATTAACCTAGAGTTCATCCTTCTTTGCAGCTTCCTTTAAGTCAGTGGTTTAACTTTGGGACATGGTAAAATAACAATGTGTGTGTTGTCAGTGGATTTGGGGTGTGAGAAAATAGCAGATACTAATTAGGATTTTGAAAGACCTTTCATAGTGGTAAAAAGAAAAAAAAAAAAGAAGAAGACACAGAAACATACTTATGTCATTGCCATAATTGAGTAAGCCTGTGTATTCTGTTTGGAAATTTGCAAGGCTTATCACATTGAATACTTGACGTTTTCATTATTTGAGGTCTTGAGCAAACTTCTAATGAAGTGTGTTTAGAAAGTACTGTGCATGTGATCTCCCCCTCCACAAACACAAAACCATTACAGTTTTATCTAATTAAACTACTTCCATTTCTTCTTCAGTGCCTACCATAAGAATGCTGGCCTCTCTCAATAGTGGTCCTCATCATCCAGCTTATTTCTCCATATGGCAACAAAATGCTGATGAGGAAGTTTCAGTTCAGTTACAGTTATTTTTTTCTTAAGAAGAAAATGATGTAGGACAGGACTTTGTAAGAGAAGAATAAACCAAAAAGTAGAAGGGAATATTTTTAATGACATCAGAGAAACTGCATAAGACCATTTTCTGTATTGCTGGCCTCTTTAGAAAGTATTCAGTTAGCAGGTATTTGTGGTGTAATCGAATGAGCTGTTGTAATCACTGAGCACTGACATATTCATCAGCTCTGTAAGGGGAAAATTTTCCAACATGGGGCAGTCCTGTGGCGATACAAGCTAAACATGCCCATCTACTGCCCTGCAAACCAGGGCCACCCCTTGGGTGCTAGGGTCCTCATCTATAGCAGCAATTTGTGTCACCCTGGGTCAGTGTGTTAGCACTGATCTCACCTGATTTATAGAAGAAATGGCATCCTGGTCAGCAGGGGTAAACTGCTTGGCAGGCTATCCTCCTGGAACAAGGGACAGGTAATAGTGATATGGACAGGAGGCAGGGAAATACTGGGTAGTAGTGCCAGGAACTAATGTTCCCTGGCAAAAGCCCTATCCTCAAGCCTGGAAACTATGGCCCTAAATGAGAAATGTTATCCCTGTTTTCCTGCCCAAATGTTGCCTTTTTGGCCTGCCTCATCCCCCTATCCTGTGCCCATATAAACCTCAGACCCCAGCTGGCAAAGAGACAAGTGGCTGAACATCCAGAGAAGAAGCAACTGAGCATTGAAGACTATAGAGAGATGTGGCTTAACTTCAGATGGCATGACTTCAGAGAGGAGCCTGGTCATCTCTGGGAAAGATCACCTTCATTCTACACCATCCCCTTTCCAGCTCCTGATTCTCTGAGAGCCACTTCCACTGCTTAATAAAATTCTCTCTGCATTCATCGCCTTTCAAACAGTTCATGTGATCTGATTCTTCTGGATGCCAAACAAGAACCTGGGTATCAAAGGGGCAGGTGCAGAAGGCTGTCACCCTGACCTACCACTGAGCTGTCAACACTTAGTCATCCATAGACAGCAAAGCTAAAATTGTAGCTAAAATTGTAACACACCCATAGAATGCTGCCATGAGGCTGGAACCCAAAAGCACTCAGCCCGGCCCTGGCACCCACTCTCCTGTGTGCGCTCGCCTGTGAATGTTTCAACCTAGCAAGTTCAAGCGAGTGAAATTCATTCCTGCTGGTGCTGAAGTGGTCGGCTTGTCCCAGAGGTGGTGCACTCCAGTTCCCGCCCACAACAAGGTCAGGTCAAGGGTACTCTTCAGTCTCAACAGGGCCCAAGGTCAACTATAGGTGGGAGTGCTGAGCTCCTTGGGACATCTGATCAACTCCCAAGGCTGAGGGTAGGTACAATGGAGTTGGAAGGTTGAAGAGTATCCCAAAAAGCAGAAACAGGGGTCTAAGGGTGGCACAGGTCTGGTCTGGGCCCAGGGCTCCTAGCTAAGACAACTACTGCTTTGCCATCCAGGCATCTCATAAGGCCTTAGAAAACTGCTGGGAAAAGGGCTTGTGGGGTGCCTGTATAAACTGGCCATAAAAATGTGGGATAATAAGTTGTGGAAAGCCACAAGAGGCCTCTGAGGAGGAAAGCCTCCTAACTGCCATCATGTTCCCATGCTCAGAGCGAGACCTGCTCTTTTACCTGTAAATACTGTGTTCAAGGAGAAAGACACTCCTTTAAAACACTGAAATGTGGACAGACGTACAGGCTCCTAGTTAAGCCCACTCTCACTAGCTACTCTCCGAGAAGTTAAAGATATGCCGTTTGAGCACAAAGGAGATTCATTTAAACCACTGTTGCTATAGATGACGCTTATGACACATTTGCCCCCCTTTCACTGTTTCGTCCTGAACATCTGCTTCTTAGATCTAAGTGATTGTACTCAATAAATAGCGTGGAGACCAGAACTCTGGTCTTTTTGCAGCCTCCATTTTGCAGTTGGCCCCCTGGCTCCCACCTTTATAAACTCTTAACTTGTCTCTTCTCAATCCTTTGTCGCCACCAGACTTCGGATACCTTCTGGGTGGTGTTGAGACTGGTCTCCAACAGAAAACATCAGGAGAAACTCTCCAAAGTGGGAGTTGCAGGGGTGAGGTGCTTCTGGCCTGGGTCAGAAACTCTGAGGTTGCATTGGAATGGGCAACAAACCCAACATCTATCTTGCTGGCCTCCCAGACTATATGTTGGTATAACTGCAACTCAGACAGCACCTCCTGGATGAAACTTTCTTGACTACCAAGACAAAGTTACTCATTCTACCCTCAGTGACCAGGAAGCATTTTCTTCATGCCTCACCTCTCACTTGGCTTTGTGAATATGTGTTTATATCTCTATCTCCCCTGTAGACTTTGAGTCTCTGTGGAAAGCAATTATATCTTCTTTATATTTGTGCCTTTAGTTCCTGGACACATGAATAGCAGTGATGTTCGGAAAATTAATGAATAGATGGCTTGTCCGCCTGGAAGTCACCTTTTTGTATTAGTATTTCATAGGCAGATTACTAATTACCATGCTAATGAAATTAAATTACTAATTAGCATGCAAAGTTATAAGATAGGCATTATGATGCCAGGGTAAATATTCATCTTGAGTGGTTAAATACAGTAATTTCCTTCTTGAATCTTTGTTGCAGCAACAGGTGGAGTGAGACACACATTGTTCTAGGAGATCTGTATTCCTTGGAGGACTCTGCCAAGTTCAAAAATGTATAGGAGCTTCACCTTCTAGTCACACTGACGGTACCTTACACCTAAATCCTACTTTCACATCTGTTATCTCTTTGATCCTCTCAAAAGCCCTGTGAGGTGAGTAGGCTCTTACTGTGATCATCATTTTATGGCAGAAGACAGCAAGGTGGACTGGTTAAGTGATGCATCTCTGGTTCCACATATGAGAGCGGTGCTGAAATTCGAACACGACTGTCTTGGCCAACCAGTGTTTTTCCCACTATCTATTCACCACCATGATGCTGGCCAAATTGGTTAACCTCTCAGCTTCAGGTTTCTTATCTGAAAAGAGGAATAATATGCTCTACACACTGGGGAGGTAAGGTCAAGGAATTTAAAGGATGCTTAGGTACTTTGCAAACATTATACTTTTGTGTCTTGGTGGTTTTCCATGATTGCCTGATGGACATATCTTCATTCATAATGCATCACCTCTATTAGTATCGCTGATAACTTTGTAGCCAAGGATCAAAGGGGAGCCTCCACTTCAATACTTCAATATGAATATTTAGCATGGCATCCAGACAGTTTTCACACCCTTCTGCTACCTACCCATGGTAATTGGTGATCAGTGTGATGTGGCTTCCTGCCACATAATACTTTGAGATGATTTCTAGGTCAGCTCCAGCAATCAGTCCGGATGAAGACTATTTAATTTGTAATTGCTTATGACAATTCTTCCATCTTTTAAGAAGCTCTGAAGGAAATGGTACTCTTATTCCTCTATGTCTTTTGCCTGCCAATAAGTACTGCAAATGGACCCTAAGGCATTCAATTTCCAATATTAATTCACATTGATGACCTTAGTTGGCCGCCACTTGATATACTTAAGATTAGAGTTGAAGGCCCGCCCCTGCGATCAGCTAAGTTGACTTGTTCCCATGGCCATGGGCTAGCCAACCCTCTTAGAAATGTGCACCAGTGGCTGCCAAGGGGCCCCAGCAGGAGAGTGTAAGTGGCTAGTCCCATCTAGCAAAAGTGCTGGAAAATTCACAACATCCATGCAGTCATAGTGGGGACTGGTGTTGCCATTTTCATGTGAGTGAGATTCTCTGGCAATTTATAGTTATCGTCAGGACTTTAGAATTCCGCTGTACAGTAGAAACACCATTAACCCTTCCCTCTTATTCTAGTACATCTTCACCCTTCTATTGATTTTCGAATTTTAAAATGAGTTACCGCTGCTGTTCTATTCCTACTGCTTCCACTGCCAGCACCCCACATACAGACTAGTGCCTCTCCTGCTGCATCTCCCTAAACACTGCTGCTGAATGAGCTTTATTTGCTCAAGAACTATCTTTATCCCATCATTCTGCTTGAAGATCTCCACTGGCTTACACAATCAAGTCCAAAGCCATCCTTTTGGAACTAGAAGCTGCCTTAAGCTCCCATGGTTCCACCTGTGCATCCCCAGGTCTCATTATTTCCAAACAGAAACATTTGTCTTCAGCACTTTGCTTTTGCTCATGCTTTGCTTCAGCTAAAATGCCTTCTCCCTCTACCTAACTATTACAAATTGTTCCAAGTTGAGCTCTGATCTCATGTCTTTCTACAAAGCCTTTCATTAATGTTCTGGTCCGCAATGCTATTTTCTTTTCTGACTCGCTGCACATGTTGATGTTACATATTTTGGAGCTGAATCAAATACTCTTTTGAGCTGTTCTCTAAGTGTTTTTCAATGGATAATGTCATTCTGCTGTAAAAAGGCCTTTCTTATCTCCTACTCACCTGCAGAATAAAATAAAAGTCCTTAATATTCTGGACCTTTCTAAACCTAATCATAATATTGACTATAATCATAATATTCATATATTTCTTTTAAAATCATATACACTTACATGTGCATATATATGTGTGTGTATATATATATATTTACAGTTGTGAATACAGTACATTCCTATTGTAAAAAACACATAAATGACAGGCTTATACAAAGTAGGAAAAATCATGTACAAATCAACCACTCTGAGGCAGCCCCTATTAGCATCTTGATAGGTGTCTTTCAGATGAGTTTCTTAGCAAACTATGGGCTTTCACTTCTCTAAACCTTTGCTTACCTTGTTCTCTCTGAACTATATTGCCCTTCTGAGTCCTCTCTGATAAGCATACTGGTGGATCAAGGACTGCTCAAATACCGCCTCCCCTTCGAAGCTCTCCATACACCCGTCCTCACAAGTAAGATGGATCCCCCTCCCCACTAATCTTCCATAGGTGTCTTCTCTGCTGGCATGGTGAGGTCTGGCCTGCATGTGCAAATCTATCTGGCATGCACACATATCTGTCCCCCAATTGAGACTGGAAGCTCTCTGATGGCAAACTGTGTTTCATCCTTCCCTTTCTTTAGCTTCTGCCTAGCGTAGAGCTGGCATCAAACAAACACTGGGGGAGTAATGAACACAAGAGCAGAAAGCATGGCTTCTCATCTAGTGAGCTGAAGACTAAAACCATACGGTAGTAGGCCTCTTGTGCTCCATGAATACTTGTCTGCTGTGTTTCTAGCACATCAGATCTTTTATGTTAGAACTATTGTCTATTTAGGAATGAAAGGTCTGAAAAGACTCTAGGCAATACTTTTTTAGCTCCACAATACACAACTATGTGCTTCACCAGTGCAAGGTCCTGGGATGCCCATGTGGACATCACCCAGATCAAGAAAACAAATTTTGCCAGTGTCTCTGAAGCCCCCACTGATGCCTCATCACAATCTCTACCCACCTTTGCTCCTGAAAGCTCAGGGCAAGTTGTTTCTAACATTATTGTTTAATTTAGCATGGTTTTAGGCCAGGCATGGTGGCTCACGCCTGTAATCCCAGCACTTTGGGAGGCTGAGGCAGGTGGATCACCTGAGATCAGGAGTTTGAGACCAGCCTGACTAACATGGTGAAATCCCCTCCCTACCAGAAATACGAAGATTAGCTGGGCATGGTGGCAGGTGCCTGTAATCCCAGCTACTCAGGAGGCTGAGACAGGAGAATCACTTGAACCCAGGAGGCAGAGGTTGCAGTGAGCTGAGATGGTGCCTTTGCACTCCAGCCTGGGTGACAAGAGTGAAATTCTGTCTCAAAAAAAAAAAAAAAATTAGCATGTTTTTGAACTTAATATAAATTGAATTATACAATATGTGTTCTAGCTTCTTTCCCTTAATATTATGTTTATGAGATTCATCTATATAATTGTGATTTTGTTACTTGTATTTCTGTGAACTGTACCATTGCATGATTATACCATAATTAATTTATCCATTCTACTCTTAATGGACATTGAGTTGTTTCCAGGTTTTAGCCTTTATAAAAAATACTATTAACTTTCATATTCATGTTTGTGTGTGCGTGCATGTCTCTCTCTCTCTCCCACCTCCTCTCTCTCTCTCTCTCTCTCTCTATATATATATATGTATAAAACTTAATTTGTAATACTTTACAAACTTCTGATGATGTAGTATGGTCAATGTAAACAGTAGCCACATTGAAATACACTAAAGTACAAAAGAACTTGGTTTTTCATTGGGAAGAAAATTACAGGAGGCACTTACTGGAACACAGGACATCCCACTGCATCTACCTTCAACCAGTTATAAACCTATGCCTGCTATTTGAGCCCATGCAAAATCTAGTCTCTACAGGTTAATTTCTCGATTGGAGTAAGACCTTAGGCTTATATTTTTCCTATGGTTCAAGAAAATTGAACCATAGAAAATTTGGATTACTGAGCTAATTTATGGAGATGAGGTGTGAAATAGAGAAAGTATAAACAGTACTTTTCAAAGTGCTTCTTAAAGTATCAACTTAGAATGATGATGATGCCTATGAACCTCATATCCTATTAATAAAAAATAAATTTTAGTTGGTTTCAGTTGGGTGAAATTGTAACTATATATACTAGTGGAAGATTGTGGTTTAGATGATTTTAACTTAAGGGACAACCCAGCTTTTGCCAAGTATAGAAGCAGTTCCAAAACTTGTAAGTGAGAAGTCTCAAACTCAAAATAACTATCTTAGTCGTTTGGTCTTGCTCAAATTTTGTTCTTACATTTCCATGAATGTGCTATAAAAATCTCATGGGCTTCCTGTTTATTAAGAGCATGTTCTGAAACTGTGATTGATGAATACTCCAGTATTATAGATTCACCATTAGAAGGTTTGCTTTTTCCTTATGAAATAAACTGCTCAGCTGGGGAAGGTGCAGACAACATGACCCATCCTCTCCCCACTAATGATCCCAAAATTATTTAGAAACTAGTTGTAGCTAATATTCTATAAATGAAAGGTGTAACTAGGTTAGTACCCATGGAATGACAAAATCAAAAGTGGTGACCATATTGAAAGGGATTCTTTCTTGGAACACCAGAGGGGATAACTTAGAAATGAACAATGATGTAAGTTCCTAAGGTTAGAATTGTTGATTTAAATCTAGCCCTGACATGGCACATTTCCAGAACTAGCCCTTCTTTCTGTTCCCACTGTCTATGCCCTCTGGCTCTTCAATCTATCCAAACATCAGTTCTGGAAGGAGCTACTTTATTGAAAGATTAAATAATCTCACATTGCCTGCCTCCTTAAATGGCTATCAATCTGGAAAAAAAAAAAAAAAAAAAAAAGCCACATTCTTGACTCTGTGGCCCCAGACTAGTTATGTTTTAATCTAAATTCTAAATACATCTCCTTAGAATTTCTACCCTCTACTTAACATTAGCCTCTTCTGTATTCCAGGTACCCACTACGTACCTTCAAGACTCTTTGGTTTTACTTTTGTAATTATTTTTGTCTGGAGTGCTCTTTCAGCCCTCTACTTCTCCATGTATTCAAATCTTTCATAACTGTCAAGGTCCAGGTTAAATGTCACCTCCTCTTTTGAATTAGATAAATTACAACCAGATTTTGCTTTATTTAGCATTTACTTCACTCTCCCCTGTATTAATTAGTTAATGACCTATTTTTATCCTCTACTTGTTCATAATCTTTTTGCAAATAGAAACTAGGCTTCTTTTTGTATTTTCAGTGCTACCCACAGTTCCTTGCAGTAAGCACTGAATTAATTTGTATTTACTTGAGTTTGCAAATTCAACATGTTATACAGGAAAAACAAATCAAGGGACTGGAAATCTCAAGCATGGGTTTTGTTCTCAGCTTTTCTACTAACTAAATGATGGGGGTATGGTGGAGCACCTTCTTCGTATGTAAAATCAAGAAATTGGTCTTCATATCTTTAGGGGTCTTAGCCTTAATGATCAAAGAAGAAATTCAAAAATTCTCTTATTTACACCAGATGTAACATCTCTAATTGCACAGTTATTGTGAATATACATCTCATTAATTATAGCTAGAAAAAAAGAGCATTTTTTGAGAGTCAGGAACTGATCCACTGGAAGGATGAGAAAACAGAGTCTCTAAAAGTGATAGAAGCAGGAGTTTGGACCCCAGTTGTTCAATTTCAAGTCCAGTGATTCTCAGGAAAGTAAACTGACTCTTGAGAGCAAGCCTGGAAAGGAAACTTTAGACAGGTTTGTTTGTTTATGTATTTATTTATTTTGACATGGAGTCTTGCTCTGTCACCCAGGCTGGAGCACAGTGGCACAATCTAGGCTCACTGCAACCTCCACCTCCCGGGTTCAAGCAATTCTCTGCCTCAGCCTCCCGAGTAGCTGGGATTACAGGGGCGCACCACCATGCCTGGCTAATTTTTGTATTTTTAATAGAGACGGGGTTTCACCATGTTGGCCAGGATGGTCTTGAACTCCTGAGCTCATGATCCACCCATCTCGGCCTCCCAAAGTGTTGGGATTACAGGTGTGAGCCACCGTGCCCAGCTGATAGGTTAATTTTAACAATGAGTAAACAACTGACAAGCAGTAGAAAAGTCATTCATGTCTCAGAGGAAAGGACTAAACAGAGTTTTAAGCGGTAGCCGGAAAAAGTTGCTTTAGGGACTAGAACCTGGGCACTTCTAGCTAAAGGACTATTACGGGTTGTCAGGAGCTGCAGAGAGCTGCCAGGAGGGGCTGGCTAACTTGGGGGAAGTCACATGAGGAAAGCCTAAGAACGAGGATATTAAGACCTGTTCATTAGGTGAAAAGCAACTTTACAATTTACCTGTTTCAGTTCTGGAATTTCAAGTCAATATGCAAACATCTAATCTCTTAAACATCATTAGCAAAAGAGGCTCACTGGGATTTGGGAAGGGAGAGAGTAAGCAAAAAAGATGCAGAAAAGTCTAGCAAGAAATCAAACTGGTGGCAGAGAGGGGCTTAGAGAAAGAAAGCAAGCGCAGGTGGATTCAGGAGATACAAATAATTTGATGGGGTTCAAGTAACTGCCAACTCATTTGGACCTGATCTAGGCCCTGGGAATAAAGCAGAAAATATTGAAAATACATATAAAAATACATATGCCAAGATGCACTGAGGCATACATTTAAGCTACCTACTACAAACTGCCCACTTGTACATGGTTTGTACCCGGAAGTTTTCTTCCCTTGTAGTTCAGAGACTTTCTGATTCAACCAGTTCGCTGGTCATGTCATGCCCAATTGAGGGTGGGAAATGAATATGGGTCAAGACAGTGATCCCATGGTAAAATTCTGAATGGGAAAACTCGTAACCTCTTAACCTGGAAAAAAGATTTGGCAATTCAAATAATAGGTAAAGAAAAGTGCCCACATTTGGGGATGCTTTGTGGAATTTTTCCTACGTAAGCATGATAAAAATCTTTCCAGTGTGAGATTTTCTCAGATTGTTCACATTCTAACAGGAGAAAGAAGGGAAATAATGTCTATTTCATTTAATTTAAAGGTTTTCTTTCTATTCACGGTAGTAATCAGAAAACGCCACGACACACAATCATATCAGCAATAAGACCTTTGGCTGGACAGTTCCGATTAGCTTGCTTTGCAAGGGAGGCAGGGATGGGGAAGAGTTTTTATGCTATTGTTTTTAGCAACCTTTTTTGGATTACTTTTTCACTAGTATTTTATACTATTGTATTTATGAAATCAGCTCTAAAAAAATTATGACGTTCTTGGCGATTCTAGTCGCATTCACTTGTTGAAAAGGCCAATTTCCTAAATGCAACACTCACGCAAGAAGGTAGATTAAATGCAATGTTGCAGGAATAAGCCGACTGTTGCAGGCTGCATAGCCTGCATAGACTGTTGCGGAGCATTCCCACAGTTATCCTGAGGGAAGCTGAGCAGGTTTATGTCAAGGAGAATGGAAGCATATCCCCAGGCATCTGTATAGTCTGCATACACCTCAAAAATGGGAGGAAGAGTAGGCGGAGCTATGAATACTGATGCGCAAGTTTAATTTTAAAGAAATCGTGTAGGCAGATTCAGTCCTACTTGGAGATTTCTGAAAAATAAAAATATGACTAAGGAGAGACTTCATAAAAATATATAAATAACAGCAAGGATATCTCTCTTCCGGGCTCTTTGTCTTTGCTCTGCACCAGTGTCTCCAGAATGGAGTAAAAAGAATGTATCTAAGACTTAGGACATGGGAGTCTCAAATAGTTTTCACAGATATTTTAATAAAACTGCCCATTTCATCCTATCCTCCTTGCCACAATCACACATAGAAGTCATTCTGTTTGTGACTCAAAAATAGCGAATCTAAAACCACACTTTTAAGCACTAACTCTCCTATGGATTCATTCCAACGTCTATTGGGCACTATTGGGTAAGTGCAAGTCACCGTACTATTTGACAAAACACACTTGGCTCTCTGGGAGTATATAATCTCACTTGTACGGGACATGTTTGACACTCCAGATCCTGGTGCCCTGAGTCTAGGTCTGGAAGGGTGATGAGGGGAGATAATGAATCCTTTTCTCATCCTGGTCACTTTAAGACCAGTGGGAAGCTGGATTTGCAAGAGCAAATAGAAATGAACAGACTAAATAATAAACCTTTTAGCATCTGTCATTTGTCACACACGTGCACACGTGCATGTGCACACACACACACATACACACACACACACACTCCATGCTTTTTCTGTATGCACTTAGAATAACGAGTTTTCACTATTAGATAAAAACTGTTATCTTGAGGACTTATGCCACTCTCCTTTTGCTATGACACAAAACAAAATAATTTGACCAAGATCTCATAATTACGTCATCGGCTTTTCCATCAGTAGATTGAACATTTCTATATACCATAAACAGAACTATCTCCACTTGTGGCTAACAAAGCATGCTAATTGTGAAAGTGATTTCATCTTTATGCAAACAAAAAAGAACATTTTGGAGAGCCATTTTCTGGAAGAAAAGCAGGTCTTCTTAAATCAGCATTCCAAATAAACTGTGTTATTTACCAGGTATTCAACAACGAAAGGATGAGACAACCTTTTAGCATTTGATTTTGTTCTAGAAAGAATCACAGTGGCTTACAGAATTCTCCAAATACACTGTAGCACTTGTTATGTGGGTTTTTTTTTTTTTTGGAGGGGGGATCATTTTCTTTAAAGGAAAACTCACTGCATTGGAGCTCCTCCGCATACAAACATAGAAAGGGAATGTTTCTCTAAACAACAGTGCCTGTGTGTGAGGCTCACAATGCTACAAACTTACACCAGAACAACACAATGCAAGCAATGAAAACCTGCAGGTGCATTCTAATTGGGTATGCTACCACTCTGTAGATGACAGTAGGGTCTCTTCAGAATGTCAGATCACCAGAGACCCACTGCAACTGCAAAACAGGGTTCAGGAGGGGTCTCTGGACCTCACCAGCTGTTCTCTCATAGCCACATGTGCACTGTGAACTCCTGAAGGTAGGATCTGCTGGCTGACTTGCATCCTTTGTTCAATGCTTGGTGCAGCACTGCCATGTTTAGAGATGCACCTAATGGATTCAGAGACATGCTTAATGATTATGATAACCATTAGAGGGAATCTGCCCAAAGTGAAGAATAAGGGGCCAGGTGAACTTTTCAAGCAGCAAAAATAAAGCAGAATTCACTCTTCCGCCTCCTCCACCTGAAGAAAGGTGAAATATGACAGTCTCTGGCCAACACAGACGCTGGTCTACCAGGGACAATGTACTCAGTGGTTGGGTTGGAGGTGGGAGGGGAGTGGTCTCCTGGTCACTCTCTTCTTCAGCTTCTTCTAAAGAAAGGGCCTTAAAATCAACATCATTTTCAGCATATTAAGGACAAAACAGCACTAGGAGCATCTCCCTCCTCTTTTCACCAGATGCCCTTTATTATTCTTGCTGCAAAGTTCTACAAAAGCAGAAGACCAAGCCCAGTGATCACTAGGAACATTCCAGTTAAAATCTATAATGATCCTGGTGGTCAAGCAACACAGATGGAGGCATTTTGAGCTTCATAACTTGTTAGTACTTAATTTCAGCCCGAAAAGCTGGAAAACACTTCTTTCCCTTGAGACTTGATACTGCTGTGGTAAGTAAGGAGTTAAATCTGAAGTCGACCCTATGCCACAAACACGTGTCATCAACTATGAGCCAGCACCATCCCAGCAGGCACTGCAAATACAAAGAAGACATATGTGACTATTGTCAAGCTTTGTAGGCGGGAGAAGCTCATCAGAGCAACGATGTATCCCAGATGTTAAGACACAGGGTGCAGGTAGGGAAAGAATGCTTATTTCTATTGGGAAGCCCAGAGAGACATCACTATTGGGTGTCTTGGAAGCAAAGTCTTCAAAGAGAGATATGGCAGCCAGAGTGCTGAGGAGGCAGAGCAGGCCAGCAGGCATGGAGGCAGGAGAGCCCTGACTGCGTGGAACGGTAGACAGCATGAGTGACTGGGGTGTGGACGTGGTCCTGAGAGCCTGGCAAGAGCAAGTATTGGAAGGGTAAGGACTGGACCCTCCTAGAAGGCCTTGGATTCCTTTCTAAGGAATTAGTGATTATTCGTGAGATGATGGAAAATCAGGGAAAGAGGATTTTCACAAGGTCGGGGGGAGTGGTGACATAATGAGATTCAGATTTTGAACACTGACTCTGGAGGCCAGTGGGAGATGGAGCAGTGGAGTGGATGGGACTCAGGGGCCTAGCCAAGGGCGCTGCTGCAAACCAGGCCAGGCAGGGTGTGGTCGGATTTCTAGAGATGGAAGGAAATATCATGCAGGATGCTGAAACATACAGACAGATTTGCCTTGAAGATACGGGAGCTGAAATTAGGCCTGGGCCCCTCTCCAAAGGCCTTGGGAGAGGACCTAGCCACGTGTTCACATGCACATATGGTTTTCCTAATTTTCAAAATCACATATTTCTATATTTTTCCTTAGGAAGACCTCCTCCAAAACAAGATCTACCCCAGCCAAGAAATGTTATTTCAACAGAGGGAGGCTGAGGTTCAGAGATGTTAAATGACAAAGACATGGAACAGATCAGGCAAAGAGAAGCTGAGGGAAACAGGACACAGCCACACTTTTAAAAGCTAAATGACCCACTATGTTTCTCAAGATGGAGATCTAGAAAAAGGTCTAGAGAAAGACTTTGCATGAAAACATCACCTTTTCCCATTAGCGGCATGCTCATTTAACTTTGATCCTTACATTATACTAATTACTGGGCTCTCAATGTTAAACAAATGATTCACACAAATCCTTGCAGACCTTGTTTGACTGGAGGAGTCCAGTGTTTTACTTCCATCCTTGTAAAGCCAAGGATAACTTTACAACTTTTAGGGGGAGAGAGTGTGTGAAGCTATTACATATAGGGATAAACTAAAAGAAATGGGTCCTAGATAGTTGTCCTTTCAAGTCGAATGTCTTGTTTAAATGAGTTGTGTGTGTGTGTGTGTGTGAAAGAGAGAGAGAGAGGGGAGAGAGAGAGAAAGAGAGAGAGAGAAGTAGAAGGAAGAAGAGGAAGAGGAACAGCAGCAATATATAGCAGTACCCCCTTAACTGCAGGGAGGTACATTCCAAGACCCTCAGCAACCCTGCTCTCTTGTTCTGAACTACAAAATGATTGAAGCCTAGAACTCCTTGGCCAGCTGTCTCCTTCCCCTTCCATCACACCCTCCCCCAGTGACTGATTGCTAAGCCTCTGCTATTTTTCATAGATGTTGGCAAGTTGAGTTCTCAGAAATAAAGTTCAGAAGGGGGAAAAGGAATTGAATTATCCCATTCCTCCCACCCCATATATTTCTAAAAGCACATCTAAATGCCAAATCTTTTCAATGGATGATCATAAGACCAATCGGCCCATTTTACCTACAGCACTGGCTGTGCATTTAAAGAAAGATTCGACCTGCCAAGGTAGCTCATGCCTGTAATCCCAGCACTTTGGAAGGCTGAGGCAGGAGGATTACCTGAGCCCAGAAATTAGACCAACCTGGGCAACAGTGTTCAGTGAGATTCCATCTCTACAAAAAGATTTACAAATAGCCAGGCATTTTGTTGTGTTTCTCTAGTCCCAGCTACTCAGGAGGTTGGGGTGGGAGGGTTGCTTGAGCCTGGCAGGTCGAGGTTGCAGTGAGCAGTTGATCACACCACTGCACTCCAGCCTGGGTGACAGAGTGAGACCCTGTCTCAAAAAAGAAAAGAAAGTCCCAAAATACATAAAGAAAGGCTTTTGGCCAAACTGAACCTTCTATACCAAGCAATTGAAAATGAGCTCCTTAATAGTTAAAATATCTTAGTGCTATAACATTTTAATGTCATTTCTGAAGAATGGATATAGAGAAAAAATTCATTGCAGATTTTTGCAGAGTGAAGTTTTAAGAGTATTTTCATATAAGTAATACAGAGCACCCATAATTTATTAACATACCACCCTTTTCACTTTGGTCAGGATCTTTTTGAGCTCTTCTTTAACGTTAGCTGCAAATTAATTTTCTGGTCCGTGTCCGTCGTGGAGGTAGCAAGTTTATGCTGATAAACATAGCAGAACAATGCCTTGTAATCTCTAGAAATGTCATAGCAAGTTTAAAAGCATGCAAAACACAGGCCATGGGCTTTCCTATTTCCTAATGTATTATTCATTTCCCATACTTCCCCCACCTCTCACACTCATTGTAACAGATAAGAGTCAGCACTCCCTCAGTCCATAACCCAGTAGCACTTACCTCCCTAATTAGAAGCTTACTGGGAACATCTACAACTGTACAGAGGGCTTTTTTCCCTGACCGTAGGAGTATGGGAGACAATGCTCAATGAAGCAGTGATCACCCAATGATGGAGAGGAAGTAAGTAAATACATATCCCAATTTCTACACACTTAAATTGGAATAACTTGGAGGTATGTTTCACACAGTGGTCAGTGGCATGAAAATAACACTTTTTACTGACTTTCTTCTCTTTTCTGTCATACTTCCCCAAATCTCTGCTGGTATTTTCTGTGTGCACCTCCCAAAATCTCGCTTGCACTCCAAATCTTATCTCTGGGTCAGCCTTTTTGAAACCCCAAACCCCAAGACCCAGCACATACTTCCTGTATCCACCAAATGTTCTGAGTTTATTAGATTGGAATTGAAAGGCACCGCAATCAAGTTGTCACCCAATTGAGTTTTCACCCAATTAGACAATGTTTGTGGATTTCTATTTTTATTTGGAAAAACTGAGATCTTAACAAACAAGGTCACATGAGTAGTTAATGTCAGAGAGCAGATATCCTGAGTCCCCCAGGATTTTACTCTGTGAGTGAGACAAATCTGGTTAACAGGCTGGGACATTTGTGAGCTAAAATATTACTTCTACCAGAAGCCTGTCATGAGATTTGAATAGAAGGATAGAAAAACTCCATGGTGATATGCTGAGTGTAAGAAGAGAACAAAAGATTCAGAGGATGATATAATATGTGAAGGTGACAGAGTTACAGAGAATGGCATTGCTTGCATTGGTCAAGGAGAAATGAGAATATATAGGGAAACTCTGAAAAGGAGCTTAAAAAATCCCACACTTGATGGCCGGGTGCAGTGGCTCACACCTGTAATCCCAGCACTTTCGGAGGCTGAGTGGGTGGATCACAATGTCAGGAGTTTGAGACCAGCCTGGCCAATATGGTGAAACCCTGTCTCTACTAAAAATACAAAAATTAGCCAGGCATGGTGGCGCATGTCTGTAGTACCTGCTACTCGGGAGGCTGAGGCAGGAGAATTCCTTGAACCCGGAAGGCGGAGGTTGCAGTGAGTCGAGATCGCACCATTGCACTCTAGCCCAGGCGAGAGAGTGAAACTGCCTCAAAAAAAAAAAAAAAAAAAATCCCAGCCTCTTCAACCCCCAATATATTTGTTTGTTTAAAGATGGTTAGTTCTCCCACCTTTGAACAAACAACCCCTTAGAACCCAGGATCCTTGAATAACAATCAATAAGCGCCTTTCTTTGCAGCATGCCTTTGGTCAGAACAGTCCAGGCTGTCTCATGGCCTCTGGTTTTGTTCCTCTTCTGATGGTGCCTTGACATTGACAATTTACAGCTCTGGCAGTAAACGAGCAACCCTACAGCAAAATAGATAACACAGATCCCTTAAAAACAACACACTGACCTGCTGAGAAACAGCTTTATGAAGCTTATATTTGTCTCGAATGAAGTGGTAGAAGAGAAAACATGCCTCAAAACAGTTTATGATGCAATGTAAACATTATTCTCCGTGCCTGTTTGTTCTCATTTGTCCACATTTCCACATTTCCACATTCCTTTGGCATGAGACCTCTCTGAGGGCTGAACATATGAAAGTTATTCTGTAATTTACTAACTAATAATAATACTTTCCAAGGAAAATGATATTTTTAATGGCACATGATCAAGTCTTTATTTTATTCCTCTAAAATTTTGAGTGGAGGAGATTTAAAATTGGAGGCAAATAAATAATAGTATTATTTAATCTAGTCTTGCTTATGTTGTTATAAATAAAGAAAAAGTTTTGAGCTTATGTTCAAGGTGAAGATGCGGAAGACTACATTTTTTTTCAGACTCCTTTTAAACAAAGGGTTTCTAGAGCAGGGTGGTGGCCTAGTCCTGACCCTGTGAACATGGTACCTTACATGGCAGAGGGACTTTGCGGCTGTAATTAAATTAAAGGTCCTGAGAAAAGGTTATCCTGGATCATCCAAATAGGCCCAATGTAATCACAAGGATGTCTATAAGAGGAAGGCAAGAGGCCCAAAGTCAGAGAAGAAGGAGTTGTGATGGTGGAAGCAGAAGTTAGAGTGATATAGGCTGGGTGCGGTGAAATCGCACCTGTAATCCCAACACTTTGGGTGGCCGAGGCGGGTGGGTCACTTGAGGTCAGGAGTTTGAGACCAGCCTGATCAATATGGTGAAACCCCGTCTCCACTAAAAATACAAAAATTAGCCAGGCGTAGTGGTGGGTGCCTGTAGTCTCAGCAACTTGGGAGGCTAAGACAGGAAAATCGCTTGAACCCAGGAGGTGGAGGTTGCAGTGAGCCGAGATCACGCCACTGCTCTCCAGCCTGGGGGACAGAGTGAGACTCTGTTTCAAAAAAAAAAAAAAAAGAAAAGAAAGAAAGGAGCTAGAGTGATACCAGTGCAAGGAAAAGGCCATGAGTCATGGAACACAGGCAGGCCAGAGAAGCTGAAAAAGACACAGAAATGGATTCTCTTCTAGAGCCTCCAGGATGATCCAGCTATGCCTATACCTTGACTTAATTCCAGTGAGATTGATTTTGGTCTTCTGACCTCCAGAACTGTGAATAAATCTAGTGTTGCTTTAGGCCACTAAGTTTGTGGTAATTTATTATAACAGTAACAGAAAACTAAAAGAAGGGGTATGTGTAAGAGTTAATGCTGGGAAATCTACCAAACTGTTCAACCTCATGCTATGCATGTGAATTCACCCAATGTCAAGGCAGCAGAGTGGAGTAGAAAGAGCAAAGCTTTAGATGAGACATCCCCTGAGTTCCAGTCCTGGTTCTGTCACTTCCAGTCCTGGTTCTGTCACTTCCGGTTTGGTCTGCGTGCCTCTGGGCTATTTACCTCTCTGAGTCCTAATTACCTTACAGGTAAAGCAGTAGTTGTTTATACTATATCACATCCAGTAGAATCACACCCCTACTGCAACGGCAACAAACCATCCAGATACAGTAAAAGGTATCAGTAGGTTGCTGTGAAGTTTAAATGAGATAATTTGAGTAAGGAGTCTCTACACAGTGTTTCTTATACAGTAGGTGCTCAACAGAAGTCAGTTCTCTTCCTCTCACCTCAACCTTACATAGCAGGGGCTGTGTATAATACCCCAGGGAGCTTTCTAAAATGTAACGGCCTGTATCTGCATCATTAATACCTTCCTGCCTCAACTGGGATAACAACAAAACTCCTTAGCAGGGTGTGTGAAATGCTTTTTATATTTTAACAGCTTATTAAGACATAATTTACATATCATGAAATTCACCTGTATGAGATTCACAATAATTTCATGGGTTTTTTTTTGTAGCATATTTGCAAAATTGTATTATGTATAGTGCAGAATTGCCATCACTACAGTCTAATTTTAGAACAGTTCCATCATCCTAAAAAGGAATCGGGTGGTGATTTACCACCATTCTTTATTCCCACCCTACCCCTCAGTAACTACTCATCCATGTTCTGTCCCTATGGATTTGTCTTTTTGGATATTTCATATACATGGAATCATGCAATATGCGGATTTTTGTCCTGGGTCATATTTACCTTTCCAGGCTTACCTTACCAATTTCCCATCCCTCAGTGATAGGACAGCAAAACTGTAATTACTTTTAGTTGTTTGAGTTTTCACAGTTCCCACCCTTCTGCCTTCAGCGCTACGTATGTGCATGTGCCTTTGCCTGGAACAATCTTTGCATCCCTCAGGTATCAAACAAGACTCATTTTTTCCCAGGAAGTTTTCACTGACTGCCTTTGAGACACACTTCCTTAGCTCCTTATACTATGTCATGATGCTACATTGTAATTGCCTGTTTGTGTTCCCTGTAAGATCTGAGAAAGTAGGACCTGTGTCCATCTTATTCATCGTTGCATCCTTAGCACCTTGCATAGTATTTGTACCGCAGATATGTGTTAATGGAAAGCATGAGGAATGTCTCCAATCTGAAAAAGTTCCAGGTTTCAAACGCAGAATTCAAAGAAGCTAAACTTAGGCTGAAACTTCATAGGTTTCCCTGCTTCCATTTGTCACCCACACATACTAATGGATATTTGACTGGGGTATGTGTGTCTGTGTGTGCTCGAGAAAACACATTAACTATCAAGGAATATATAGCATTATACAGCATTTCATTTTCCTTGTCTAATTTCTGGACAAGTCATGACTAAATGATTCACACAGCAGTATTCTACTTAATTCAGGAAATATTTCCAGGTGGGGCAGGTTAGGGAGAATCTTTCATTCCTAAATCTCTATTGACTGACGTTTCAACCTTTGTGCAGAAGGTTATCTACTGAAGGATAGGGAAATGCAAGATTTGGGGCTTAAATAAATTAAATTTAAACAATATCTTTGGATTTATTTGTTGTTATTTTGGGACGGAGTCTCGCTCCGTCACCCAGGCTGGAATGCAGTGGCACGATCTCGGCTCACTGCGATGTCCACCTCCTGGGTTCAAGAGATTCTCCTGCCTCAGCCTCCCGAATAGCTGGGATTACAGGTGCTCACTAACATGCCTGGCTAATTTTTGTATTTTTAGTAGAGATGGGGTTTCACCATGTTGGCCAGACTGGTTTTGAACTCCTCAACTCAGGTAATCTGCCTGCCTCAGCCTACCAAAGTGCAAGGATTACAGGTGCCGCCATCACACCTGGCTAATTTTTGTATTTTTAGTAGATGGAATTTCTCCATATTGGCCAGGCTGATGTCAAACTCCTGACTTCAGGTGATCTACCCTCCTCGACCTCCCAAAGTGCTGAGATTACAGGTGTGAGCCACCATGCCTAGCCTTAAACAATATCTTTGAATACAAAAACTAAACAATACATCAGTACCAAAAAATTTTCCTATGTTCTCCTCTTGCTCTGTGGTCTTACCTGTGGGCTCTGGGACAGCACAGTCCTATAGAAATATAATGTGAGTTATATAGGTAATTTAAAGTATTCTAGTAGCCACATTAAAAAAGTAAAAAAAAAATGGTGAAATTAATTTTTGAAGTATATTTTATTTAACCCAGTATACCCAAAATACTATTTTGACATATAGCCAATATAAAATTTATTGAGATGTTTTATATTTTTTTTCCTCATACTATATCTTGAAGATCCAGTGTGTATTTAACACAGCATATAGCCATTTGGACAAGGCACATTTCAAGCGCTCTTTGGCCACATGTGGCCAGTGGGTGGCAGCTGGACAGTGAAGCAAACTGTAGAATGTCCATCTCCAAAACTATTGTCCTAACAGAGACTACAACACAGGCTTCCTGGTTAGGCTAGTCCTGGATTCTCAGCTCTTGATGTGCATTTGATTTTCCTGAGGGACATTTAAACAAAGTTCCGATCCGATCCTCGTGTTTGACATCTAGAAATTTTGATTGAGTTGGCCTAGGATGAAGCCTGTAATTAATGTTTTGAAAGTGCTCCCAGGCTATTCAAATGAGAATGACTGAAGAACTGGCCTCAGTTCCTTTGTTTTGTCTTATTACTGGTTTTCTTAATCAATTTTGGCTTGTTTCTGTCTATCGCAGGTAATTTGTTAGGCTTTTGGAATACCTGTCTCCTTGAGTTTCTTTTTGGGCTCCTGACCTCCTCAGTGGACTCAGTCTTTAGGCTCTGGAGATGACCTTCTGCTTCTTATTTTCTTGCCTTAATTCTTGGTATTATTGCTGCCTGGCTGTGAACTTGCCTATCCTTTGTTATTACAATATTTGTTTTTATTTTTTTTTTTGAGACGGAGTCTCGCTCTGTCACCCAGGCTGGAGTGCAGTGGCCGATCTCAGCTCACTGCAAGCTCCGCCTCCCGGGTTTACGCCCTTCTCTCGCCTCAGCCTCCCGAGTAGCTGGGACTACAGGCACCCGCCACCTCGCCCGGCTAGTTTTTTGTATTTTTTAGTAGAGACAGGGTTTCACCGTGGTAGCCAGGATGGTCTCGATCTCCTGACCTCGTGATCCGCCCGTCTCGGCCTCCCACAGTGCTGGGATTACAGGCTTGAGCCACCGCGCCCGGCCTGTTTTTATTGTTTATAGCAGTTTTCTACTCCCTTATTTAGCCTACCCCCTTAGTGAAAATGCATCCACTTTAAAAATCCAATCAATCATCAAAAACTGAACACAATCTCTGGCTCTGAGAATTAGGGAGTCTATCCCAGCAACTGCTGTGGATGCGATCTTAGGCATTGCTTTTTCAGATGGGATCCAAATGTGGTACACGCTTGCTTCAGGAAGAAAATTGCACTATCTAAGCAAACTGATGAGCTTATTGGCCATCACCTCAAAATTTCACATCACCTTTTTTCCCTTCAAAAGTGAAAACTGGGTCTGCCTGAAAGTAACCTTCAGGGGAACTGAATTATATTCATCAGAGCTTCTAGTATTACAGGGAACTTAAATTTAAAGGTTACATTTTCCAATCATGATTTTAAAAGAATACACAAATTTAAAGGTCTCCCTCCTCATGCCGCCTTCCCAAACCTCAACTTCAAAACTCTAGTCCCAGTAATGAGAAGTGGCCAGGTGTTCTAGAGGAGGGTATACATGGACCCAAATTCAAGGGGGTCCATCGGCTCCCTCAGGCGTGCGAGGGCACCTCTATTCCGCTGGTCTCTCTTCTTTCCCATCCTTTTGCCCACACATAGTTGTCTTCAGTAACTTGGAGGCCAGATTCATTTAGCTTCATTTACCCCAGGTTTGGTGATAGTTTATTGTAATTGCTGCTGTACTGGTCTGGCTACTGTTGTTATACTGGGAATGGATTTCTTGGGGCTGAGGTGGGGGTGGGAATTCCTAGCTGAGGGGGCAGTAGGGGACATTTTAAGCCCCTTTTAAGGGTGGCACAGCCTAAGTCTATGAGAAAATCTGAATTCTAAGTACTAAAAAGAACACAGCTAAGTATGATGTGCAAAGAGGCCAAGAAAGATGGTCCGGGCCCTAGGGCTAGTGTTGGGTGAAGATGGAATTAGAGAAGAAACAAGCAAGAGGGACCCTGATTTGTTTCTTCCAGCCCTAGCTGGTTTGTGCTGCTCAGCCCTGGGACATGAGTGGGTTACATTAACTCAAAGGGCCAGGTCAGAGCACACAGGTCTCAAAACGGGGTATTGCAATGAATAACAGGAAACACTTCTTCATGACTATCCTGGCCATGTCTATTCTATTAATGATCATTCTACTACTTATCACTACTACACAGTTCCAGTTTCTGGAGAAAATGGTTGAGAAGACGTTGGCAATGATGATTGTTTTTGGTCAGTCTTTGGTTCATGCATATGAGCTACCCACGGCATAAAATGGGAAATGTTTATATGGCATCAACATCTTTCATTCTAATTTTTAATTAATTGTAATTTTTGATTAAAGTCTGCCATCATAATACTTCTGGCAAAAAGATGGGGGTAAATAAGAATCACTTTTTGTTTGTTTGTTTGAGACAGAATCTTGCTCTGTCACCCAGGCTGGAGTACAGTGGTGAGATCTCTGCTCACTGCAACCTCCACCCCCTGGGTTCAAATAATTCTCGTGCCTCAGCCTCCCAAGTAGCTGGGACTATAGGTGCCCACCACCATGCCCGACTAATTTTTGTACTTTTAGTAGAGATGGGATTTCACCATGTTGGCCAGGATGGTTTCGATCTCCTGACCCCGTGATCCTTCCGCCTGGGCCTCACAAAGTACTGGGATTACAGGTGTGAGCCACCACGCCCGGCCAAGAATGGCTTTCTGGTGGATTAAATTTAAATTCTAAAATACTGCCGTGCACTGAATTCTTCTCCTTTTGGGTTTAATATTTAAATAAGTTGATGTGCTTATTAGCTACATTAGGTCTGCATTCATCTGCCAGAATAAACAAGGAAACGTTCTTTTCTATGTTGCCATAGTTTTATTATCAGAAATTAGGAATGGCCTTAAAAATAACTGCTCCTGTTGGCTAATTATTGTGAGGAAGAGTTTAGTCTCAATTAAGCTAAACTGAAATAATTGTCTTTGGCAGGCATTCTCTAATGTTTAAGTCCACAGTATTTAATTACTCCAACCACAGACAGCACATTCAGCTTCTTAGAGCTGCTCTTTGCAGGTGACTCATCCAAGAAGATCCATCAGGATGCAGATAAAAGTAGAATCAGATGTTCCACAGAAGTAATATTATATCTATTTTATGCTAGAGACAAGCAGATTGTAACATTTGTTCTTAACATTTGTTTTTTGTTTTATTTTTTGTTTGTTTCTTTTGTTTTGTTTTTGAGATGGAGTCTTACTCTATCGCCCAGGCTGGAGTGCAGTGGCATGATCCCGGCTCACTGCAACCTCCACCTCCCGCGTGCAAGCAATTCTCCTGCCTCAGCCTCCTGAGTAGCTGGGATTACAGGTGCATGCCACCATGCCCAGCTAATTTTTTGTATTTTTAGTAGAGAAGGTTTTTCACCATGTTGGCCAGGCTGGTCTCCGATTCCTGACCTCAAGTGAACTGCCTGCCTTGGCCTCCCCAAGTGCTGGGATTACAGGCATGAGCCACTGCACCTGTCCTGTTCTTAACATTTTTAAGATAACATTTTCTCTTGAATTTTTTTTTTTTTTTTTTGGTGCAAGATTCTGAGTTCTCAATTATGTGTCTAAGTATTTGAGCATGTATTTTTGGTAGAGATGGCGTTTCACCACATTGCCTGGGCTGGTCTCAAACTCCTGGGCTCAAGTGATCCTCCCACCCGGCCTCCCAAAGTGCTGGGATTATAAGCACGAATCACCGTATCCGGCCTAGGAATACCCTCTGCAGTGGTGAAAATACAAGACAGGTTGCTAGATTTTCATAGCTGACTGTCAACTCTGGAGTTAGTGTGTCTAGAATCTAAAGCATTTAGCTCTTTTCTTTTATCAGAAACACAGAAATAGCCACTTAAGGCTCTTACTAGAGAAGTCGAGTATGAATTCCCTGCAATCTAATACTCAACGACTCAGATGAGATATCTGATTTTAAGAGAGGCAGACAAAAATATTAACTCAATTTCTCAGGTCAGAGGTTCTCAATGCTAGCTATACATTAGGATTGCTTGAGGTACTTTAAAAATACCTATGCCCAAGTCCCACCCAGAATATTTGAGCTAGAATTTTAAAAAGGCTGTCAAGGGTCATGAACCACTCTTCTAGAACCTTGTTTCTCCAAGTGTGGTGCATGGATTAGCAGCATTACCACTGCCTGGGAGATTGTTAGAAATGTAACATCTTGAGCCCCACTTCAGACCTGCTGAATCAGAATCTGTGGATAACAAGATTCCCAGGAGATTCTAATGCATTTGAAAGTTTGACGACCACCTTTTTTTTTAAAAGAAGATTCTATACATTTTTACTATCAGATCATCAAAAAGCTGCACAGCGGCAGAACTCCCTGGTGAAATGTCTTCACTGAACTCTAGTTTCATGATTTGCCTGGGGATCAGTGGAGTCTATTTGTGTCAGTTATACAATTCTTATTAAAGACATTTTCCTACTATATATCCAAAATCCCTTGTACAAGAATCCACACAACAAAAATCCTTTCACATTTTAGTGACAAAAAAAGCTCATGTCACCAGATGAATTTAGTTACTCCTTAGTTCAGACAGAAAGTTGAATGATGTTTGCAAGGGGCTGCGGGGAAGGGGAATGAAAAGTTATTGTTTAACGGGCACAGTGTTTCACTCTTGCAAATGAAGAGTTCTGGAAAGGGATGGATGGTGACGATGGTTGCACAATACTGCGAATGTACTTTATGCCACAAGCCTGAAGACTTCAATATAGTCACGATGCTAAATTTCATGTTATGTGTCTTTTGCAACGAAAAAAAAAAATTAAAGAAACTCAGGAAGAAAGAGAATTTTTCTTTTCCTTTTCCTGGAGTCAATGGCTCCTTTGAAGCTGCTGTTTTCCAAGCTCCTTTGTGAAATTTTACCTTAGGCTTTTAAGGGCTACAATGCTAACATGATTTCAGTAGGGAAGTTATCTCTGAACCATCATTTAGCAAGTGCAATGTGGGGAAGGGGGCATGAGATTCCACGACGGGCGATGAGTTTGGGTGGAAATCATGGAAGCCCGTGATCACCCTTCCCTTGGGTTATTTTCCCTGAAAGAGTTCTATAATTCTGGTGAGTGGAGAGGCACACAACACAGACTCCCTGAAGAAATTCTAAAGCCAGCTCGTCATGTTGGAAACCTCGGTATCCAGGGCTTGCCCCCACAACCAAATCCAGAACCACTGCTCAGGCCTCTGTTAGCTCTTGGCAAAACGGAACTTCCTGTTTTCAAGATAGTGTTTTAAAATGGCTCATAAAAGCTTTCTTGGACAAAACTAGTCCTTGCAAAACAATATTTTGATGATTAAACTATAAATGAATCAGAAACATATGGAGCGAATTTCCCTTGGGTTTGGCAAAGTATGCTTTGGACTTGATTCCGTCCAGGATACTTGAAAGATGGTTTCAAGTGTTTGTGGAATCAAATGCGGCTTAGCTTTTCCCAGTTCCATTTCTAGGGAATGGAAGTTTAAGAAGAGGACGAAGATTTCTTGGGTTTCTTTGTCATTGCCTTTGTTTCTACACTACCAGGTCTCTACACGCATGCAGAATTTACTCACCTAAGAGTTACAGTTGAATGAGTATATAGCACAGTTGCCAGCAGCATTGCTTTTCTCTCTCTCCCTGGTTTTGGTATAGTTCAGCAGATTTCTTCTTTAATTTATAAATGAAGGGTTTCAGACTTGCTTATTTCAAAGAATAGAGACTCCCTTGTAGGAGAATTCTTTTCCACTGAGCTACAAAGATTCAAGCTTACTTTTCTTCTTGCAGCCCTCAGCATTTGAACTCTGTGGGCAGACGTGTTTTAATGGAGTGCCACAGCTTCAGAGAGAGCACTTTCCATGTGGTCAGAAAGAATGCTCACCTCCTTGGACATCTTGGAGGGCCATTTGAGAAACAAGGAAGGGGCCCAATATTCTGATAAGGGTTTTTCCCTATTCTGTATTGTCCACATTTTTTAATATATGAAGATGAAACATTTGCTGTATTTGGAATCACTTTTATCCATAAGAACGGTACTAAGAGGGCTGTGGGAATAGCCCTTAATACCTAAGTATTAAGTATTATTTAATTTTGTAATATCTCAGGAACATGGGCAAGTAATTCTCAGCAATATAAATTTGGGAAACTTAAAGAGAGACTTCAGGTCTTTAAAAAGGGTCAGAGATAATTCACATCAGAGACGAAATGTAAAGCAAGGACCATGTCATTTTATTTCAGATTCTCCAAATCTAGTAGAAAAATAGTATAACCATGCTTCTCCTCTGTTAATGAGCACATCTGTAAGTCACCTGTAGCTCCATTAATGTGAAATGCCAAGAGTGACTTCTTAGTAATATATATTATATTCTAGGAAACACTGAAATGTTCACATATTTTTACTAAACAGCACAATATAACATAACACAAATAAAATGTCCAATTTTTTCAGCTACCAAATAATTTTAACCACCCTTTTGCAATATCAACAAAACAAAACAAGAAAACCTAAAGGTTAGGAGAGAAGAGCAACCTTCCTGTGGAAGAAAAGAATTTGAACAAAAACATGAAGGTAGAAAAATATGTGGTGTAAGCAGAATGTTGGAAAAAGTAAAAATAAAAACAAGAAACTAGAGAACAAGATCAGGTATCATTAACATTAGTGCTTCTCTTCCTCCAAGATCTGAAACTCCAAAACGTCTCACTGTGATCACAACCAGCCAGGGTCCCCTTGCCTGGGTTTGCATTCCCTGTTCTGTGCTTTATCAGCAGGATGTCCAGGGACAAGTTACTTTACTTCTTTGAGCCTCACTATCCTCATCTGTAACATGAGTACAATAGTCCCTCTTTCTCTCCCATAGGGTCGTGAGGATTCAATGAGATCATTTAGCAAGAATCTCTCAGTGGCATCTGAATATAGTGAGTGCTCAGGGAGTAATAGCTGGCCCGTCTGCCCCTAGCCTGAGCCCTTACTTGCTGCTGGAGCTGCTTCTCACCCTTCCTGCAACCTTGACTCTCAGGCCCTCCAGACTGGACCTTCCATCGCCTCCACCTGACTTCAGGGTCCTCATGCACCCCTTCCTCCTTGTAGCCTTCCCCATGTGCAGTCAGTGGCCAAAGCCTATTGATTCTACTCCCTCAATCGTTTACACTTTGCCTCCTCTCTTCCATTCCTTGCCATCACCATGTCCAGGCCCTTTATTGTCTTTAGAAATGTGTGCCATTTATGACATTCCAGTCTGAGTTCATGCTAGCTGTGCAGCTTCTGACAAATTTCTTATTTCTGCAACCCTCAGTTTATTTCTCTGTGGGAAGGAAATAACTAATGGATTCTCACTGTTTATGGCAGTTTTGTCTCATAAAGTCACTGTGAACACTGAACTGGTGAATACTGAACTATTGCTACTGGAGGAAACGCAAGGCGAAGTCTCCGTGAGCATGTTTTCCTCAGCCCACCTGTACATACCTTAGGTTTACTGCTTGTTTCTGTTGAACCCCACCAGATTTAACACATACTGTTGATTCATCAACATTGAATCCACACGGCCAACAGCACTGTCACTCAAGCCTGAGCCACACTCATTGCATGTTCTCCATAAAGCTTGTCACAGCTTCCCTGAAGTTTAGAAGCACTGTATGACACTTCAGCGTGACGCTTGGGGCCATTCTAAACAGCAAAACCACCAACAAAAAGCACCAAAATGCAAAAAAAAAAAAAAAAAAAAGGCACAAAATAGACTGTAAAAAGGACACATCAACAGGATGAGAGCTCAAACAGGGAGGGAGAGCCTCGCTTTGTTCCATCTCAGCTCAAATTTTCGCTGCTCTGCACATGTCTGTAAATGACTGTGAAAACGCCACAAGGACTGATTTTTGGGGTTACAAATACATTCTAGTGAGTAGGCAAATTTTGCAAAAGCAGAATCCAAGAAAAATGAGGATTGACTGTACAGTCAGCCCTCTCTGTTCAATCCATGGGGGGATTAAAAATGTGAGGAAAAAATAAAAAATAACAATACAGCAATAAAAATAACACAAATTTAATAAACAATACAGCATAACAACTATTTACATAGCATTTACATTCTGTTAGGTATTATACGTAAGCTAGAGATGATTTAAACTATGTGTGAGGATGTGCATAGATTATATGCAAATATTACGCTATTTTATATCAGGAACTTGAGCATGGCGGGGGTCGGGAGGCTGCGGGAGAGAGTGGAGGTGTCCAGGAACCTGCACTGTGGTTCCCTGTGGGTTTCGAGGGAAGACTGTGTTCGTACCTAAACAGACCTTGGAAAAATGAGGACCAGCTGTATTTGTCATGCAGGCTTGCTGTACAGATTAAAGGACATAATCTAAGAAGCAAGTACTAGGCAATTAACAAGTGAAAGCTGTTACTATTATTTATCGTCATTATTATTTATTACCATTATGTTCCTCACCGCTGCAGGTGCATTTGTAACTGATGGTGCCTCCATCTCCTTCCATTCACTCCACCTGACACATATACTTAAACTCTAACCATGTCACTTCTGGGCTTGGTAGTCAAATTCTTTTCAATGCATCTACCATCGATCCCTTTCTCTCTACCCTCTCGTTCAACAAAACTGGCCTGGCCACCATGCCTCGTGTACACTCCAGGCATGCCTTCCCCTCTGAATTGGCATTCCACTTACTCTCCCTCCTTTGTTAAAATGTCTCCTGCTCCCTCCTTCCCTCCCCCATTCTCCTATATTAAAATATATCTATTCAGCTCTCAAGACTCTTAGGTTAAAAACATCTCTAAAGCCTTTTCTAGCCAGAATTAATATCTCCCTCTTATCATCCTCAATAATCTTTTTTTCTGTTCTCATGGAAGCTGTCATTTTCCATATTTTGTTAAAACTTTTATGTACATGTTTTATTTCCCTGAATAGGTATGAGTAGATCTGATTCCTTTTCTCATATACTGTGGAACTCTTTGCACAATACCGTGTCTTTAGTACAGTAGATAATAAATGCTTACTGATTAAATACAATAACAAAAATACTCACAAGGTAGTTGGTTTTGCTTTACTGAAAAAGACATGATATTTATAAAAACACTTTTTTTTTACTTGAGAAATTCTACATACAAACAAACCAACTTGAAATTAAAAAGAGAGTTCCTAATTTATATGAAAGCCAAAGGGAAGCAATACTAACTAGTTTTCTTAAAGTCTGGTGACTCATTCCTGAACGTTTGTCCTAAACATTTTCAGCCTCCAGGCCCTTTTTCAGGTAAGTCATGAACCTTGAAATCAGAGCTAAATAATACAGGTGCCAACATACTCCGAATTACATCACAGGGTCTTTCAACAGCCTCATTCTAATAACAACAAGAGCACTTCACACTTGGTGAGATCACTGCATCTAAAGAGCTTGAAGCTTGGTCAAACTAATTTTCTACATTAACCTGTTGCTCTCTGCCTCTGAACTGGAGCCTGGTATAGGGTAAGTCTATCTACTCATGACTGAGTGTGTTCCTGTTTGTGAGAATCGGGAGGTGGGATCATAACGCCCAGGGAACGAATACTTCCTTCTTGGGCACTGGAGGCATACCGTATTTTTAATGAAGAAAGACATAGCAGGGTGTTTTACAAGTTACTAAATGTGTGCTCCTTTGTTCCTCCTGATATATTTTTTCACCATCATCAGTTGTTTTTTTTTTTTTTTAAGAAAATCAAAGTACATGTCTTGCCTGAATGATTTCCTCCTTTATGTTGCATTTTCCTGTTTGAATGGAGGATCCAGGCTGCTACCAGGGAACTGGTCTATGCCTTACTAAAGTGTGCAAATGGTCCTGGTAATGGTGCAGCTGTGGAGGGGAAGAGGAAGCAGTGAGCAGGCTCACCCTCATCTGTGGGCGCCTGCAAATCACCTGCTCCACTCTTGTTATTACTTTCTCGTCCATGCCTTTTCATGTCTGTTAATTTGGAAGAGGCGTCAGTTCCCCTGCACTTCCCATATTTGTAAGAATACTTCAGCTATGAGCTGGACTTCCTGTCTCTTTCTCTGAATTCTGAAATCCAACATTTAGAAAGGAAGTGACTTGTAAATACCACTTGCAAATCATCTTCCTCTGTACTGACCAATTCTGTTTCAAAAATATATAAATCAATGTGTGTGTGTGTGTGTGTGTGTGCACGCACGTGCTGAGGTGTGTGTATTTCAAGTAACCATGTCCTTGAATATCACTGTTCATGCTGAATGGAGATAGGGAGAGCTGGGGACTGACCAGAAACACAGAAGGCCATGAATCGTTCTGCAGAACATGGCAGGAACCTGGATGATAGGATCAATCTTTTTTTAAGTGATGAAACAGTGAAAGGAAGTGGGAAATTATCCAGAGACATTCCATAATCCTTTTGACCTCAAAGGAACATCTAATTCAAAACTACATTAAATCCATTCTCCAAGAACAGCTGTCACCACAGAGCTGCAAAACTTGTTAGGTACAATCTACCAGTGCTTTGACAGAATGCCCAGGTGGAAGTCAGTAAAACAAGGTCCTCCCTTCCTCTTGTGATTAATATACTCTAGGGAGTCAAGCTTCTTTGGAAGCTTGGCCCAGGTCTACCAGGCTGCCTTTCCTGGAGTCTCCTCATAGCAGTTTGGCAATACCATTTTCTTCTAAGGTGGTACCATGTTCCCTAATGGATCTGATCAATTCCCAAAACAAGAAGAATGCATCTTTTAATGAGTTTTCTTAATCAACTTGATAGCTGTTTGGAGCCAAATTGTGCTCCCTCCCAAATTCATATGTTGAGGCCCTGACCCCTAGTATGTGACCTGAGAATGTGACTATATTTGGAGAAAGGGCCTTGAAAGAGATGATTAATGTTAAATGGGGTCATAAGGGTGGGGGCAAATCCAATATGACTGGTGTCTTTATAGAAGAGATTAGGGCCAGACACGGTGGCTCATCCCAGCATTTTGGGAGGCCAAGGAGGGAGATCACTTGAGCCCAGGAGTTCGACACCAGCCTAGACAACATAGCAAGGCTCTGTCCCTACAAAAAATTAAAAAATAAAGAAATTAGCTTGGGTCGTGTCACACTCCTGTGGTCCCAGCTACACAGAAGGCTTAGGTGGGAGGTTCACTTGAGCCCAGGAGATCAAGGCTCCAGAGAGCTGAGATCACACCACTGCACCCAAGCCTGGGTGACAGAGACAGATCCTGACTCAAAACCAAAAACAAAAACAACAAAAAAAGAGAAGAAGATTAGGCCACAGACAGCCACAGACCAAGGGGCAACTGTGTGGGAGGACAAGGTGAGAATGAAGCCATCTACAAGCCAAGGAGAAAGACCTCAGGAAAAATCAACCTTACCAGTACCTCAGTCTTGGACCTTCCAGCCTCCAAAACTGTGAGAAAATAAATTACTATTGTTTCAGCGACCCAGTAGTATTTTGTTATGGCAGCCTTAGCCAATGAATACATTAAGTATGGACTATCCAAGGTGATTTTCTTCATTACTATCTATAAGAAAATCCTGGTTTTCAGTAACACACATATTCCTTTTCTGGGAGGTCAGTTTCTTTAATCCCAAATAATTATTAACACAAGTTTGTGCTTTAGGTTCTTGTCTTCATTTCAGTTTGGACACAGGATATCATATGTTCCTCTTCAATACCCTGACAGTAGGGTAGGAATTATTTTTGCTATTTTATAAGTGAAGAAACTGACTCTGGCATGATTTACCCAGGGCATATGAATTTATAACCAGGTCTTTCAATACCACTTTCTCTGCTGCTTCTCCAACATTCCACTCCTTCTTTTTCCCTAACATTAGAATACACCCATGTTTGGGTGTATTTCCATCAACAGATGGAAATCCATCCCAGTTGTTTCTGAAACTTGTGTCTCATCTTTCTGTATTCTGTTGGATTTTTTTTTCTGTTTCTCTTAATTTTAGACATTTGTGTTATCTTTGTGATGGATTTCTTAGAAGAAGACACCCTACACTGTTTTTCACTCTTCCTTGTTTAGGACAAGTTCCAGGGAGATTTTTTTATCCAGTTAGTTTCCTAGAGAAGCTCAAGCTACACCTAGAGAACCTTTTATGAAACCTTTCCCAGCAACCGTGGATCCAGAACTTTGTAGGAAGCTGAAATACTCATGGAATGTCAAAATTAAGGGCCTTTGGCATCTTTACTCTTTAGAGTAATTATGCTACTGTCTTTGGACTTTACAGTATATGATCAGGAGCTTGCTTTATGGGAGGCATTAAATCCCCACGTTAGGAGACTACAAAAAGAAAATAAAAACACTGTCATTAAGGGGCCATTTAAGGGTAGCAGATTCTGTGTTGTCCCTAGTGGAGGTTTGGAAGTGTATAGTTATGGATCACTATAGCCCATCTGTAGTAATTTTCCAACTTGGGTAAAAGCCTACAGGAGGCCGGGCGCAGTGGCTCACGCCTGTATTCCCAGCACTTTGGGAGGCTGAGGCAGGCGGATCACGAGGTCAGGAGATTGAGACCATCCTGGCTAACATGGTGAAACCCCATCTTTAGTAAAAATACAAAAAATTAACCGGGCGTGGTGGCGAGCTCCTGTAGTCCCAGCCACTTGGGAGGCTGAGGCAGGAGAATGGTGTGAACCCGGGAGGCGGAGCTTGCAGTGAGCCGAGATCGCGCCACTGCTCTCCAGCCTGGGCGACAGAGTGAGACTCCATCTCAGAAAACAACAACAACAACAACAACAAGCCTACATGAGCCCTGAGCCCATCATATTCAGGATGAGAAAAGGACAGAATCACAACTTATAGCATGGGTGAAGCAGGAAAAATCAAACCTACTACATCCATTAGAAGGTGTTTGGGGCTGTCCAGAGACAAGGGCTACTTGGTCCTTGTTGGACCCTCCCTGGTGTGGGGTCGCTGTGACCCAGTGGTAGAGTGCAGGGAGTCTGGCGACAAATGTTGTTTATCTGCTGCTGCCACTGATGCCCTCTGTGGCTTAAACCAGTTCAATTGACCCTTCTGTCCAAAACATGCCAGACAATCATGCTTTCTCATATAGAGAAATACAAGTGTTATTGAATTAATTCCAAAATATTTGTAGGAGCTCAAATGTGAGCTAAAGTTTCACACGTATTCTTTACTCACTGGCACATTCAAGGGAAAAAGTGACCTGGTTTTTCAAGTACTTTGTGGTCACTAGATACCATAAATGATAACAAAAATAGTAGCAGGTACTTTTTCAGGCACTAAGTGTGCCAGGCACAGCACTACGGGATGTTCTATATAATTTACTTCCCATACAGCCTATGAGGTAAAGCACTGTTACTCTCCAATTTTATGGATGAGGAAACTGAGCCTTAGAAAGGTCAACAAACTTGCTCAATGTCACTCACTGAAAAGGTAGCATAATTGGAATGGAAACCTCAGTCAACCTAACTAAAAACATTAAGCTTTTAATCAAAGCACCTTGATTTCCATAAAGACTGAATTTTCAAAATCTGTCCTATTTCACCAGTGGTCCCATAACTTCTTGGACTATCCCAGAAATGAACAAAACCTGGCATCCACACTGCATTTCTTAGACCGTCTCTCACGCTGAAAGCAACATAAAAGTCCTCTGTAAGGTCACAAGTCCTAGTCCTTGACATAGAAAACGTGGGCACCACGATCTATGCAGATGAGCAAATTTTATTGAATTAGAGTGGAAGGCAATGCACTCAAAACCAAGACTCTTTTGAGCATCATGTTATCTTCTGTGATTTGGGAGGCACCAATGAGCTTTGTAGTACCTGGAGGTCATCCTCATGAATCTCAGTCCTCATAATATTATTGAAATGTAGAAAGGTAAGTTTCCAGCAAGTTTCAACAGATGGAAATCCAGATAAAAGGAACTCACTCTGCTGATATTAATTATTTAAGCAATGTTTTCTCGAGAGACTGCCATGGCCTTAAAAAGGGGCTCTATGAGCTGTTCTTTTACATTACGAATATTTATAATATTATAGCATCTCCATTTCAAGTATGTGCTTTAGTGAAAAACTTTGTTATGCTTTTTTAGCTTTGTTGTTTAGTTTTGTTTGTTGAGCATCAGAGGAGATGGGAGTGATAGGGCCACAGTAGAGAAAAGACTAGAAATTCATGATCCACAGTCTTTTTGCTTCCCAAATGTGGTTCATGATTTTGAAGATTTAAGAACCACAGATTTAAGATCATTTTTAAACTCCAATATTCAAATATCTTCTTAAAAGATAAATTGTACCACTTTAAAGAGTTGTTTCCATTTTCTTTTCTCTTTTCTTTTTTTTTTTTTTTTCGAGATAGAGTCTCACTCCATCACCCAGATAGGGTGCAGTGGTGAGACCTGGGCTCACTGCAACCTCTACCTCCTGGGTTCAAGCTGTTCTCGTGCCACAGCCTCCCCAGTAGCTGGGACTACAGGCGTGCGCCACCACACCCAGCTAAGTTTTGTATTTTTAGTAGATACAGGGTTTCACCACGTTGGCCAGGCTGGTCTCGAACTCCTGACCTCAAGTAATCCATCCGCCTCGGCCTGCCACAGTGCTGGGATTACAGGCTTAAGCCACCGTGCCCAGCTCCTCTTTAAAGAGTTGTTTCTGTTGGATACATTCAAATCACATAATTTGCCCAAACTGAGAGAAAGGCAGAAAAAGAAGGAGAAAGGCAGTGAAAACTTGAATACCTCCTCTTTATAGATATTATTCTAAGGACACTTTCCTTTTGGTTCTAACATCACCATATTTTGTTTAGAGCAGCTCATGGGGACAAACAATAAAAAATAAATAACAATTAGAAATAAACTCTTCCAAACTAACACCTTGCGTATTTCTCAGGCTCTTTAGAAGTCAGTGTTGAAAGAAGCCATGTAGCATTTCTTATTCATGCTGAGTGAGCTGTTATCGGTTCCCATATTGATTTTTATCTCCATGCAGCAAGCCTCAAAATGCCACTGCCCCAAGCTGGAATCCCACCAAGCCTATCGCTTACGTTTCCGTTTGTTTTCCAAGTCCTCTTTCCCTTTTCTTCAGCCACAAATTCTCCCTGAACCCACTTTCCCCAAAATAACAGCTGCGGATTTGATTTTTTTCCTTTCCTGTCTCTTTAAGTCAGAAACTTCCTGAGGTTCCTAAGAGCTGCCTGCCTCAGCAGGCACCAGGACTCCCAGCAAGTCTCCATTGCAGTGAGATTTGCAAGTGAATCTCCTTTGAAAACCATCACCAGTTTTGTATCCATCTCCTCTGACTTTGAGGCATCTACACTAACACTGTGGGCTCTAGGATATCCTATGAACCCGGTCTGAGGATTTCAAAACCAAATCTATTCATATTGGCAGCTCCATCAAAGGAAAATTCTCTAAACCGAACAAAGCATAAAACCAATACAAAATCCACCTAACAAATAAACAAAAGGCAATACCATGATTTCAGATGCCAATGCCTACCTTAAAGGCTGCCCAAAGCTCTTTGCTCCCACATGCATCTGCCTCTCTGGGTCTGTTTCCTGGCTTTCCAATAGCTATGCTTTCTTAAATTGAGCAACAGTCTCCTCAAGTGTCAGGCTCTGAAAATACACATGCTACACACGCCCATGCAGCCTCTCAGTGCCAGGCAGCCCCTTCGCCTTCCTTCCCGGCCGTGCCAGTTCCCTGGCCGCTGACCAGCTCCCACGTGGGATGGAATGGAGTAGGGGAGGGTGTCAACCAAAGTCGGGGGATGGATTCAACTCACCGTGGACTAGGTGGCCACCCATCTGGCAGGAAGGGTCCATTTTATCCCTTTTCTAACCTGAAACCGCCTCCACGATGGTCTCTCCAGCCTCATTCAGAGCCCAGAACAGTTGGCAGGCACACCAACCCCTCCTGGGTGTGACCTGCGGGTACTCAGACCTCTCTAAAGTGGCAGCCTCCAGCCGGTGGGGCACAGACTGCCTCTTACCTTCACAGAGCCCCAGTCCTTAAAAGCCCAGCTGGCGTCTCCAAGGAGTCCTGTGTTTTACTTGACATCGGAGGCAACCGGTTTCAGAAACAGGGAACATTTCAAAATGAAACAGAAAGTAACCCGGGGATCCACAGCAGACCCCCGACCTGCCTCGGCCATCCCCAATCTCTGGGAGTATTCTGACTCAGCAAGCCTGTACAGCTGTTTCAGCCTGGAGAGGATTCAGAGGAAACTGCAGCTTGGAAGTCTGGAACTCACGGCCTGGGCTTTTTTTTTTTTTTTTAAGAGTATTTGTTGAGCTTTTTAACATGCAGTTTGTCTCCTTCTGCAGGGAATTACTCAGTGATCCCGTCACCTGACTCAGGGCAGTTCCATTATATAATTCTAACTGCTATTTGATCTCTGATCGGAAAATCACACTTGCCTCCCCTTTCCCCCACCCCCCATCATCATCCACCCCGCCCCGCCCCCCAGGAAGGGAAGAGGGAGGGAGACCTCAAAACGTGAAACAATGATAATTAACTTTCCTTGAACCTTCCGTGGAAGGAGTGCATTTTTGCAGTGCACTTTATTTGCCTTCAGTTCAATTCTTGAGTAGAGGACCTCCCAAATGCCCATGAGGAATGAGTGGGAATTTCTCAAGATGGGATGGTAGCAGCTTTCTTGATTGTATTTTAGGATGGTTCTCCGTAGATGGGATAAGTCACTGAATGGATTTTGAAATGATCAAGCGTATCGTCAGTTGAACAGCTTCAGGTAGATTTATAAAACATGTGCAAATAAAACCTAAAACCGAGAATCTCTTATTACTTTTGCCACATTTCCATGAAATGTCAAAGAGGTGGCTTGGATTGAGGGGTCTTGAGCCAAAATCCCTGCCCTGACCTTGATCCTCATAAACCCGCTCCAGCCACCACAAATAAGCATAATGCCCAAGGGACAACATCTTGCTTTGCTAGGCAAACACCTCTGAAAGGGCAAGCCCCTAGCCTCCACTTTCAACCATATTGTAACCCCTAAGGCCACTCTATATAGACATTTTGAAGCCACACCTGTCCTAGGTCAAGGTAGTAGTAATAATTCCTCAATGTCCCCCCAGTCCCTGTCTTAGCATCTGTTATCTCTGTCCAGATGTTACCCACTAAGGAGCAAGCATGTTCAAACATAATCGTCCCATGAATGGAACTTAAATGGCAATCAATGAGGGTAACACCTAAAGTATCATACAATATGATGTAAAAAACACTCCAACCCGTTTCCTTTTTCCATGTCAAAGCCAAGATGAACTATCTGCATAGCTCTGGGCTCCCAATCTTCTCCCAGCCAGTGGAGCCTTGTTGTTGAATACAGGAAAATAACTATTTTATGTTGATGAGAACAAATGCTAATGTTGGTCAGCCTTCTATGGGTTTTTCTTTTTTCTTTTTTTGAGACGGAGTCTCGCTCTGTCGCCCAGGCTGGAGTGCAGTGGCGGGATCTCAGCTCACTGCAAGCTCCGCCTCCCAGGTTCACGCCATTCTCCTGCCTCAGCCTCCCTAGTAGCTGGGACTACAGGCGCCTGCCGCCTCGCCCGGCTAGTTTTTTGTATTTTTTAGTAGAGACGGGGTTTCACCGTGTTAGCCAGGATGGTCTCGATCTCCTGACCTCGTGATCCGCCCGTCTCGGCCTCCCAAAGTGCTGGGATTACAGGCTTGGAGCCACGGCGCCCGGCCCTACTATGGGTTTTTCTAGTCTCACTCCTTTTCTCTCCCCTGGATCTTCCCAACCCATAATCACCAGAGGAAACTACTTTCTCCCTCCTGCCTTCCTCCATTATTGTAAGTAATGTCAGATACTATTTTCATGTTAAAATATGTGACATTAGATACTGCACCCTAAAAATCACTTTCAAAATTCTTTGTAACTATCTATCCACATAGCCCCCTGAGGTCAGCATGGGGTAATGACTGTTCTTATGGAGACCCAGAGACGCCAGTGTCATTGATAGGAGTTACAAGACGGGTCTCCTACTCTTGGTGTTCTGCTTTGCAGAGGAAAACTCAGATAAACATGAGAAAAATATAAATGTGTAAACCTGAAAACCTGAATGACAGATTGATGTCTGTTTATGTCTCTCCCTCCAGGTGTAGTAAATACAAGGGATTGTGGCAGTTGCTATGGTAACTACTTTCTTCATAAGAATAAAGACACATAGGAAGGTGTCAGAAAACATCAGGTGGTGAGACATTCCTCAGTAATGGGAAGAGGATGCAGTAATAAAAAATATACCCTTGGCCTGTACATGGTCATTAAATACTGGCACTGCAAAACTCAAATTTCTTAGACCAGCATTGTTCAATAGAAATACAATGTGGGGCCGGGCACGGTGGCTCAATCCTGTAATCCCAGCGCTTTGGGAGGCCAGGTGACAATAGGAGTTTGAGACAAGTCTGGGCAACACAGCAAGACCCTATTGCTACAAAAAATTTTTTTTAATTAAAAAATTAGCTGGTTGGGTGCACCTGTAATTCCACCTACTGGGGAGGTTGAGATGGGAGGATCCCTTGAGCCCAGGAGGAAAAAGCTACAGTGAGCCACGATTGTACTACTGTACTCCAGCCTGGGCAACAGAGCAAGACACCATCTCTCTCTCTCAAAAAAAAAAAAAAAAAAAGGAAATATAATGTGAGCCATAACTGTAGTTTTAAATTTTCTAGTAGTCATATTAAAATTTTTTAAGGGAAATTATTTTTGTAATATAGCTTATTTAATCCCATATACCCAAAACATTATTTCAACATTTAATCAATATAAAAATTAATGAAATATTATGTATTATTTTCATACTGAATATCTGAATATTGGTGTTTTATACCCTCATCACATCTCAAACAAGTCTAGCCACATTTCAAATACCCAGTAGCCACATGTGGTTAGTGGTTATCACATTAGATGGCCAAGCCCTGGATTATATTTGGCCATTTTGAGGTTAGAATTTATTTTGGGGGAGCAAATTTGTCTATCCCTACTTGCATATTTTAGAAAAATAACTGCATTAATTTAGTTCTAGCCCTGTGGCATAATTCAAGTGGTAATCTCTTGGGTGGAACAAGAAAACATCAAATAAGCCTGAATTGAAATAGTATTAAAGATTCAACTTCTTTCTTGCCACTAGAGGATCATGAAGATTAAAACATCAATCTTGGGTTTGTAACAAGTTCTTTCCTTGTGTTGCCCCAGTTGCCCAAGCTCAGGCCCCCAAAGTCTTATCTTGACTTGATTTCACTTTCTACACATCCTCTCTCTCTGCCCATTTCCCCTAGCCCTCCTAATAGACCCGTCAATCTTTTTTTTTTTTTTTTTTTTTGAGACGGAGTCTCGCTCTGTTGCCCAGGCTGGAGTGCAGTGGCCGGATCTCGGCTCACTGCAAGCTCTGCCTCCTGGGTTCACGCCATTCTCCTGCCTCAGCCTCCCAAGTAGCTGG
>NW_012119598.1:13714656-13722530 GCF_000951035.1 Colobus angolensis palliatus | reverse complement strand
GGGTTCACGCCATTCTCCTGCCTCAGCCTCCCAAGTAGCTGGGACTGCAGGCGCCCGCCACCACGCCCAGCTAATTTTTTGTAGTTTTAGTAGAGACAGGGTTTCACTGTGTGAGCCAGGATTACAGGCATGAGCCACCGCACCCGGCCAGACCCCTCAATCTTATCAAGTCTACCTGTCACCTTTTCTCAAGTGGCAGGGCCTCAGCCAGTACCCAAATTACCACGAGCACCCCTGCCTGGCCCTCCTGACTTCACTTTCTGACCACTTGAGTTCATTTTCTACCCTGTCTTCAGCGTGAGCACGTGTCCAAGCAGACATTTAATCCTATAGCTACTCAGCTTAAAACTTTTAATGGCAACCTACCGCCTTTCAAATGAAATCCACACTCCTTGCAGTGATATGCTAGGCAATCATAAACTGGCCCTGGGCGCATTTCCAGCTCCTCTCTTTGCTGCACATTCTTTGAATTTACCCTAGTCTGCATGCTTAACTGTGGCATGACTTCTCAGTCTCCCTGCCTTTGTTGAAAGTCTGTTTCGTCTGCCTGGAATGTTCTTCCTTGAAATGCCTACCCCTTATCAAATAGCAAAATCTTTCAAGCCTAGCTCAGCTATCTCCTGTAGTTTTTCCTAATCTTGTGGTCAAAATTAACAGCTTCTTCACCTATGCCATCACGCCACTTTTATAAGTCAATGTGTTATAACATTTATCACATTCAACTATAATCATATAATATGCTATACAAGGACCTTTCCAAGAATACGAATTGTGTGTCATTTACCTATGACCTCACCTTGGGACATAAGAGTATTTCAATGAATGTCTGAGGAATTCTAATGCTCTTCTACTCCTCCTTCTGATTCTCTAATCCCTTGGTGTATCATCGTTATCACCATCATCATTCTCGTCATTACACGGCAGCCAATATTACCAGCACTTACTAGGTATCAAACATTGTGCTAAGCATTTTACACAGATTTCATTTAATTCTAACAAAAAATCTACAAGGCAGGGACTTATAATATCCCCAATTTCTAATAGCTGTGGCATCTCAAATACAGTTTCATTCTTTCAGCCAGTGTTTTTAGGTTATTGTTATAAACAACAGTTTAGACAAGTTGATGTGTAGTTATGTCTCCAAAGTGCACAGGGTTACATATTTGTTAACTTATTTGTAAACAGGCTAAGGCATGTGTTTTTGTTTTATATTTTTAGTATCTCTGACTCTTTAAAGCCTCCAAATTTTAGTGGGATGGGAAAATAGAAAAGTAGCTTGCTAGTGTTTTGTGTAGAATGAGAATATTGTAGCTTTATTTATTTATTTATTTATTTATTTATTTATTTATTTATTTATTTTTGAGATGGAGTCTTGCTCTGTTGCCCAGGCTGGAGTGCAGTGCCACGATCTCGGCTCACTGCAACATTCACCTCCTGGGTTCAAGAGATTCTCCTGCCTCAGCCTCTCAAGTAGCTGGGATTACAGGTGCCAGCCACCATGCCGGGCTAATTTTTATGTTTTTAGTAGAGATGGGGTTTCACCACATTGGCCAGGCTAGTCTCGGACTCCTGACCTCAGGTGATCCACGTGGCTCAGCCTCCCAACGTGCTGGGATTACAGGCATGAGCCACCGCACCTGGCAAGAATATTGTAGCTTTGAGTAAGGGCACAAGGGGCACTGCTCTGTGGATATCACAGGACTCGACATTCAGCCTTTTTCTCAGAGTCATTTTTGGCACTATTTTTGGCTCTCTAGTAGTTTCTATCATAATTTGGTTTATTGGTGCTTTAGAAAATGAACAGACCAACCATCCAATGCTGGCAACGATAGGAAGGAACTCTCATTTATTGCTGGTAGGGACTCAAAATGGTACAGACACTTTGGAAGACAATTTGGAAACTTCTTACAAAACTAAACATATTCTTATCATATGATCCAGACATCCTGTTCCTTGGTATCTACACAAAGGAGTTGAAAACTTCATATTCACACAAAAATCTGCACATGGATAGCAGTTTTATGCATAATTGCCAAAAGTTGGAAGCAATCAAGATGTCCTTCAGGAGGCGTATGGATAAATAAACTGGTACATCCGGACAATAGAGTATTATTTAGCATTAAAAGCAAATGAACTCTCAAGCCATGAAAAGACAGGGAGGAAATCTAAATGCCTCCATGGAAAAAAGCCAGTCTGGAAAGGCCACACACTGTTTGAGTCTGATTACATATGATATTCTGGAAAAGGTAAACACTACGGAGACAATGAAAAGATCGGGATTGGGGGAGGGAGTGATGAATGAGTGGAGCACAGAGGATTTTTTGGGCAAGGAAATTACTTTGCTCAGATGATACTATAGTGGTTAGAACACGTCATCAGACATCTATCCAAACCCACAGAATGTTCAGCACCAAGAGCACCAAGAGTGAACCCTAATGCAGGCTGTGGGCTCTGGGAGATGATGACGTAGGTTCATCGATTGTCACAGAGGGACCACTCTGCTGGGGGCTATCGATAGGGAGGCTGTGCACTTGTAGGGTAGGAGGTACATGAGAAATCTCTGTTCCTTCCTCTCAACTTTGCTGTGAGCCTAAAACTGCTCTAAAGCATACGCCTGTTTTTTAAAACATGAAGGGACCAGAGAACTTCTTGTTCACGGGTGCCCAGGGCTGCGCTCCCTGGCTCAAGTGCAATGCACCAGTTGTTTTTTACTGGGTTGTCAGTTACTCAAGAGTATTCCTTGCTTTCTGCGCTTTGTTTCCACAATGCCACTACATAAACGGCAGTGCAGGTACTAAAGGTTTAACAAACTCTTGTTGAAATAAAATGAAGATAAAATACACTTGATGCTTCTCATAATAACGTATTTTCACCTACTTAAACAGTATCATAGCCTTGATGTCAACAGAAAACTATTACCAATGGGGTTTCTGGAGGCTCTGGAGCCTGGGATAGCCTCAGACTTGCACAGGGCATGGTGCTAGGAGGCCAGGCTCAGGGCTAGAAGAGAAGCTGAGTTCTGTAAAAGCCTGACTCCCTCAGGAACTTGATCCAGGAAGAGGCTTTTTGCTCTGTGTGCTCTAAGGGTCAGCCTTTGGCCACCACTGCTTGGCTTTACAACACAGTGCACAGAGCAGAGCTGTCTCTGCTGGGCAAAGTCCTTTACCCTCTGAGAGCCTCAGTTTCCTCATCTATAAAAAGGGAATGAGGATATTGCAGATTACTCTGGGCATTGCACGAGATCATGTCCATAAATAAAGGGCTTGGCAGAGTGAGTGGCTAATATAATTGTCAATGAATGGAAATTGTTTATTCTCAACATCAAATATTAGGAGATATTTCATGATCATAATAAAGTGTTGGAGATGGAATTAGGGTGTGAACTCCTCCTATCTCACCCCACCTTCTCTCTATCCCACTTCCTGTTGGCACGTAATTAAGATGGCGAATTTATTGACTTTCACAACTTGTCTTACTCCTTTCCCTCTTTCTTCATTCTACCTCTTTCTCCCCTCTTCTTTATTTTCCTTTACCTCTCTTTTTCTTTAACTGCCTCCTTTTCTTTTATTATCTTAAAAATGAGTTTATTTTGTCTCCTTGCTATTCCTGGCTGACTAACTAAGGGTCTTGTATGGAGATCTTTTTGCCAAGGCCATATTAAGCTCACCAGGTTGCTAAACTTAGACTAGCCTGTTTCTGCTCTCCCTTGGAAGGTCTGCAATACCATAAACAAGAAAGGTATGAGGTCAAAGGATTCTTGTTCTGAGCGAAGGGGACAGTTTCACACAGAGCTTCCCAGAATGAAGGCAGGGCCTGACAGGAACGAGATGGGAGGCCTCTGGCATAATCTATAACAGAGCAGTTATTACCTTCCTCCCTGCCAAGTCAGTGCCACTGCCCATCTCGGAAGCCATTTTTCAAATTGCCTTTTGGCCAGCTCAGCACAAAACCGACATGACAGCTTTACTTTGGGAGAGCAACAGAAAAAGGCCATCTCCTGCAGGATCAGGCCCTTTTGTTGGTCCCTCTAATTCTCTCCAAAGCACCATGTAGAATTTTTGTCATGACTTGTGCCCCAATAGGACGAAGACTCAGGGAAGATACAAGAACTCAGTGGCCCATGTAATGGCGCAAATGAATGAGGTGTTCTAAGGTAGAAACTGCAGTAGGAAGAGGCCTGGGATGGAATTCTACTTCTGCCACTTGCTCACGGGGGGCAGGTGAGTTAGCCTCTGTTTCGTAAACTGGGGAGAAGTTCTAAGGTGATGTTTGTAAAGCACCTGTCAGGTACCTAGGGCAGAGCAGGTGCTGAAAGATCCTAGCCAGGCTGGTTTCTTAGTCTCCTTTTTCTCATGTATAAAAGGGAGAAAGACAACAATGCCCCTTTTGTAGAGTTCTTTGGGAAATTAAATGAGCTCTCCAGCAAATGGTGAGTACCACATGTGTGTGCCTCTCCTCCTCCCTTCTCCTCGGAAACCTCCAAGTTGCAGATTGTATTTTCCAAAGATGAACACAACCACATCTCCTATCCCACGTTCTCTTCTAGAATCCTACCACTCCCCCATCAAGTGGTGGAATCTAATTCCTCTCTCTGAATCTGAGTAGGCTTGGAACTTGCTTACACACCGTATGGTAGAAGTAATTCTGTGGGACTGCAGAGAGGCCATCATAAAAGGCAATGGAACTTCTCTCAAATTAGTTGGGATCCTTGCTATTGAAGCCTTCAGATGACACGTAAGCAGTTAACTGCTTTGAGGCCGCCATACTATGAGGAAGCCCAACTTAGCCTGTGTGGAGAGACCAGAGAGTTCTCAGATGCTCCAGCCCCACCCTTCAACAGTTGCTGCCTGAACTGCAACCTCATGAGAGACTGAAACAAAAACTATTCAGGTGAGTCCTCCCAAATCCTGGTTCACAGAAACATGAGAGATTATCAAAATGATTATTGTTTTAAACAGCTAAGTGTTGGGGTGATGTGTTATGCAGTGAAAGAGACTTGGGACACTCCAGTAGCTATTTAATAAAAATCATAAGCAGCTCAGGATTGGAGCATTAGGTGTGAGACAGCAGGGGTGTATATAAGGCTTGGCCTCTTAGACATTTTATCAGCCATGGGGATGGGCAACTCCATTTTCAAGTAGTAATCTAATCCTTCTCTTCCTCAGAGCACTGTGTACTTGTGTGTATAGTGGCATGAGAAAATCCCACCATTGATCCAGATTGATTCGTGATTTTTTTTTTCAAACCACAGAAGCTGTTTATGTTTATACTAAATCTTAAAGTTACCAAACCATTTTTGGTTTAAAAGGACATTAATACTACACAGTTTTTCAAAGTGTTTTATATCAGAGTTTATATATTCTTTAAATTTATTTTAAATAAAACCACCATAGCACTATATTCAGACCCTCTTCCTCATTAGAATATCCTCTCTGACTCCCTTGCCTTTTTGGTCAATGTATGTCTATATCACATTTGCCTTCAGAGACTCACCTCTTCCAGGAAGCTCCCCAAACAACCACAATGGACTTGGATCATTTACTTATTCTTCCTTCCCAATGAGCACTTATGCTAAGAGAGTGGTGTCTGTGCTGGAAGATGTTGCCCTTGAGTTACTGTTTACTGGGCTTTCCTAGGTGTTTCATTGACATAGGTTGTATCTCCACTGTGCTGAAAATTCCTGGAGAATGTGGACCATTTTTCTTTTCTTTCTTTCTTTTTTTTTTGATGAAGTTTCGCTTTCGTTGCCCAGGTTGGAGTGCAATGGCACGATCCAGGTCACTGCAATCTCCACCTCCTGGGTTCAAGTGATTCTCCTGCCTCAGTCTCCCGAGTAGCTAGGATTACAGGTAGGCGCCACCATGCCGGGCTAATTTTGTATTTTTATAAGATATTGGGTTTCTCCATGTTGGTCAGACTGGCCTCGCACTCCCGACCTCAGTTGATCCACCTGCCTCAGCCTTCCAAAGTGCTGGGATTACAGGCGTGAGCCACCGTGCCAAGCCCCATTTTTCTATTTCTTTGTACCCCATTGTCACAAGGATTCCTTGCATCTGACCTTCAAGCATGTCTGTTATAAAATTTTACTTTGAAATGCTTTTATGACTTTCCACGCAAACAAAGAAAAACAGCTATAAATTGCCTGGAAACAAAATTTAATATATTACTAAATTGTCAAATATTCAAATATTTCAGAATGTGAGAGCAGCTTTGAGTAAGGGCATGTGGATGAAATGTAGATGTTGAACACATTAAAAAAAAAAACCTAATTGAAAGATAAATATGGCCTCAATTACCTCTTCCTAGAGGAAAATAACATGGGGTTCAAAGCTTAGGCACTGGAATCGGGCAAGGTCAGAGTTTAAATCTTGACCATTATTACTTTAACTGTGTGACCTTTGATGAATTCACAAGTCTTGAAGAGGGATAAAAATGAAGCCTAGATCATAGGATTATTGTTAAGATAAATGTGGTGGTTTGTGTTAAATACTTAGCATCACAACTGGCACAGAGAAGGCATACATCTTACAGTTTATTATCATCATCAGCATCACCACCATAACCACCATCAACAGCCCTATCCTAGTCACCATGATGGGTTTTGCTCTTAAGGCCTTAGAGCTGGCTGGGATATACCCCTTTCTTTAATCACCTTTCCTTCCACTGAGACATTTTCCCTTCAACCCAACTATATTTCTCAGCTTTTATGTTAATGTCATGATCATAATTGTTTCAAACAATCCAAATAGTCTCAGCTGCTCTCTACAGCTTACCAACACCCAGCCATGACTTGACAGTAGGTGTTTTCAGCTGTCTCAGTCAGCATCACCTACTGGCCAGATTACCCTAGAACAGGAAGTCTGTTTTGACTAATGATGCAGAACCATCCAGCTCCTAAGTCTGTTGCCAATCAGCTCGGCCTTTCCTTTAGGGATATGGAAAGGTTCATGGTGCACCTACAATGAGCCAACAGAGGAGAACATTAGGGTTGAAAAAGATAAAGTCTATTGGAAATAACATTACAGATTAGTTGTTCATTCACTTAATCATTTATATATTAATTCATCCATTCAACAAATAGTTATTAACAGCCTGCTATGGATCTGTAGGATACACAAACGTAAAGAAAACAGAGGTGATTTCTGCCTCACAGTTTTCAGACTGGTGGAAAATAACTGCTTTGTCGTCAAACGACCCTGAGTTTGAATCTGACTCTGTCACTTACTACATATTTAAATTGCTTGGACCTTTCTGAGCCTCACTTTTCCTTAGGGTGGTTGTGAGGATTAAATGAATTCACAGAAGTTTACTGCTTACCACAGCCCCTGGCAAGATCTACCATTTCTTTCCCCAAAGGTCATATAATTTATAGCCACTAGAGTCAGGATACAAACCCAGGAGCGTCTGGCTCCCACATTTCTGCTTTTAAAGAAATGTTCTAAATATTTCTTTTAAGTTTCACTACTTTTGATTTAGTTTTTTCCTCCCAAGTCATTAATTCATCATCCATTCAAAAATAAGAGCGTTGTTTTTCATGTTTTTCCCATGTCTTCTTTATTTCTCATTGAACCCTCTGCAGTAAACCACTTCCCTCTACATTAACTGATGTGAAAATCACGAGGCAACTGGTGTCATCACAGAAAAAAAAAAAAAGCAGAATAGTTATGTTTCTTCAGGTTATACTTGGGAAGCCAGATAAAGTGCTAGGGTATGCAGACCATCGTATCTCAACAGTGCAGTAGAAAGAAGCATAGTAAGCATCTAGCAGAAAGAACTTAGCTCGCCACGCAGTAATTTATGGGTATTCCTTTTTTTTTTTTTTTGAGACAGAGTCTTGCTCAGTCGCCCAGGCTGGAGTGCAGTGGCCGGATCTC
>NW_012119598.1:13712003-13714001 GCF_000951035.1 Colobus angolensis palliatus | reverse complement strand
AAAAAAAAAAAAAAAATCCAGCACCATTGTTGCATTGTATGTGCAATGCTTTTTTAGACTCTGAGCCCTCTGCCATATTGGATACCACGCTGCAATTCTTTTCTTGCTTTCTGCAATACCACTTACTCTAAGCGACTTTTTCATTTGTTTGCTTGAACTGTACTTCTTATTTCTTTGTTTTTTTCTCCATTTATCTACTTCTTAAATGTTGGGTTCTCTCTCAAGCCATTTTTTGGTCTTACTCCTCCCTGGATGGTCTCACTTCTGATCTTTTAATCTATTTTTCTAGAGCCTTCTCTTCTACACCACTTGCAATTTTCCTAATTTGCATCCTTACCCTCTCTTACCAGGTCTACTGCAATAATCTAACTGGTTTCCCATTTGCACATTGCTCATATCTCGGAGCTTTGTTTTTCACACTGCCACCATAATTGACTTCCTAAAACCAGGTTAGTACATGACACCCTTTCTCAAAGGTTAATATCACTCCCTTACAGGGTAGTGTTCAAGTTGTTTAGCATGGCACCCAACGTCCTTCACTACGTCCCTGTTCATTTTTCATTGCATCCTTCCCTGATGCCACATTTTCTGCTATTATAGTCTACTTAGTATTCTACACATGTTTCATCTTTCTCTACCCACCTTCTCACTGGACGATGCATTTTATTCTTTATCTTTTGTGGCATTTCCCAATATATGCTCCTCAGAATACTGGTCTTGCGAGATGTCTACTAATGAAAAGGAATCTGGTAATCTGGTATAATACAGTATACTAGATCCACCTCCACCCCCGCCTTGGAGGTTTCATGAACTTTAGCATTTATTTATTTATTTATTTATTTATTTATTTATTTATTTTTGAGACAGCGTCTTGCTCTGTTACCCAGGCTGGCGTGCGGTGGTACGATCTTGGCCACTGCAACCTCCACCTCCTGGGTTCAAGCAATTCTCCTGCCTCAGCCTCCTGAGTAGCTGGGACTCCAGGCACCTACCACCACACCCGGCTAATTTTTGTATTTTTGGTAGAATCGGGGTTTGGCCATATTGGCCCGGCTGGTCTCAAACTCGTGACCTCAGGTGATCTGCCCACCTCAGCCTCCCAAAATGCTGGGATTACAGTCATGAGCCACTGTACTCGGCTGAACTTTACATTTAAAATGCTCTGAGAAGTCCTGCAGCAAGTAAATCAGGTGAGCTTTGCTACTCAGTGTTTCCCAAACACCAGATTCCTCTTTTTCTAGAAACCCGTACGAATTAGCATTTAATGACCGTACTTTGGGAATCCCTGATCTACTCAAATCTTCTTCATTCGTTCACATTTCATTTCATCTGTCCTTATTCATCAACTTGGAAAATATGTATTTAGCACCATGCCAGGCACTGGTGAATGTACTGAGAAAATATTCTCTTGACAGCAAAATGAACATAATTCCTGCTTTCATGAAACTTACAGTTTTGACTGAACAGTGGATAAGTAAACATGCAATGACCACAGAATGTGGTAAGAGCTATCATAGGGGAAACAGAGACAATGTGGCAGTGCATAGCAGAAAGACAATGAATTTGGGGGAGTGATTAGGGAGAGCTTCCTGGAGGAAGTGGTTTTATACGGGGACCTAAAAGAGAAGTAGGAGTTAGTCAGATGGGAATAAGGGGGGCAAAAGGGGAAGAGTGTAGTCAGGGGCAACTGCTTGTATGAAGCTGCTAAAACCAGAGAGAGCATGGCATGTCTGAGGGACTAAAAGAAATCTTAACTCTCACGCCTGTTAACTCAGCACTTTGGGAGGCTGAGGCAGGCAGATCACGAGGTCAGGAGATCAACACCATCCTGGCTAACATGGTGAAACCCTGTCTCTACTAAAAATACAAAAAATTAGCCGGGCGTGGTGGCGGGCGCCCATTAGTCCCAGCTACTCCGGAGGCTGAGGCAGGAGAATGGCCTGAACCTGGGAGGCGGAGCTTGCAGTGAGCTGAGATACGGCTACTGCACTCCAGCCT
>NW_012119598.1:13704957-13711953 GCF_000951035.1 Colobus angolensis palliatus | reverse complement strand
AAAATCTTATTTCAAAGGTGAAGACGTCTTCACCTCTCCTTTCATCCCCATTCACGGGAACTTCCTCTGTCTTCTCTACGTTATCTAGCTTGCAAAGTGGATGTTCAGAACATGCTTAGGCATTACAGTAATCTGATCAAACAATTATTTTAGGGGGACAGATATGATCTCTTGAAACACAGAGCTACACACATACCCACTTCCAAACTCTTTCAATAAAGTCAGAATAAGGAAGTTTATTTTTTTAAAGGGTTTACTGTTAAAGGGCACTTATAGATGTTGTATTAATTTTGTTTCTAATTTATTTTTTAAACGAAAGGATTAACATAGGTATGTAATTGTGGATGGCGAGGGATTTTCTTAATCAACTCCATTGTTATTTTATTCTCCTTAGTAAGTTTTGCTTTTTTAGGCAGCTTGCTTTTGTCAACTAGCAAACAGACAGGCCAAATTGTAATTGGGCAGATTGAACTAGAAGCTTAGAATTAAGCATACTTCAGAGCCCAGGATTTGGACTCAGCGTCTCTCTCGGTAGCCGCCATACTGAGATGCATACCCTCGATCATTGCCTTAATTCTCAGACACACTGTGCTTCCTGCCTTTCCTTCCATGGCTGCTGTCTGGTAATAAAAGAGTCATCCTTTTTGTTATCAGTAGAACAGAGGGTAATGTCTCTTAATTAACAAGAGGAAGTGGTGCAATGTAGTAAGAACATTGCAATTGTTTCCAATTAATCCCACACGCAGTTTGGCAAAGTTAATAATCCATAAAATGACCAGAGACCTAAATATGCAGAAGAGTCATCTTTTGTCCGTCATTTTTTCTACTGATCCAGCAAAAGCAAGAAAATTCCAAGACTACATGCAAGGCCTACAGATTTAGAATATCATAAATTCTTAAGTATTATCTCAAATATAAAATAAATTTACCTGTGCCATTCAGATTGTATGAATTTCTAAATGTTTTACAACCTTTATAAATCATAACATGTTGACAGGTGTCAGTTCAACCACAGTGAAGCAATTATTTACTTGGATATACCATTTGTCACCAAAGCAACAGCACCTTCCCATTCATATAAAAGCAAGAAGGACATTTGCATTTTAATTCCATCATCAGTGTATTTCTAAATTATTTGAGGATAGAGAATGTGTCTTACACATCTATGAACACCTAAAAATGCCACATGGAACCTACCATCCCAGGTCCATAACAACCTTTTCTTTCCATTGTGGCAGAATACACATATGTAAAATTCACCATTGTAACCATTTTAGGGTGTATAATTCAGTGCCATTTAGTACATTCACAGTGTTGTGCAGCCATCAACACTACATAGTGCTATAATATTTTCATCAACCCAAAAGCAAACCCTGTAGCCAAGAAACAATCATACCTAATTCTCCCATTTTTCTTAGCCCCTAGTAGAACCAACCTACCTTCAGGTCTCTGTGAATTTGTCTATTCTGGACATTTCATATAAATGGAATCCAACATATGTGGCTTCTTTCTCTTGGCATAGTATTTTCAAGGTTCATCCATAAAGTACATATGTCAGTACTTTCTTTCTTTCTATGGCTGAATAATATTTCATTATATGGATATGCCACATATTTTTTGTCCACACTTTGTTTATTGATGAACATTTGTGGGTTTTCTACCTTTTGGCTATTGTGAGTAACACTGCTATGAACATTCCTGTACAAGTTTTTGTTTGAGCATCTGTTTCTAATTCTTTAGGATATCTGTCTAGGAGCGGAATTACTGGTAATTCTATGTTCAACCTATTGAGGAATGAATAATACTTTTTTATTGAATATTACCAGGATTCTGCAAAGATTGAATGTGGTTGGTAGGGCAGATCTATACCTGCTGAAATGCCTGGATGAAAGAGCTATGGAGCTTTGGGATATGTGTGCTTGTATCAGCCTGGGTCAGGAAGATTGACTTGGATGATTCATTTCTCCACTAGCTCGTAAGCTACTTTCTTCAGTGGAACTGTGTTGCCAAACACTCGGGCACTGGAGATGGACTGTATGAATTCCAGTCCCAGGCTTGTCATATATCAGTGTGACCTTATTTACATTTGTTTATTTATTTATTTATTTGAGACAGAGTCTCGTTCTGTCACCCAGGCTGGAGTGCAGTGGTATGATCTCGGCTCACTGCACCTGCCGCCTCCTGAGTTCAAGCGATTCTCCTGCCTCAGCCTCCCGAGTGACTAGGATTACAGGTGTGAGCCACCGCACCTGGCCACTGTGTGACCTTAAACTAGTTGTTTGAACTTTAAGACTTAGTTTCATCACTTGTAAATGAAAGAACTAGCTCTAACTACAACATGAAGTTGTGGTTACTTTAAACAGGGCAGGGTATTTCAAAAGTGTAGTATATCACTTGGCAATAAACACTCAAAAAGTATTAGCTTGAATTGTGTTTCTACTACTTGATATCCCTATGGTGTTTAAGTAGCATAGTGCTAGGCACACTAAAAGGCACTTAATCATATGGAAATAATGACATATTTAATGGGAAATGACAGATCATTTTGAGGATTATCACTTTTTTCTCTTTTTTTCTTCCTTTTCTGTTGTTGCATGTTTATTGGAATATTCTGTTTCCTGAAGGATGAGCAAAAGATGGGATGTGGCACTGGAAAGTCAATGTCAACGAATGTAGGCAGAGATTTTCTTATGGGTACCTTTCCTTTAATCCCACTCTGGATGAGGTCAGTTGCTGGCAGAATGGGGAAATTGATGAGCCATTTATTTCCTGCTCAAAGTTTTTCATACCTCGGGGAGGAGCTTCTCCAAAAGGAAACATCAAAGAACTCTCTGTCTGTGTTAGAAAATGCGTTTTAGTTAATTCAGGTCCACTCATGATGTTTTGATTGCAAGCCCCATATATTGACCTTTGAGTTCACTTTACATATTTTTCTATGCCAGTGCAAGCCTTCAGCGTTACAAACATCAGGTTGCATATACCTTTGCTTGTATGCTTGCTTCTGGCTGAGAATCTGCCCTGGGCTCTGACTGTGCTGTATCCCTGACTCATGCTGCTTCGAGGCTCGCCTGTCCTGACGTACGCCCATAATTCACAACTCTGCAGCTTCCCAGAACCCCAAAGCTACACTTCAAGGACATTTGGCTCCTACTCACTGAAGGTAGGAGCAGATTCAAGAGGAGAGGCAGGAAGTGGCAAGTGAGAGGTAGTGACATCCGGTCACGAACTCTCCCTGCTAAGAAAAGGTCTTAGAGCAATGTGCTGTGTGATGAGACCCCTCCACCTCTTCTTTTCTTACAATCAGCTTGACACTATTATGGTTTTCTGCTTGCTTCTCTTCACAGCTGTGACTTGTAAGAAAAACCCTTTATCATTTTACGGAGGTGATTTGTGCCATAACAAACGGCCATAAAGAGCGCCACAACTGCGGTGGGCCAAGCACCAGACGTGACACAGAATATGTGATGTAGGTTAAATATCAAGTACCTGTCTGTCAGTAATTTGCTACTACTCTGAGGATACTTCTTAAAGAGGACTTTACTGTTGGTCTGGTTTAGTCTTTCACCAGCTGAAGAAAGTTTACCCAAACGTATTGGGACCCAAGGGTTTTCTGTAGGTGAAATACAAGGGTGAGTGCCCTTGACCCTGAGCCTCACTGGTAGGTAGAAAAGGATTGCTTATATGAGATTGGTGCCATAAAGAGTCCAGGAAACATAATGTCCAAGTGAAAATCATATGCTTAATCACCTCTTTAAGGCCAAGCCCCCAGGCTCTCCTTCCAAGAATATTGTAATTACTAAGGACAATCTATACAGACACCTTGAAACCATTGCTACATGGGGTGACAGTAGTAAGAATCATTTCTGTCTGTCCCGATTTCTCTGTCTTAGCATCTGTCATGAGCAGATAGTAAGCGTCTGTGTCCAAATGATACACATTAAGGGACAAGTGTGTTCAAACGTTAGAATAGTCCCACTAATGGGAGGCTGAGAAACGCTGATGGCACAGATGAGCAGCACAGCACTTAGACAGTCATTAAAAGTGAAGATCAACATAAAAATCTCCAACCTGCTTGCTTTACCCATGTCAAAGCCAGGATGAGATGTATTTAGGACATGACACACAGAGACGAGAATGTGTATTTCCATCACTTCTGAGCATCTTCCTAGCAAAAAGCTCCGTGAGGACTTCCACCTCCTTATAGTCAAGGCTTTTCATCTATTATGAATTCTCAACTGACTTCTGGGGCAAACATCATAAAGCAATTTTATCTCCACTGAATATTTCACCCTTCTAAATAGAAAGTCTTCCAGCCTCTTACCTTGCTGCTGAAGTTGCCCTAAAGAAAAGTAACTCTAGGCCGGGCACGGTGGCTCAAGCCTGTAATCCCAGCACTTTGGGAGGCTGAGGCGGGCGGATCACAAGGTCAGGAGATCGAGACCATCCTGGCTAACACAGTGAAAAACCGTCTCTACTAAAAAGTACAAAAAACTAGCCGGGCGAGGTGGCGGGCGCCTATAGTCCCAGCTACTAGGGAGGCTGAGGCAGGAGAATGGCGTGAACCCGGGAGGCGGAGCTTGCAGTGAGCTGAGATCCGGCCACTGCACTCCAGCTTGGGCGACAGAGCGAGACTCCGTCTCAAAAACAAAAAAGAAAAGTAACTCTAAACCAACATATGCAGGCTCCCATGAGTTAAAACACAAACCCCTTACAACCATGTTATATATTAAAAAATTCATCTTTTAACACCAAAAGCTGAAAAGCAGTTTTAAGAAGCCATCACAATGCCATCCCACACCGTGAGTTATTTAATTGCAATAGGAATACGTGTACCAAAAATCATTCCCTAATTAGCTTAAACCTAAAACAGCAGTTGTTAAATGTGTGATTGGTGCTGATGCAAGAGGGTGTGTTTTTGCCATTGTGCGGCAGGGGCTGTGATGGTGTTCAGGTTTTATTTTTAAAGTTTGGGTAATTATAACTTAAACTAACAGCAGGGGGAAATGAATCATTTATTTGTCTCTCTTATTACAGCTTCTCTCCCCAAAAGTGTTTCCTTTCTTGCTGCATTTACCTAGCTAGCAAGGTGTTACTCTGGGTCCTGAGGATGGAAGCATCTGGGATTTGATCACAAATTGTATAGTAAACATTCTGAGACAGGTGACTGCCACCCAAATTCATTATAAAGTGGAAAAAATGCACTCAATTAATTCAGTACGTTTGCCGGATATAAAACTTGAACAATCAACAAGAAACAGTTTGGCATTGGAGGTAAAGTTCTGGACTGGATGTCAGAAAACCTGGATTTGAGCCCATCTCTGTCAGTGACTAGCGGGGCACCTATGGCGCCCCCTAGCTCCCTGGATTCTCCGTTCTCTTTTATGCTCTCTCAGGTTGCTTGCAGCTCTGAGATGTAGAATTCCACATCAATAAAGAAGAGTGGAATGGTGTGAATATCATGAATATACAGCTACTTGTATAATCTACTGCTTTTCTCCAATTAGTACGAGCCATGTGTCAGCCTTAGACTTGGCTGGGATTTTGACTGATGAGGAAAGAGTTCTAGAAAGGAGAAGTGACTGGTTAATAGTTACACTGTTGGTAAATGTGGGAGAGAGAGTACAAACCAGGGATTTTCTATGTTAGGTGGGCTCAAATCCAGGTTTTCTGACATCCAGTCCAGAACTTTTCCTCCTATGCCAAACTGCTTCTTGTTGATTGTTCAAGTTTTATATCAAGCAAATGTACTGAATTAATTGATGCTAGGTTAACTAAGGCAATCTCTCCTTAGATTATGGAGACACCAAGTGACATTGAATTAAAGGGTTTACCAATGTATTTTCCAAAGGCTACTCATTATTCTTAGACTAGGGGACAGTATCTGGAATCCAGCAGTCTTAGTTCTGGTTCAGCATGATTTTGCCACACAATGCAGCACCTATATGTCCTAGGTTTATCTTTGTTCAGAAAAGCTGGATTATGTAATGATTAAGAGTATGGGCTTGATACCAAGATTTGTATATGACTGTTCATAGCAGCTTAATTTGTAATCGTCAAAAACTGGAAACTTCCCCACTTTTAACAGGTAAATGGACAAATTGTGGTATATCCATACAATGAAACACTACTCAGTGATTAAAAATGCATGAACTGTTGAGGTCTGCAACAACATGAATAAATCAGAAAATAATTATGCCAAGTGAAAGAAGCCAAACAAAAATAAAAAGTTCATCCTTTAGCATTCCATTTACATAAAATTGTAGAAAATGTAGGCTAATCTATAGCAACAGAATGCAGATCCTTATTGCTTGGAGATGAGAGTCTGGGGAGGGATGAAAAAGAAGCAGGAGGAAGCTTTTGGGAGTGAGGGATATGTTCATTATCTTGACTGTGACGGTTTCATGGGTGTATATACATGTTAAAAGCTTTCAAATTATATACCTGAAATATGTGCAGTTTATTATATACCAGTTATACCTTATTTTAGCTGTTTCAAAAAGTAAACACCAGAAACAGCAGACAGGGCTTGGAGTTGAAAAACCAGATGGGGCCATGTTGTGTTATTGTCGTCATTGTTATTGTCATCGGGTGGTGCTGCTGCTGACAGTGTACACGGGTCTATGCTCCCTTATGATTCCATGCAGCTAGCCTGACAGAGAGAGGTGGCTGGGCAGAAAAAAGACCTGGAATCAGTTAGATCAGGGAAGGCTAATCTCATTTTATTCCTGGCTCTGTGGGTTTCGCTACCCACTATCTGTGTAACCTTTGGTGAGTTACAAACATCATCTGAAAAAGAGTAGGGCGGGAAATAACAATTCCTACATCATCAAGTTGCCTTGAGGATGAAATAAGTTAATGTTTGTTAGGTGCTTAATAAAAATTAACTTGTATTATTATTTTCCCAGAACACTGAGAAAGGATTCTGGTATTTTTTCTGTTTTTTTTTGAGATGGAGTCTTGCTCTGTCACCCAGGCTGGAGTGCAGTGGTATGATCT
>NW_012119598.1:13688284-13704907 GCF_000951035.1 Colobus angolensis palliatus | reverse complement strand
TTTTTTTGACTGAGTCTCACTCACTCTGTTGCCCAGGCTGGAATGCAATGGTGTGACCTCGGCCCACTGCAACCTCCACCTCCTAGGTTCAAGCAGTTCTCATGCTTCAGCCTCCCGAGTAGCTGGCATTACAGGCATGCACTACCACGGCTGACTACTTTTTGTATTTTTAGTAGTTTTGGGATTTCACCGTGTTGGCCATGCTGGTCTTGAACTCCTGACCTCAAGTGATCCTCATACCTCAGCCTCCCAAAGTGCTGGGATAATAGGCATGAGCCACGGAGCCCAGCCAGGATTCTGTTTTACCTTTTGCATTGCATTTTGTTTTCATAAAATTTAAGTTCATCGGATCTATTTAAAGAATATTAATGTGAAGCAATTCATACAGGTTCCCAGATTGCTACTCAGCACCCTGTCTGGGAGCTTTTGTTCTGCCCACACTCTCTAAAATAGTAGCCCTTTCCCAGTCACTCTTTAGACCTTGCCCTGTTTTATCTTTCTTCATAACACTTACCACCACCTGAAATATTATATATTTGCTTGTTTATTTGTTTACTCTCTGTATCCCTCCACTGGAACATAAGCTTGCTGAGGCTAGGGACTTTGTCTGTTTGGCTCACTGAAATATAAAATTCACTCAGTTAGAGACAGGAGAATCGCTTGAACCTAGCAGGTGGAGGTTGCAGTGAGCTGAGATTGCACCATTGCCCTCCAGCCTGGGCAACAAGAGTGAAACTCCGTCAAAAGAAAAAAAAAAATCCACTCAATTAGTATGTGTTGGGTGTTGAATAAATGAATGACTGCATTATTTTCAAGGGCCTTCTTTGAGATGGTGGCAGTGTGGTGGTGGCCATTTTTATTACTGTCATTGTGTGGTGCTGTTGGTGATGGTGTCCACATATTTATGCACCCCTATGATTCCATGCAGCTAACCTAACACAGAAAGGTGACTGGGCAGAAAAAAGACCTGAAATCAGTTATATCAGTGAAGTTCTAATCTCATTTTATTCCTGGCTCTGTGGGAGTAAGAGACTGCATAGGCTGAATAAGATATTTGAGAAAATAAGATCAGGGCCTGAGACTGTTCCTTAAATAATAAACAAAGAACAGAAATCTTAAGTTTTGGAAACTTGGAAACACGATGGCTCTAATGTGACTCATCCTCAGACCCTTTAAAAAAATAGTCAGTAAGAAAAAAGACTGAAAGGAAGTTAAGTCCAGGGCAAAAAGTCATCCCAGGCCTCCAGTGGGCCTCTAAACTGCAGCCAGTTTGTTCTGTTTTGGGTTACTCAAGACTTACCACAACTGTCGTTTTTCCTTCTTTTTAATTTTGTGAATGCAAATTACATGCCTAAATCTCAAAGGAGCTAATTCTTGACCTGCTTCCAGTCACCTGCCTTGCCCTCCTGCTGCCACATTTCCTATAGATGCTATTTCTTCAAGTTTGTTGCTTTAGAAAAAATGTGCAAAGTGCAATAATGCATCAAAACAATATTCTCTGGAACTTGTGCTTGGACCTAAAATTGTACTGCCATCAATCCTCATGTGAGTGTAATACACTCAGATGTAAACATTCACTTAACTTATTCTACCTTGAACCTTCTCCTTAGCAATCTGCAAACAACGCTGTATAAATGAGTGGCAAATGCTTCAGTGCATACAAAAGACTTCGTGAGTTAGCATTTGTCATCTTTTATGTTTTAATTATCTCATTTGATTTCTTTATTGTTGCAATTACATTCTAATTTTGTGTGCAGACACTTCAGTGCCTCAGGCTAGATTAATCAATTAATATTAAAATTATTTTTATACTGGTATAGATGCAAGTGGATAGGTGGCTAGCACAACTCCAGATCCACGCTGGATTCTGAATAAAGAAATTCTAGCTGTGGAAAATTACTTTAGACTACTTTGAAGTGAAAAATGAGACTCTTCTTAAAACCTTAAAGTAACAAAAGGGATTTGGATGGATTTTGTTTGTTTTGGTGCTATATCAACATTCATTGTTTGTTGCAAATATGTACATATCTTCAAGAGGGCAACAAGATTATCTTTCTTTTTTTTTTTTTTTTTAATGACACTCAAGCTGAAATCATTAGGTAGTAGCCTTGATCAAAGGCTCTAGGTGAGTAGGGAGTTTTAGTAGGTTGTGAGAACATTAGGTTTCAGACAAAATGAGAAAACATACCTCCCAGCCATGAGATGACTTCCCGGTTCAATGCACAGGACTAACAGATTTTTCAGGAGTCTATGCATGCAATGCACACAGGCTCACAGCTCCCATGAGTGAAAGGCCAAACATAGAACTGAGCTAGTCCTTGGGGCTTTGCAAAAACCATGTGGTTAGATGGAAATAAAACAAGAAAGAAAGGGCCATGGGTTCTTCATCAGTCTCAGGAAAGAATCCCTTCCTCCAGGTTACTGCTCCCCTACCACACTACCCCGAAACCCCAAAACGTACATTTACACACACACGTACACACACACACACATGCATACCATAAATAACATAGTATGTCATTGTCTGATATGCTATTTTCTTTGTCTGAACTTCTCTGTTATAACAGCAGTGTAGGCCAGGCACAGTAGCTCATGCCTGTAATCCCAGCACTTTGGGAGGCTGAGGCAGGCAGATCACTTGAAGTCAAAAGTTTGAGACCAGCCTGGTCAACATGGTGAAAGCCCGTTTCTACTGAAAATACAGAAATTAGCTGGATGTGGTGGTGGGCACCTGTAATCTCAGCTGCTTGGGAGGCTGAGGCAGGAAAATCGCTTGAACCCAGCAGGGAGAGGTTGCAGTGAGCCGAGATTGTACCACTGCACTCCAGCCTGGGCGACAGAGCAAGACTCAGTCTTAAACAAATACAAATAAAAATAAATAACATCAGTGTGTAAGTTAAATCATACTTTTGGCCCTTGTTTGTTCTTCAAACCATGGAGGTGTTTGGTTCACACATTAAATTATAGGCTCTTAGAATATAGTAATAGCAATTAGTAATATTTATTGAGCTTTGCTATGGCCCCCCACAGTGTCTATTATCTCATTTAATCCTCACAGCAACCATATGAGGAAAGTGCCATAGCTATCCCCATTTTAAAGACAGAGAAAGTAAGGCTATCCCCATTTTAAAGACAGAGAAAGTAAGGCACAGAGAGTTGATGGTACATGACCTGGTGAGGGACAGAGCTGGGATTGAAAGTAGAGACAGGGTCTCATTCTGTTGCCCAGACTGGAGTGCAGTAGCATGATCTTGGCTCACCGCAACCTCTGCCTCCCAGGCTCAGGTGATTCTCCTGCCTCAGTCTCCTGAATAGCTGGGATTACAGGCACGTGCTACCATACCAGATTAATTTTTGTATTTTTAGTAGAGATGGGGTTTCACTATGTTGGCCAGGCTAGTCTCAAACTCCTGACCTCAAATGATATGCTCACTTCGGCCTCCCAAAGTGCTGGGACTACAGGCGTGAGCCACCACACCCAGCCCTACTAATTAGAGTTTTAACACATCTCATGAGTAAATGCATGCTCTGTTACGGTCCTGGGAGAGTTGAGGCAGATCTGTTAGCTCCTCAAAACCATCACTCCAGGGCCATGGAGTAAATCTTACACCCTGACATGGGTTGAATTGTGTTCTCCTAAAAGATATGTTGACATTCTAACACCCGGTACTTGTGAATGTGACCTTACTTGGAAATAGCGTCTTGACAGATAGAGTCAATTTAAAACAAGTCATTAGGTTAGGTCCTAATCTAATTTGACTGGTGACTTTATAAGAAGAGAAGAGCCCCAGAGACTGACCTGGACAAAAGAAAGACAATGTGAACACATAGAGAGAGACAGCCATGGAATGACAGGGTCAGAGATTGGGGTGATGCATTTTTGAGCACAGTTAACACCAAGGATTGCCAACTGCTGCCAGAAGCTGGAAGACAGAAGGAAGGTTCTTTCCTAGAGCCTGCCAGAGGAGCATGGCACCACCAACACCTTGATTTGGGACTTCGAGACTCCAGAACTATCAGAGAACAAATTGATGTTGTTTTATGTCATGTAGTTTGTGGTACTTTGTTACAGCAACTCTAGGAAATGAATACACACAACAACCTGCATTTTCCCTTCCCATATGGACCAAAGAGTAAATGTCCTCTCAGCCAAACTCTTCCCCATCTAAAGGCAGGCAAACCACCCTCCTTCTCTTAGCTCCTTGAACAGGGCTCATACCCTGAGTAGAGAATTGTCCACCTGTACAGGGGCCTGAGTAGATGTGGGCTGATGTAGTGTATGTAGGGGCTGTCTTCAGGAGGCTGTGGTTTTCTAGGCAACACAGCTCGAGTCCAGTAGGACATCCAAGAGTTGACACTACTGATCCCATTCTTGCTTCATCCATATCCCCAAATAGGGAAACGCCTGGACATTGTGGGAACATGAAGACATTAAGGTGTGAGCCCAGGTCAGATAACAAAGAGAAAACAAAAAGAATCACCCTGGTAAGTTCCATTATATTAAATAGTCATCAGTTGTATCTGATCTGTTTGCTGCCTTTGTGTCCGTCTTCTAGTTTCTCCTCGTTTTGGTGTCATTTGGATCCTCACATTATGATTATATGGAGATTGGTTTTTAAATTATCCCTTCAAACATCTAGTTTATTAAATATGTCATTTTCCATGAACATTTTAATTTATATAATTATTCTTCTGTATGCAGTTATTTACAGGATATTTAAAGCATAAAACTTACAATTGAATTTCCAACACTAAGAAAAATGTGAAACCATTACTTCACCAAGATTTGCAATAAGTCCGGGCGCAGTGGCTCATGCCTGTAATCCCAGCACTTTGGGAGGGTGAGGCAGGGGGATAACCTGAGGTCGGGGGTTCAAGACCAGCCTGGCCAACATGGCTAAACCCCATCTCTACTAAAATTACAAAAAATCCATCCTGGCCTACACGGTGAAACCCCGTCTCTACTAAAAAATACAAAAAACTAGCCGGGCGAGATGGCGGGCGCCTGTAGTCCCAGCTACTTGGGAGGCTGAGGCAGGAGAATGGCATAAACCCGGGAGGCAGAGCTTGCAGTGAGCCGAGATTGCGCCACTGCACTCCAGCCTGGGCAACAGAGTGAGACGCCGTCTCAAAAAAAGAAAAATAAATAAATAAATAAATAAATAAATACAATTACAAAAATTAGCCGGGCTTGGTGGCACATGTCTGTAATCCCAGCTACTTGGGAGGCTGAGGCAGTAGAATCACTTGACCTCAGGAGGCGGCCGTTGCAGTAAGCCAAGATGGTGCCACTGCACTCCAGCTTACATGACAGAGTTAGACTCAATCTCAAAAAAAAAGAAAAAAAGAAAGAAAGATTTGGAATAAATTAAATGCTGGCTATATAGTTAGATACATAATAGCAAAGGTAGAGATTCTAAGCTCCATAACCAAGGTCAATTGTTTAACTTACTGAACCTCAGTTTCTTCATATGTAAAATAGGGTAAAGCAGCAGCTTCTACTTCTTAGGATTACTCTATGGATCAATGAGATAATGCAGACAAAAGCTTAGGAAACCACTGAGATCATTCGGAATTAAAAGAAAGATATTGTTTAAGGGGTTAGAATTGTTTAGCTTAAGAAAGAAGAATAAACAATGATTTAATGTGTCTTTGTGTATACAAACAATAACTAGAATGATCTAAGATTGAAGATTTCTTGACAAGATTATTCAAGAATAAGCAGACTTATAAGTAGAAGGAGTTTGGTTATTTTTTTAAAAAGCCTATATATTAAGTAAACATTGGAAGTAGATAACAAGGAACACTTAATGATTTTTTTTTTTTTTTTTGAGATGGAGCCTCGCTCTTTCACCCAGGCTGGCGTGCAGTGGTGCGATCTCAGTTCACTGCAAGCTCCGCCTCCTGGGTTTACACCATTCTCCTGACTCAGCCTCCCGAGTAGCTGAATGATTTTTATCCTTGGAGATATTTGGGACTAGCATTGGCCATACTTGCTCTGTTGGAGGGCTTACATATTTACTAGCATAGAGACAGGCTGATGAATGAGAGATTTTTTCCAAATTCCTTCCTAGACTAGGATTCTAGGACCGAATCTGTCAGTCTCTTCTTGTGAGATCCAGGTGAAACTAAGCTACATTCATGGGCTTCACTGTTTCTCTCCAAAGATATAAAGTGGTAATGGCCTCAGTAGCAGGCAGGAGAAACAGGTTATTGAAGCAAAGTCATTGTCTAGAGTTGTGGTCCTCAGAACTGAATGTGCATCAGAATAATTTGGAAGACTTATTTAACACAGATTTCAGGTTCTACCTCCAGCATTTCTGATTCAGTAGGTTTTGGGTGGGCCTGAGAATCTGCTTTTCTAATATATTACTAGATGATGCTGATACAGCTGGCCTGAGATCATACTCTTGGAACCACCATCTATAGAGGAAGAGATGCTGAGAGTGGAAGACTCTTATTACCTGAGTGAAATCTGAATGCCAAGGTATTTGCCTGGGTCTCAGCTGGCTGAACCTCCCAGCTCTGAGATGTTGAGACCACAATTGAAATGCATGTTAAGCCCTTTCCTCAGCACACATTTGCCATCCTCTGCTTGCCTGCACTAACAGAAAGAATACGAGGACAATTCAGGGCGTACACTCCCCTCCTTTTTTACTTGCGTGAATGTTTGTGTGATTATGCTTTGTGACTATCACTGCTGTTTAATTAAAGGCCCGGATGCTGACGTGAGCAGTCCTCCCATTTATCACCTACTCATTCACCCATGAATCCAGACTTAAAAAATGTATTTGCTATTTACATATGCAATGCCCCACGGTATGAGCTTACTTAGATTGCACCTCCAGTTTTCTCCTGGATTTATTTTGGGTCTCTGGACATTTATATTAACTTGCCACGATAGCGACTGCTGACCTCTTTCTTTGCGTAACAGAGCCCCCTGAATTTAGCTGGACACACAGCTGTTGTGCTTATAACTAGAGTTGCTAACTTTCCCTGCAGGTAGGTATGACCATGAGACTGAACTCAGGCTAAAAGGAGATGAACCGAAATAATGTATGTAACTTTTGGGTTATCTTCTTGAAGGAGAAAGATACTTCTCCAAACTTCCTTTACCTCCTTCTCACTCTCTGAAAAGTGACAATAGCTGGAGAAATACCAGAAGCCACTTGTTAAGGATGGCACCGGACCACTCTCTTCCAGGTTATTATGCGACAGAAAAGCAAATTTCTATCTTAAGTCACTATATTTAAGGCCTCTTTGTTACAGAAACTTAGCCTTTACCTTGACCACTAAAATTGCCTACATGGTTGTCCTGTGCATTTGTCACCTTCTTCTTTTGTCACCTCCTTCTCCTTCTTCTTCTTCCAGAGTTGTGCTCTTGTTGCCCCAGGTTCAACAGGTTCAAGTGATTCTCCTGCCTCAGCTTCCCTGAGTAGCTGGGACTACAGGCATGGGCCACCAAGTCCAACTACTTTTTGTATTTTTAGTAGAGCTGGGGTTTTACCATGTTGATCAGGCCAGTCTTGAACTCCTGACCTCAGGTGATCTGCCCACCTCGGCCTCCCAAAATGTTGGGATTACAGCCATAAGCCACTGTGCCTGGCCCATTTGTCACCTTTCTGGATTCAAGATTCAGCTGAAACTTCTAAATTCATGGTACTCAAACACCATTTTAGATTCATGGTACCCATACACCCTTTCTCCTACTGAATTACTTGCCAACTGGCCTTGAATTGATGTTTATTTCCACCCCTTTCCACCAGTTAGAGTCTTGGATTCCGGCTCCTGTGCTCTCCTCTGCAGTGATTCACTACCTAGAATAAGATAGGATAACTTTCTGGGGACCAAGTTGACGCTGTGGGGCAGGTGTGACTGGCAGTGCTGTACGCAATTCTGTTATAACAGCACAAAGACAATGATTATCCATGTACTGGTGTAATTGTTTGAAGACCTAGCCTCAGCTCTTTTGAACTTCTCTTTCTTTCCATATATTCCCAAAGAGGTTCTCCACATACCCAAAAAAATTCTCTTGGCCAGCGCAGTGGCTCACATCTCTAATCTCAGCATTTCGGGAGGCCAAGGTGGGAGAACTGCTTGAGCCCAGGAGTTCAAGACCAGCCTGGGTAATAGAGCAAGACCCCGTCTCCACAATAATTCCCCCAAATTAGCCAGGTGTCAGGGCATACACCTGTAGTCTTAGCTACTCAGAAGGCCTGGGTGGGAGGATCGCTTGAGCCAAGGAGGTCAAGGCTGCAGTGTGCCATGATTGCACCAGGTTCACTCCAGCCTGGGTGACACAGCAAGATACCCATCTCAAAAAACAGACAAAAAAAAGTTCTTTCTGTTTACAGGCAGTGTTTGGAGATTAACTAAGATATTGCAGTATTTGGGGGATAAAATATTTTATTTTTTAAAAAAGTGGTGCAAAAAAATTGTGTAGACAATAGCCATGCTGTTGTCTCAAAAGACTGTCATTTGCAATAACATCTTAAAACAATGGTTATGCAAGCAGGAAGTGCCATGAAGGCATTCACAGAAAATTAAAATGATTATTTCTGATAAACTTGAATGAAGGAGCAATCTCAGTAGAGGCTGATCAGTTAGAAACTATTCCAGAATATTATCTGGGGGTGCTGAGTGTATTTTTCTAAACTAAGATAACACAGTGAAGAAGTTCCAGGCTTTGGCTGTGAATAAATAGTACTCAAAAGAGGTGAGATTGGCAGCTATTGAAGTGGTGTGACTGAGGAACAATGAGTCATTTGTTCTTCGCATTTGTCTGTTTCACCCTGAGAGTCACCTTGTTGTTGCGTCTTCCTTGGATTAAACCATGGTCCTTCAAGTTCTTCCAATAAAGGGCCAATACATCATCTGAGGATAACATTTGAGAGCTTATAGTTCCTCTCCCTGGGAAATTTAATCACCATCACTGCCAATAAATCCACATCAAATTTCTGTAATGAATAGTTTGAAGGACTGGGGTGTCTGGAGTCAGGTGCTCCAAAGCAGAGGACAGACAGAGACTTGGGTGCATGTGACTTACTAGATAAACCCTCTCAAAGCAAGGGAGTAGGTAGGAGGAGTAGGTTAGGGCAAGAGAAGAGGCTACACCAAGGATGAGATCTTAGTTGGATTCTAGCTTCAGCCTAACCACGTGGGGAATCTCTGAAGCATCAATTGCTTCTCAGAGTTGGTCCCAGCTTTAGGCAAGGGGTCCCTCCTTTTGTTTCTGTGTGCCAGTTGGTCATGCGTTGGCTGTGAGCCATCTTGGGTGAGGGGGATGGGAGGTAAAGGGTGGAACATGAAGTCCCAAATGGAGCTGATCCTTCTTTGCTTAGCATAGTTCTCTAAAGTAGTGCTTCTCAAACTTTGCTGCACATTGGAATTGCCTGGAGATCTTTGACAAAACACCAATGCCTTGCTCCTACACTCAGATATTCTGAGTTAAGGAGCTTTTGCCTGAACCACCTCACTTCCCTGTCTTCTCCTTCAAGACTCATGTGTCCTTCCTCAGTGTAACCTTTCTTTAGTCCTGCCTTGGTGCCTTTGCCTGTCTCTGTCATAGAATCGAACACCCTCTATTGAATTTCCCTGTCCACGCATCTGCCTTGCTCAGGGGGCTGGGTTCTCCCTTTGAGAATATGAGTCGAGCTTTAATTTTTTCTCTGTCCTGCCCCCTACCACGGTGCCTGCCACGTAGGACAACTTCAGGGCTCATCACATGAATGGATGGATGGATGGATGGATGGATGGATGGATGGATGGAATGAATTGCAATTTTCAAGTAAGTTGCACAGATGCAAATACTCTGTGAACTCAGAAGAGGAAGCAATCCTTCAGGGCTGGAGCAGGCTTTGAGGAAAAGGTAGAAATCAAACCAGGATTCTGAAGATAAAAGAAAGACAAATCCCTGTCATGCCCTAGTTTCTAGGACTACCTAGAACCCTAGAGGTTAATTTCAAGCCAGTCCTGTTCGTAGGTAGTGGGATGAATGTTGAGTGCACCGGGCATTTTGAGGGGTTTCGTTCAGCAGCCTGCCATAAGGACCAACTATGGTTTCTAACACTCGCAGCGAAAACAGCTTTGGAAAGAGATCTTGCCCTTCTCCCATGGTTGTTTGAAGATGATTGCTCATCCTTCAGCAGGCCTTTCTCTCACGAGGTGTCTGCCGTATCTCTTGTTCTATGTGTTAATGAGCCCTGGGTGAAATTGGGGGACATGCAGCGACTGGCATGATCAAACTGGGATGATGGATAGCTGTGCTGCCCCTCCTGTTCTGAGTCTGACAGAGGGGCTCCATGGCTTATTCAGAGTGGCTATGCCAGAAATTGAATGTGAGCCGACAACCTGGCTGCCGTTCAAAACAGGTGAGAGAGAAACGATGCTGGTGGCAGAGCAAGAGTCACCCACGGTCAGCAGTCGGAGGTGCAGCCCTCTTAACTCTGTGCAGTGCTAACCTACCGGGAGGATAATTCCTCTTAGTCTCTCATGAAACAGCAGGGGCTGAGCTTGTCCTGTTCCTGTGCGGAAAGGTTATGTCTACCTTTTTATAGGTGGACATCAGGATGCCTCTGGGTTTGCTCTTCAGCAGACTGCATTCTATAGAAACACTTCAGATTCTCAAATGGTCCTGAGCCCCAGGCGTTGTCATCACGGGCATGTGAATTCTTTTTTGGTGTATGCATGCATGGTACCTACGCTGTTTAAAGTTGCTATAGTGTTTAAAGGCCCAGATTCTGGAATTAGACAGGCTTGGATTCTAATCCTGGCTGTGTGACTTTAAGCAAATAACTGAGTTTCCTCGAGCTCCAGTTTTATAATCCACAAAATGGGAGTACTAATAGTACCTTCTTGATAGGCTTAATGTGGCAACTCAGATGATCCATGCAAAGCACTTAGAGTTGTTCCTACAATACAAGAGATTTTTTAATGCTTATACAATATTATTGTTGTTGTTGTTAATCTTCCAAAATTGATCATCTTTGCAAGCCTATGCAAGAAAGTGTGCTAGACATTGAAGATACAAAGACAAAGAAAACCTAGCCCCAAAGTCTAGACAGGCAGATGTCCTCATGAAGCACTAAACTGAAGTCCCTTTTGGCACTGGGTCACCATACTCTATATCGCACCTTTATGTGAATTAGAAAAATAGATGCTCCCTTCTGCCACTGGCCTGGATTTTAGACCCTTGCCCTCTAGGCTAGGTGTCCTTGTTCAGCAAACAATCTGAGTAACTGTGCATGATGACCCAATATGATATGTGCTGTGCCAGCAGCATTAGCAAAGTTGTGATTACTGTATTGTTTGTGGAAAAGTGAAATAAATCTTTACAGAGAAGGTGACATCTGAGCTGGATCTTAAGCAATTGACTAGATTTAACAAGGCTTGCAGAAGCTGACCAAAATGAGAGCTAAACAAAGGCACAGCAGCATGAAAAGAGTTGGTAACTTCAAAGACGAGAAGGCCAGGCAGGACCAGCACAAGTAGAGACTTCAGTGCTGCACAAAAGAGATTGGTCTTTTGTCTGTAAGTGCTGTGAGCTCATGATCAGCTCTGCTTGAGCACAGCATCTGCTAGATATTTGTAAGACAGTTTGTAAACAGATAATCAGAAGAGAAAGTCACTCTATAAATCCTGATGGGAGGAATGAGGGTCCATACCAGATTGTGATGGAGAAGCTGCCAAAGCCAGAAATGCTACAAAGGCAGAATCTTCAGGACTTGATGGCCAGCTTTCTATGGGGACAAGGATATGAGTCAGGAGGCTTGGTGAATGTTGATGTTGTGAGACAGTGTGGAGCAGGTGGAGCCTGGACTGTGGACAATAACACAGGTTGGGAGAATGAGGAATTCGAAGTACCTGTAGGGTATCCAAACATAGATATGGATCTAGAATTCAGGTGAGGAATCAAGTTATAGATTTGGAAGTCACTGGTTAACAGGGTAGAACTGAAGCCACGGGAACTGACAAGATTCCCCAGAGAGGGTATGTAACCAGAAGAGAAGAGGATCTAAGACAAAATCTTAGGAAATGTAAACAAAGGGCTGAGAGAAAAGACAAGAGTCAAAGGGAAAAAAGATGTGAAACCCAAAAGGTGAAGAAGATCCAAGAGAGAGACTGGAAAGAATGGAGGCATCAATGGTAGCTACAATTCTGGAAGAGGAAGAAGTCAGGGCATTGGGCCATTAGCTGCACAGAGGTCTGAGAGGCAGCATTTAGGGGTTCAGAGGGGACACAACCAAAGAAGCTTCAGTAGCGAGGTAAAGGCAAAAACCACACTGCAGAGGGGATTGCATGTGAATTTAAAGGAAGAATACGGAAGAAGGATTATAGACTATTTTCAAAGGTATTAGTGAAGAAAGGAAAAGAGATAGGTGATAATGGCTTGAGGGTCAGGCAGGGTTCACGTTAGGATGGACAGTGGAGTGGCGGAGTTTGAAGATACATGAGAGAGAGGCCCCTGAAAATGCTTTTTTTTTTTCTTTCTATTTTTGCTTTGGGTTGCAGGGAACTGGGAGACCCTTTTTTGGGGAGCAGAGAAATGGGAGCTCCCAGGCCATTTTGTTCTCTGATACTTCATGTTATTCACCTTTGGAGTTGAATTCTGGGCTTTCTGTAATATCAATGTAAACTGCAAGAAGGGAAACTATTTTTAAGTTTTACTAGTGGAATTGCATTTAGTCACTAGCCAAATCCAGGACCTTTGAAATAAAATATGAATTCCACATAACAAGAGGAGTGGAGAAAATGTACCAATATTTACTGCAAATCTGCTAAATCCCACACCATGGGTTAGAAGTTTTAGGTACATCATCTAATATAATCTTCACAATTGCTATATGATATAGAAAGTATTCTCTTAGCACAGTTTCTTACCTTAGAAAGACATTAAGTTATTAAAATTTTATCCAGCTTTTTGTGTGTATGTCATATGAAAGAGTGTTCATAGGTTTAATGAAATGATGAACAGGGTCCAAAATATTAAGACTTGTTGACCTAGATGACCAATATATTTATAACCTAGAGGAAAACGATGGCAGAAAAAAATTTACTTTGAACCTATAGCTAATATCACAACATAACCATGTTGAATCAACAAGTCAGTTTAGCCCTTAACCGAAAGGTGATAAAGTTGTTGGGAGACATTTTTCTTGAAGTTTGCATTGCACATTTCCTATGAGACATTTGATTGTACATAAAATACAAATGACATCTGCTGTGTGTGCATTTTAGCAGCTACTGCCAGGGAAGCATATGCCAGGATAAATAAAAAACTTAGGTGATGGATCTGAATGTGAATCAAAACCAGAAAAACAATCCATGCTGGCATAATGAGCCTCTCACAGATGATTTCTGTCATAAATGGTATGTACTGAGGGGTAATGCTAATGAAATGACTTGAAAATATGTCTATTTTCATTATGATCATCAATTTGCAATACAAATACGTAAGAAAAACCACTTCTTCATTTTAAAGATGGGTCCAAATGAGTATAAGCAACCGCCAAAAATGATTACTTACCATAGTTTAATATTTTAAATCTCATTGTACATCTCATTAAGAGTTCATGGAAATTAGTGCACTGCCAAAAGATTGGCAAATCAGTGTCAATAGAAAATTTAACCAGTTTGGGATGGTTGCTTGTAGAAACACATAAAAACCAATAATAAAGCTTGAATTGTTGTTTGCATATACTTTAAATAACCTAATTATAATTACAAATTAACACATGTTGGCACATGTGTGGACACACACGTTTATCTGTACCTATATGTAAATATATTTATGCATACATGTATTTACATATATACACATGTATTATCTAGAAACACATATTCTCAGCAGTTTATAAAGTAGGTCAATTTAGCCTTAAAGGCAAATATTTTGTATAATCTAAACTACTGCCTCCAAAACTTACCCCAATACAACAGCAACAAAAAGCACAGTTTGTATTTGGAGATTATGACTTTCAAGATTGAATTAGTAAATTAAAGTGTTTGATGTTCAGTTTACTTTGGAATGTTACCTTATTACCATGAACAGAAGCTCTTCATTAGCCAAACCTCCACCTTTATGGTGGTGTTTAGAGAGGCAAACAATCATTGTAACATCAACATGTGACACATGAACCTACTGCTTATCCAATTAGTCATCAACTCTCTCACTTCCTTACACTACTGCCTCTTCAGGCCTATCCTGTCTTTGAAGATCAGTTCCTCATTCATGTCTAATGTGACCTGACAACACAATGAAAATCAATTGCAAACGGAAAAAGCAAATCTGGTGAAGAGTGCACAATTTCTTGAAGTTAGTGAAAATGATGGGGAGAACAGCAAAACCAGTGAATCATGAGCTTCTGAAAGAGATTCATTTGTAACTGAAAAGGAAAACAAAGAATTGGCAAGGATAATGATAAGATAGAGGCTTCCATGGGACTAATTTTAATATCAAAGTATTGGTATTAAGAAACCGGAGGGGGTTCTCACAAAATCTTGCAAATGCGATTCTCTTTTGGATCATGCTGCAGAAGTCATACATGATGTCAAGGATGTTGTATTGTGCTATCATAATATTTGTTGCAAAATTGTTTTTAGTGAATATTTTGTGTTCTATGAATTATAGTAATATTTTATCCTAAATTTCATTAAACAGAGGATGAGATAAACTTACATAGATTCATTGTTCAAAGCAAATTCTCAATCATACATTTTTTTACTATTTATTATTAAAGCATAGGTCCTTTGGAGTAGATTCATTTCCATGACCTTTGATAAGGACGTGTCTGTCATATCTAGACCCCTGTCTCCTCTCATCTCTTCTAGCTTGGGCACATCCTTAGTCTCCTTTGCATTAACTTTCGAGTTACTGGAAGTCTCTGTAACTATTCCTAGCTGCAGAGGCAATAGATTTATGGAGGAAGGCTCCGTTTCTATTTTTGTAATCAAAATTGCATGGGGGATTTTTGCAATCAGAATTATGGCAGATTACATATCTCCTGACATAGTGTCTCATAGAAAACATTCAGTAAGTATTTACTAAAGGAATATAGTTCTTTCAATTCACTCCAGGGTCCGATGCAGAGTTCTAGGAATAGGGTGGGTTGTGGGAGGAGGTGCTATTCCTTTTTATTCCTGTACCCTGACTCCAAAGGCAATGCCAATCTTAATAGACAATGGTCTCAGTGGATAATGTATACCTCATCAGAACTGCAGATAATTTATTCATAGAATTAGTGAATTAGTAAGCAACTAGTAAGTCCATCAGGTCTACTTAGAAGGTATTTACTTCCATACTCCTTTTTACCACCCACTGACTAGGAGTGCACATTATTGAAAATGAATGGGTAAAGGATAGTAGGAGGAGTGAAAAATCGAAAGTTGAAGTCAATGCATGGAGAATCAGCTAGGAGATATATGTTCTTGTTTCCATCTCCATGTTTATGGATGTGACTTCTAAACACCATCTAGCTGTTCCATGCATATTCAAATTCTCATTTTAGGTTAGGATGAGAACTTTGCTTTATTCCTTTATGGATGCTGATGGCTCTGCACAAGCTAACTCACATGCCCTTGCTTTATTTTCCCTGGGCTCCAGCACCATACACTGCATGTAGTTCTCTAAAGCCAATATTATTAATGTGTACCGATCTATGTAAAATAAGTCAGAGCTATGAATAATTTTATATGCTTTTACTAAACATTACCCTCAATACTTCAGTCACAATTATGAAGTCTTAGAGTCATTTTTTATTTCAATTTTCCCATTTAATGAATGAGGAAGCAAGATCTTGCAAGGAGAAGAGTCCTTTGTGAGGTCATACTGCCAATAAAAGTCAACCCAGAAATTAGAACCCAGGGATCCCAACTCCCTATTCAATGTTCTGCAAATGACATGAGGTATTCCTTATCAAAGTAGCTCACAGAAGTTCTCTGCTTTATAGTTCCACAAAGCAAAGTGTATCATCTCCTTTTGATACTTGTTTTTACTGTGACTTTGTGATTTGGATAGTGCAGGTGCCATCATTCTTATTTGCAGATGTGGAGAATGAATCTCAGAGAGGGTAAGGGCCCTTTTCACAAGGTTTACTGGCACTAGAGCCAGACAACACTGAGATGCAATACACAGCAATGCATGGACCAGCCTGCTTGCCTGCCTACTTCCCTCCCTCCCTGTCTTCCTTTCCTTCCTTCCTTCCTTCCCTCCTTCCTTCCCCTTCTTCCTTCCTTCTTTCCTTTTTTCCTTCCTTCTTCCTCCTTTCCCTCCTCCCTCCCTTCCTTCCTCCCTCTCTCCCTTCCTTCCTTCTTCCTCCTTCTTCCTTCCTTCCTTCCTTTCCTTCCCCCTTCTTCCTTCCTTCCTCCTTTCCCTCCTCCCTCCCTCCCTCCCTCCCTCTCCTTCCTTCCTTCCTTTCTTCCTCCCTTCCTTCTCCCTCCTTCCCTTCTTCCTTCCTTTCTTCCTTCCTTCTTTCCTTTCTTCTTCCTCCATTCCTTCTTCCTCCCTCCCTTCTACCTTCCTTTCTTCCTTCCTCCTCCCTCCCTTCCTCCTTCCTCCCTTCCTCCTTCCTTCCTTCCTTCCTCCCTCCCTTCCTCCTTCCTTCCTTCCTTCCTTCCTTCCTTCCTTCC
>NW_012119598.1:13649114-13688174 GCF_000951035.1 Colobus angolensis palliatus | reverse complement strand
CTTCCTTCCTTCCTTCCTTCCTTCCTTCCTTCCTTCCTTCCCTCCCTCCCTCCAGCATGGGTAGGATGTCAGTCTTTTTCATTTCTGTGTGCCCTGCACACCCAGCCCTGTGCCCAGCATTGGCAGATACTCATTAGGTATCAAATTTATTCTCCAGAAAGCTGAGTGTGAATGCCTGTGCCGGTTCCTAACAAAGTGGTCAAGAACATGAACTTTGGACCTGATCTAAAAAATAACTTGGCCATTTTATTTCTAGTTGTGTGATCATGGCAGGTCAGGGATAGAGTGAAGCAAGTGACAAGCTTAGGGTGCTTGGTTTAAGGAGGTGCCCATTCCCAGGTGCACTGCACTAACCTGAGAACGGGCACGTCCTGAAAGTCTGCACCCTACATGCCTCATTTGTCTCACCCTAGTCCTGGGTCTGAACTGGGGACAAGTGCCTTCATTCTCTAAACTTCATGTATTAAGCAAGGGTAGCAGTACCAAACTCAAATGCCAAACTCATTCTGGCATATAAGTCAAAAGGCTGACTTATAGCTAAATGAGATGTTTGCTGACTTACAGCTAAATGAGATGTTTTGTACAATGTTTGAAACAGGATTAATCACTCAAAAGTGGTAGCAGTTATTATTAGGGGTTCTATTTTCCAGCCCCTTGAATTTTACAGCATAATCCCCACTCATCCCCAAAAGCTGCTTGACATAATAATGCACACCATCTTACAGCTACTTTCTTTTGTTTATTTTGCTCCTACTTTACCTTGGCCTGACCTTGGCCTTGTTCAAAGGGGCACTTTGATAATGACAATACTTTTACATTCACTATAATTCTGCAATTTATTAATTATAATGTAGATAAAAATTTATTTCAATATTGCATTCTGCCTCACTCCTTATAGTGCCTGCCAGGGAAAATAGGAACAGGAAGAGAAGTGAAAACGTGATAATGAATGGATTACCATTAATGAAGAGATAATGAAAAACATTCATTAACATCACTGCAAAGTCAGACTCCTTGACAGTTTATTTCAGATGACAGATTTTTAAAAGTTCTTAATCTGCTCTGTTAAACTGATGAGTGATTCACACTGGGGAAGAAAGAAGCAGCTTAAGCTTCACAATGCTAATGGTACGAAATGTTCCCTCCATGTGGATTTTGAGTCTTCTACAATTTATTGGAAATTTTCACAGGTTTATGAGTATAAAACACTTTATGCTTCACTGTACTCATTGTCGGGTAAATTGGAGGCAGGACAAAAACAAATTTAGTTATTCTCTTTATCTCTCCTCTTTTGTTCACCATCCATTAAGCTTATTTGGAAACGTTCAGCAAATTTGAGCAGATATGTATCTGTTAACAATAACAACAGCAATAATAATAATGCCGATGTTTCTTGAGCAAATAATGTGTTTCAGGCAAAATATTTACATGTTAGTTTCTCTGTTTTTGATAATTATCCTTAAGGTAGATATTACTTATTATAATATTTTGAAGATGGAAAAACTAATGTAGACTGAGGTCAAAAAGTGATTTTGTCAATGTTACACAGGCAGTGATGTGTGTGAATTGAATTTACGCCCTTATGACACTAAAACCATTGCTCTTTCCATTGTACTCCAGGGCTCCTAGAGTCCCAGGCACAGTGCTGGACTCTAGGAATAAAAACAAAAGATGCAAAAGATGTAGGGCTCTCTCCTTAAGATCAGGGTCCAGCAGGGATACAAACACTGACTACAGGCATAATACATATTTAACTCTCTACACATAAAACGATGACTTAACTTGACTTTGGAATTAGATTGCAGTGAGGAATGTCAAGTGCACCAGAGCCCAAAGTCATGGGAAGCATCACAGTGGAAAAACTCTCCAGAACCTTTTGCATGAGGAAGTTAATTCTAAGTTTTGGAAGGCACTTGGGTAAAATATTGATCATATTTCCTTGATTCTGAAACACGACTTCTAGATTGTAGGGATCCTGCAGGATCTTAGTACCAGTGTGCATATCCGACGTGATTGTGTTTCTTTTTTTCCTTGAAAATCTTTACAGGCCGGGCACGGTGGCTTAATCCTATAATCCCAACACTTTGGGAGGCCGAGGCAGGCGGATCACGAGATCAGGAGTTTGAGACTAGCCTGGCCAACATGATGAAACTCCATCTCTACTAAAACTACAAAACTTAGCTGAACATGGTGGTGCATGCCTGTAGTCCCAGGTACTCGGGAGGCTGAAGCAAGAGTATCACTTGAACCTGGGAGGCAGAGGTTGCAGTGAGCCAAGATTGCACGATTGCACTCCAGCCTGGGCAACAGAGTAAGACTCCATCTCAAAACAAAACAAAACAAAACAAAAGTCTTTACAGGCTGGGTGCATGCAGTGGCTCACACCTGTAATCCCAGCACTTTGGGAGGCTGAGGCAAGTGGATCACTTGAGCTCAGGAGTTCGAGACCAGCCTGGGCAAAATGGAGAAATCCCATCTCCGTCTCTATTTCAAAAAAATTAAAAATAAAAAGTCTTTACAAAGCCAGTGGTGAGCCCTATAAAACAACGGCATTTTAAAAATCAAAGAAAGTTCACAAGTTTTTCTTGTTCCTGGACTACCACTAAAAGGTCAAAGTTAAAGCTCAGGTGATCTGAATGAATGGTTGCTTCCATCCTGAGTGCAAATTATATTCAAATGGTTTCTTTTACCAAAAGACACCTGGTCCACTTCTAGGGGTCTGGCTGGGATTGTGCTTTTTGCTTCTATCTTTAGATTTATGTCTCGCAATGGTTTTAGGCATTGGCTAGTGATTTTATACGATGGAGCAAGATTTAGGAAGCTCAATCACCTATGACATGTGACGCATTGTTCTATGCTTAGAATGACATCACATCAAATTAATGAATGTTTAAAAATACAACCAGACAACCTCTGTATGCTAATGAAACAATGATAACGATGGCATCTCTCACAACACATGGGTAATTTTATGTACAACAACAGAAGTAATATCAACAAACGTGACTATAAATACACTGTCAAAATTTGTGCTCAAATCCTTTCACTAGGTAGAGATGCAATTATGTATAAAACAAAACTGTGTTTGCAATGTGAAGTATGGAAAGGTGTGAGTGATTACAGTGGCTACAGCATAAAAATTAACTCTAGGCTGTTCAAAAAGAGGAATGGAAATTTTAAAATGTCAGCCTAGTGTTTCCCCAGAACTCTCTGATAATTCCTAGATGAGGAGGAAATGGGAGATTTGAAAATGGGCCAAATAGCCAGCCCTCAACCTAAGGCAAGTCCTGTCTGGTGGAAATATATTTATGGCTCTTTATAGGGATGGTTACCTGGAATGACTTATAAAGGTGATCCATGGTGCAATGCTTTTGTTTGCCTGGGAATAACACAGCATGGGAGAGCATAGGATGAAAGCTAGAGTGACATGCTGTTCCTGTGGTCATTGTATCTGTTTCATGTCACTATGAATGGTGCCAAAGCTCCACACCATAGAAGGCAGGATAGCGTTTTTTTGGTTCTTTTTAGTGACCATTGAACACGAATTGCATTCTATGTTTGGTGCACCATCAGAATAGTGGTGCCTGAATTGCTAGTCACCCTAAATTCCTGAGTTCTGAGTTCCTGAGTACGACTCAGTGAGACTCAGTATTGACATGAGGGGCAATATCCACCTCTCGGTTTATGCTGCTTTTCCTTTGTTTGTTCATTCATTCATTTTTATTTAGTTATGGATGGGGTCTTGCTGTTGCCCAGACTGGAGTGCAGTGGCACAATTGCAATTCACTGTAATCTCAAACTCCTGGGCTCAAGCAAACCTCCCACCTCTGTCTCCTGAATAGCTGGGACTGTAGGCTCATGATGCCACCTGGCTAATTTTTACTTTTAATTTGTTTACATACAGGGCCTCACTTTGTTGCCCAGGCATGTCTCAAACTCCTGGCTTCAAGTGATCCTCCCACCTCAGACTCCCAAAGCACTGGGATTATAGGTGTGAGCCACTGCGCCTGGTCTGCCTGTCATTTATGACTCTCCTTGGGGTTGACCAAAGGGAGCAAGCACAACATGAACATGAATGCTGCCGGGAAGGCATGATCCCTCCTGAGGGTCAACCTAAACTGAAGGTCTGCAGCTAGGCTCCGACTCATCCCAAGCAACGCCATCCTGAGATGCTGACTGGCTGGAGAAAAATCCAGGCTATGCTACAAGTCTTATGACAACTTCACTCAACAACGCTTATTAGCACCTTCACCAACAGAGAGGCTGATCTGAAAAACATAAACTGGTGTACAACTTGAAAAACTCCCCAGCCATGGAAAACATAATTGATTAAGCCTATATGAAGATTAAGTGAAGAATGCAAGTGCAACACTGAACTTGGAGCCTGGCACACTTGCTTTGGAAGTCACAATTACAATCACAGCTCACCTCGGCTACAACCAACCTTAAAAAGGTAATAGTATCCTTCAACTAGAAGTCGTTTGGATTTCTGGGTGAGCATGAGTGGAGCACTACAGTACCCTTGAATGCTGATAAGTTGAAAGTAAAAAACATTAGTCATTCATCACTTTGACAATTTATTCTACTCAAGAACCCAGGCCCAGGAATATCCAATTCTCCTGAGATTTATTAGTTATTAATCATTTTGAGTTAGCAAATGAGAATTTGCTGAGTGTCAACATTATGCTTTATATCAAGGGTGCATATACTGGAAGATCTAGCATTTTAATTTTGATCTATTTTTGTCTCCTACAAGATAGGTATCCTGACCATCTAAATGATATCGCTCTCCCAACTGCAGAGACGTGGCAATAAATTTGTCATATGGGCTGCTGGTGCTCATTTCATCATTCATCCATTCATCATTCAACAAACATATACAGAGTGCCTGCTCTGTACCAGGTGCTGGGCATAAATTGTCAAAAAATAAACAGTCTGTGCCCTCTAGTGTATAAACACATGACAAAGCCTGACACGTAAACAAGTCATTTAAAATATTGCATGTTAGGAAATAAAATGAGAGCAGGGAGAGAAAAATGACTAGCTGGCTGGAAAGATTTTAATAAGAATTGACATCTGAGCTGGAACTTGAAGGATGAATAGAAGTTTTCCACTGGAAAAAGCAAGGTGGGTGACTTGGTTTGAAGTAGAGCTGTGGAAATTCAGGGTTTTGTATGAGAAATTCAGTCTGATGGGAACTGAAAGATGAGGCTGTACAGACACGAAGATTGTGAGTAACCTCTTGCCAAGATGAGGAGTTTGGAAGAGGAAAGTCATACAGGGAGGGTGATTTTGTTTTGTTTTAAGTTAATAAAGTAGTTTTTGGAGCAGTTTTAGGCTTACAGAAAACTGAGCAGGCAGAGATACCGATACTTACCCTTTCCCCCACGCATTACAGAGACACCCATGGATTGCCCTTTTCTCCATACACAGGTTTTCCTGGTATTAACATCTCACGGTAGCCAATCAGGCACCAGAGGTTTTCAAACAAGGGCGTAATAAAGATAATTTTGTTATTTTGGGAAGCTACCTGGTAGTCATGCAGGTATGGGGCTGGAGTGAGAATGTACTGGTGGCAGGACGACCAGTCATGAGGCTGTGACCAAAGTCCATGTGACCGCAAAGAAGAGGATGAACTAACTCAGAGGCGGTAGGGGTGACGAAGAAGATGAGTTCAATTCTAGAGACATTTATCTGCTAAGTTGTTAGCAAGATTTGGCAACTAACTATGAGGAGTGAGTAGGAAGGAGTTTAGTTTGGGCAACTGTGCCGGTCAGATTTATTATAGCTCAGCTCCAAATTCACCTTTCAGTACCTGCTCTGTGATAATAAACTGGACTCTAAGCGTTTCTCTTCTACTGTGTCCATGGAGGGTACTGGAGGGACATTGCAGGAAGAAGGGCACTTATCCTCCTGTGTTTTTTTGTTTGTTTGTTTTTGAGAGAGAGTTTCACTCTATCGCCCAGGCTGGAGTGCAGTGGCGTGATCTCGGCTCACTGCAACCTCTGCCTCCTGGGTTCAAGCGATTCTCCTGCCTCAGCCTCCCAAGTATCTGAGATGATAGGTGTGCATCACCTCACCCTACTAATTTTTGTATTTTTAGTAGAGACAGGGTTTTGCCATGTTGCCCAGGCTGATCTCAAATTCTAGAGCTCAAAGTGATCCACCTGCCTCAGCCTCCCAAAGTGTTGGGATTATAGGTGTGAGCCACTGCCCCTGGCTCCTTCTGGTTTTGATGCTAAGTTTTGCATTTTCTTGCTCTTGCTCTGGTGGTGCAGATGTGTGTGTGTGGACATCCAAAGGCTCCCTGCCCCAGCTGCACACCCAGAATATGCAGTTCCTGGGTCACCTCGCTGCCCTGGCTTGGCCTGGCATCACATTACTGAAGCCATCTTTATGCAGACAAGACATACTCCAGGACTTGAGTTCCAACTCCCTTGTGAACTGCCCATCAACCTGGGCTCACCTGCATCACAGAGGGCCAGTTCCTCCTGCTGAGTGACTGTTGATCAGCTCTGGTGTGGACAACCCAGCCAAATTCTCCATCGTCCAGTGGACTGCAAGAACACTTTCTCCAGTGGACCTGAACCTCAGTCCTTACGAGGGGACCCAGTTCCAAATTTGTCCTTACTTGCGTACTTTTTCTTAGCTCTAGAGTGCCCTCGAGAGTCCTCTTTATAGTTACTCCACTGTCATAGTTTAATGATTTTTAAAATATTGTTCATTTTTTTCAATTGGCCGTGTGATTTCTGTCTCCTAATTGCTCCCCCTGAGAGAGGAATTGAGTGGATGGTGGTCCTTACTGAGACAGAGAAGGACGAAAACCTTTTGGTGGTAAAGATAATGAATTCATATTTGCAATTGCTACATTTAAGGTTTGTGTGGGACCTCCAGGGGGAGAAATCAAATAAGTGATTAGGGCAAGAATGTAGAACTCAGGTTAGTGATACAGATGTCTTGAGCACATCTGTAGTAGCTGAAGTGAATTGCCCTGGAAAGGACATATAGAGTTTCAGAGCTAAGCAAGGTCAAGAACGGAATCCTTAGGATTCCCCAAGTTTAAGGACTAGGCAGAGTGAAGGAGTGAGCAAAAGGGATGAGAAGGAGCAGTCTCAGAGGTAGGAGGAGACCTAGCAGAACTGGAAGAATACGTTGTCTCAGTCAGGCGCGGTAGCTCACACCTGTAATCCCAGCACTTTGGGAGGCCAAGGCAGGCAGATCATGAGGTCAAGAGATTGAGACCATCCTGGCCAACATGGTGAAACCCCATCTCTACTACAAATACAAAAATTAGCTGGGCATGGTAGTGTGTGCCTGTAATCCCGGCTACCTGGGAGGCAGAGGCAGCAGAATTGCTTGAATCCAGGAGGCAGAGGCTGCAGTAAGCTGAAATTGCACCACTGCACTCCAGCCTGGTGACACAGCAAGACCCTTTATCAAAAAAAAAAAAAAGAAAGAAAGAAAAAGAGAAGTTGTCTCAGACCACTCAGTACAATTGAGTGTCTTCAGAGTCTGCTTCAGGATGTTCCCAGAAACAACATCTTCAAAGGTGTCAAAAATGAGTAGGGTGTAAACAGGTCACCTCGGTGACCACCTCCTGTTTGTGAGCAGTGATGTGTTATTCAGGAATACCTGGGAGATCACTTCCTCTTCGTCATGAAACATGCGCAAAGGTTTGCAGCTCAGCCGCTGCTGATTCTGGGCCACAGAAATCATCAGACCCCCCCAGGATTTGAGGCCCTGCGATCCTCTCTGATTTTGAGAGGGGCTGAGATAAATGTGCGATGCATGATGCTACTCCAGAGCTGGAGTTTGATAAGGACACCAGAAAAATCATCCCACCTCTAAGGAGTTCTCTCGTACTTGAGGGCACACAGGGTGGGCCTCTGGAGTCAGCTGGGAGCCCCTGAAATGATTGGAGAACAGTTTTATCCATTCAGACATTTCCTGGGGAGACATGGTCTCAGATGGAAGCTATTAGTGTTTAATCAGTCCTACCAAGTTCAAGGTTGCCCAGTGCTTAACCGCCATATGGCTCTTTGGATTTGCAGCAAGGGGGTCGTGGGACTTTGTGTGCTAAAATCTGAGTGAAGGTTTTGACATTTTAAGGGCTCTTGGGACACAGTGAGAGCTCACAGCCAATTTGCCTGACAGCCTAGCCTCACAGGCTAGTCACCTGATGACCTCTGGAGCCAGTGCTGTTCCATATTCTGCGTGATCTCTTTCCAAGGAGACATCATCCTTTGTGCTTTTATCAGATGGGAACAATTTGAAATGTTTTCTTTGTATGTCTACCTAGGGTTTTTCTGTAGGAAATTTGGTTTTTAATCTGATATTGCTAAAGTATGCATGCTGGGAGATAGGGGAACAGGTATGAAGCTTTTTCAGGCATGACAAATCTCTCCTACAAAACATATTTATGATGGCTTTAAAAGCCAGGTTTTTGTTTGTTGTTTTTTGTTTGTTTTGAGATAGGGTCTCATTCCAGTTGCCCAGGCTGTAGTGCAGTGGCATAATCTCAGCTCACTGCAGCCTTGACCTCCTGGGCTCAGGTGATCCTCCCACCTCAGCCTCCTGAGTAGCTGGGGCTACAGGCATGCACCACCATGCCTGGCTAATTTTTGTATTTTTAGTAGAGATGGGATTTTGCCATGTTGCCTGGGCTAGTTTCGAACTCCTGGGCTCAAGCAATCTGCCCGTTTCAGCCTCCCAAAGTGATGGGATTACAGGCGCGAGCCATTGCGCCCTGCCTAAAAGCCAAATTTTTAGAACCTTCATTTCTTAGATAAATGAGGATGAAACAAACCTATTCCTTAGTGAAGGTATGCTATCAGGGTAGGGGAGCGGAAGGCATGGGGGAGACAGGCCCAACGTGAGTAACATCTATGTCCTTTGCATGTTCACTTTTACACCAGGCATAGCCTCACTTTAGAGATAGGCACCAAAATCACCAGCCAGAAAAACCTTTTCAAAACTGGACAACAGACTCTCTCTTTGCATAATATGATGTATGCACCACAGATAATGGAAAAAAATCACCAACATAGGCCCTCTGATTAGTGTTACAAATGGGGTACCCTGGGAGCCTATCCTTGTCTGCTCTTGAGACTAAATGCTGTTTTGGGTCAAGAATGGTGGCTCACGCCTATAATCCCAGCACTTTGGGAGGCCAAGGTGGGTGGATCACCTGAGGTCAGGAGTTCAAGACCAGCCTGGCCAACATGGCGAAATCCCGTCTCTATTAAAAATACAAAAAAAATAGCCGAGTGTGGTGGTACATGCCTGTAATTCCAACTACTCAAGAGGCTGAGGCTGGAGAATCGCTTGAACCCGGGAGGCGGAGGTTGCAGTGAGCCAAGATCTCGCCACTGCACTCCAGCCTGGGTGACAGAGCGAGATTCCATCTTAAATAAATAAATAAATAAAATGCTGTTTTGAAGTACAACACTCATCACATGTCTCTCTGTCCTCGATGACGTCTTTTCCTTTCACCTTCCTCTTTGATCGGTTTGTTTTCAGGTACTAAAGTTAATAGAGCTTTCTGGGGAGGATATCACAGTTGCTGGTGGAGAAGGCTTAGCTACTTTAAATGCCAATGAGATTATTTTGTAAAGCTGTTTGGAAAGGGTACAAAGGCACTTATTAAGGTGTTCATTATAAACCCCTTGAAAAGTAGCAAAACTGCAAGGCCTGCTGGTTTTCAGTTGAGATGCCAGTGGTCACCTGGATTTTTTTTAAACAAAAAATCATTTGAGTATTGTAGGCTCTGGACTTTGCTTTTGAACTAGATAAACTTTGTGCCATCCTGCAGAAAAACAGCCACATTATTATTTAACATAGGTTGCCCTCTAGCAGACACCTCAGTATTGCAAGCATTTTATTCAGAAACTGTTTCTACTTACCAGCTCTCTGGCAAGTTCACGGAAAGGCTAGATTTTCTCAGCAACTAAGAGGATATGCAATATTTCAAAAAGTGTATTTTCCTCTGGGGAGTCTTTTTCCAAAGTAAGATACGGTGTGATATATATTCTAATTCTCTTTCTTTCTTTTTTTTTTTTTTTGAAGACATAAAGCCCCAGTGTTGATTTCTGAGATACAAAACCCCCAGTGTTGATTTCTGCAGAGACTAGAAGAAACATAGAAAATTGAAACGAACCTACAAAGAATTTGGAAATCACTTATGGCCATAAGATCGATGGCTAGGCAGAATCCACAACACGGGAAGTTAGGAAATGAAAGGTAGTGAGGTTTCTAAGTCAATAGGGATTTCCTGAGCACCAGTTTTGCACAGCTTTGTTAAGTTTAGTGGGGGACTGGCTTGCAAACTGTTTGTGAGGTTGTGATTAGACACCTTGGGGACTGTTCCTCACCGTCTCCATGCAGCCCCTTTGCCAGCCAAACTGAGCTTTCATGCCAGTCAGAAATGGTGTTTCCCTCTGAGCTCCTGTGCCACTTTGCCACCCTTGGGATGCCTGCCACATGACACCATGCACCACAGTTCTGTGTGGACATGTCCCATCTTCCCAGCTCTAAGGTTCCCAGAGACTTACTTGCTGAACCGCCATAGTGCAGCAGAGTCAGCCAGATCTGATTCAGATCCAGGCTTCGCCACTTAACCTGTCTTTGCACCTTAGTTTTTCACATCTGCAAAATGGGAAAATGCCCATCTTCATGACTATGCGGAAGATTAGAGAATGGCTCACTCATATTGGGCATCCAGTAGGCGGTGGGTATTACTGACAAAAGGGGACTTCTGTCAATACTAACACGTACGTGTCCATGGTGCTGATGAACAAAGCTGAAACTGGATCCTTGTTACTGCTTCCTAATTTACTTGAAGAGGAACAAGTTGCAGGTATTGATTTTCATGTGGTAAAGCCTGTTTGTTTTGCTTAGCAACACATTTTCCTAGAGAAAAAAAGAATTTAATCAAGCAGATTTTCTTTTCCTATTTTTCAAAACAAGTACTATATTTTGTTAGTGCATGAGTCTGCCAATTCTCATTGGCCTGGTATCCTCCTATGATTATGCTTAGGCACCTGTCACTAGACACCTAAGGGTTTATAAGACATGAACTGGTAAGTAGGAGACAAATGCATCCTGGGGGGCCGTTATTAGAGTTTCAGTGGTTATGGCACGTTGCTACTGATGGATATACTAAAGGGCCTGATATAATCCTTGGCCTATCAGCTTATACAGTAGAGCTCATCTAGGAAGATGTGCAGTGGAAAACCTGCCTACTCCTCCCTCTTGGTTGGTCTGGGGCCCCAAGTGTTTTATACAAAGGCTGGACTTGGCTGTGATCTACACAGAATTGAAGAGCAGATGGGCTGATATAAAGGAGCTGAGCCAAGGGAGATTAACCAGCTCTGTTCTCTAGAACTCACTGTCACCACCAGGAGAAGGCTGCAGGGTTTGCCAGGGCAGGACTGGACAGATACTGCAGACAATTGGGATCTTAGGATGTGGGGCTTGGAGAGATCACCAATGGTTGTTTGCTAGAAGTTGAAGAATAGTGAGAATCATAGGCCCTAGGTATGCAAGAGTGGTGAGATTAGACGCTACTGGGCATGTCTTCTAGGGAAATTTCAAATATTCACAGGGGAGGTCCAAGGGAATGCTGCAGATCTTAAGTCGCAGCAGCAGCCAGGATGCTGTCCCCTTGATCTGGGCATTGGCCCAGTTTCAAATGAGCTCTCATGAAGACTCCACACGGCAACCGTATTACGCTGGCATTCAACCGGGAGGGGATACATGGGTCATTGTATTTACACTGCACTTTTACAAATGAGCAAGATTTGTTTTCACCTACTCATAACAATCATTTCTTTCATCTACCTCTTATGAAGACATTGCATCAGGCTCGATGCCATGCCCTTCATACTTTTAAATTCATATCCATGTTCAATTAGTATAATTACAAAAATAAATTTAAAACTAATTACTGTCGCATATAATTATATATCTCACAACTCAGCATGTGCAGATAAAGGAAGCCATAGCTGTTATGACAATAGTTCCTAATAGCCTGGAACTGTGAATTAATTGCAGTTTAAGATGGCACCACAATGTAAGTAGTGACATCGTTATTATTGCAAGATCACCGCACCATGAGGAAGAATAGGTTGCAGTGAAATTGTGGGAGAAGACTCACTAGTTTCCATCAATACGTAACCAAATGGTGAGGCGATGGGCAAGAGTATGACAAGAGATGACTGAAAAAGTTGGAGTCTTTAAGGAAATTTATTTTTAAATCTTTCTGACCATTTGTTTCACTCACATCCATTCAAGTACTGAGGAGTCCTGGAGACTGTACCTGTATGACAATGTGGGTCCTCACCTTGCCTCTCCACCTCCATTGCCTAAGTACTGCTATGCCCTGATCATTTCTGTTTCGCCCCTTGTCCCCTCATGCCATCGTCTTCTCTCTATGCAGCCACCTGATGCATCTTACTAAATTGAAATTTGACAGTGTCATTTCCAGGCTTAAAATCGTCTAGTAGGTCTTTATCGCTAGCAGATAGCGGTTTTCATGGCTTAAAATCGTCTAGTAGGTCTTTATCGCTAGCAGATAGCGGTTTTCATGTTGTCAAGCAAACCTGCCATGACCTACAAGGAGATGTGCGGCTTCCTGCCTGCCATGGGTCATCTCGTTCCTCCTGTTCCTCCTATCACTTGCGCATCCAGCACCTGGCTGACCTGCAGTTCCGTGAACACACTGTTCTTAACCTTTGCATGTGCCTGTGCTCCCGCTTTGTGGAGGACCACACAGAGGCTCCCCCGCTTCCCTGCCCAGCTCCATGCCATAGTCACCTGCCCCATTCTTATCTGCCTTTCAAGATTCAGCTCACACTTCACCTCCTTTGCCAGACATTCCTTGACTGCTGCAGGCAGAATTGTCTCCTCCATCATATTTGCACAGCATCCTTTTTTTTTTAATCTCTGCAACTGCACTTAGCACATTTTATTATTCTTTCCACTTATGCATTGGCTTCTTCACTAGACTGTGAATGTGTTAAAGACAGCCACCAAGCTTTCCGTCCTATTTATCCCTGGAACTGAGCTCACTGCTTCATCTATAATAGGCAGCCTCCATATTATTGTCCAATTCTATTTCTAATTTCGGTTTATTTTCTTTACATAAACTCATAAAGTAAAACAGGAAAAGTTTGGTCTGGAGAAGCAAAGATGAAGGGGAACTCGATAACCATCTTGAAGAATTTGAAGGGTTGTCCTATGAAAAAGGATTTGGGCTTGTTCTACCAGGCCCAGGTGCGATTCTTGGTCAATGGATGGAAGGCATAGTGCAATAGATATTAGATCAATATAAAGAAGAACATCCTAAATGTCAACTATTCAAAAAAAGAATCAGCTGTCTCTTGATTTAGTTGGTGAATGTCTCATAGCTATGTAGGCTAAGCTGGAGATTTTGTGGGAATTATTCAAGTACCACAGATGGACACACAGGTTGTCTTTTTATATTGTGAAATAATAATTAAAACACGACACTGATGTTCCATTATACTACCTCTCTGCATCGTAAGAAAAGGCCTCAAGGAGCCTCTAACAAGGCAGAACCAAACTCACAGAAGGAACCTGGACATCTTTCTTGAAAGCTCCCTCTCATAAACTTTAATAGTGACCAAGCCCTCCCAATTCTATCTACTTACCACTTTCTATTCTCTTTCTCCCTTATGTAACTCCTTTACCTCTGGTGTAAAGAGGCCCTCGTAATCTCCAACCTAGACTATTGTTCTACTCTTCTAATATCCTGAAAGAGTAGCCACTTTTTCTTCTTCAAGAAAGATGTTCAGGTTCCTTCTGTGAGTTTGGTACCAGGCTGATCTGGAGATAGTGATCATGTTTGAACGTACTGGGGAAAAATTAATCAAATTTCTAGATCTTCAAAACGGAGGACCAACCTTAGATCAAAATGACCTCCATAAGTAGTTCTATCTTGTTGGAGGCTCCTTGAGTGGAAATGAATGCTTTCAAATTGCAATAACTACACAGAAATAAAAGACAGTAGCAACTATTCATAGAAGTCTTATATAGTGGAGAGCACAAAAGTGAAATTGCTCATAATTTCCAAACTTCTCTCCTTCTTCCCCTATCTAGTTCTCTGGAGAAATAAAAAATTCAAGCTGATTAGGTCTGGTTAACTTATTTCTACTTTAAACTATAGTTATTTTTCTGATGCACTAGTAATATGAGCTTCTAACAGTTGCCTCAGACAGTTGACTAACCAAAGAGAATTTTGTAATGTAATAGAAAAATCAATTGTTCATTGAAGGGAAATATGTCAGTAGCTGAAAGGACTTTATTTATTTATTTATTTATTTATTGTTTGAGATGGAGTCTCGCTCTGTCACCCAGGCTGGAGTGCAGTGGCTGGATCTCAGCTCACTGCAAGCTCCGCCTCCTGGGTTCAGGCCATTCTCCTGCCTCAGCCTCCCGAGTAGCTGGGACTACAGGCGCCCGCCACCTCGCCAGGCTAGTTTTTTGTATTTTTTAGTAGAGACGGGGTTTCACCGGGTTAGCCAGGATGGTCTCGATCTCCTGACCTCGTGATCCGCCCGTCTCGGCCTCCCAAAGTGCTGGGATTACAGGCTTGAGCCACCGCACCCGGCCTGAAAGGACTTTAAAAAGAGGAAATGCCAACTATAGAATGTACTTAATATTTTGAATTAAATCTTCATTTTTATCTAGTGGAAATATTCAAATTTTGAAGGAGGAAATAGAGAAACCTTATAATAACATGATTACCAGTATTGGCCGACTCTTAGTCTATCTGCCTCAATTCTTTTCTCAGGGAACTTTTCTGTGCCTCTTCATGTGATTCTGATGGGTACATCCTTCAAGTGTGCTGTCCAATCATGGTGGTCGAGCCAAGTGTCAATCAGAAAGCCTCATTTCTCTAAAAGTAATGATTGGTCCAGAGTGGGCATGTGACCCAACCAGAGCCAATTGGAGTTCTTTTGGGGGACTGGAAAGCTTCACTGAGAGTGGGTTTCCCATTAGAAGGTCATGAAATGTATTCGGTTTCCTCTGTGTAGAAAGATCCTGCTAGAAAACAAAGACAACAGAACCAAGAGATGGAGACACACAGAAAGGGTCATGAAGACATTTGAGGGTCTGTGTTCATCCTTGCCTAAGCTAGTACCATCCCTAGAGCCAAAAAATTCTCCTTTCATGTATTTATTTATTTTTAGTTAATTCTGAATTTTAAAGGAGACAATACTAACTGATTTCATACCCTGCATTGAATAGTGCTTTTTAGTTCTCAAAGCTAAAAACATACAGATGATCTGAGAGAAGGAAATATTTTAGTTCATTACCAAGAGTGCTTTTTATTGAAAGCTCTGAAAGGATCTTTAAGCATGAGGTTTTTGGAGGGAGAAAAGGCTGACCCCTTGAGCACTCTAGCATTATGATCATAGGAAATGAGAAAATAGAAACACATAATTCATGTGTATTGTAAGCCAAGTATCAATTCTGAAATGTTTTGATATCCCTCCTAAATCTCTAGATTGCAATAATTCTATAGTCGAATGCCACTGAGCATAAGAAGTAATATATTTTTAAGTCATTCTGTCTAACTGGTTAAAACCAGAGCTGTCAATAGGCCAACTACCAGAGATTTAATTTTACACTCAGACCGCAAGTGACATTTCCATGAATCTGTCTCATATATAGACAATGACAGACACACAAAATGTGCCTTAATTAGTCTGTTATATAAATAGAAAAGCAGAAATAAAGTGAGAGAAAGGCAACTTGCAAAACCATTCCACTTCTGTTCTAGAACTTTAAAATAGTTAGAAGCAATACTAAAAGTTATTCACTCAACCCCTTTAATATGCTATGTTGGGACATTGTCACACATGCATCCCAGGAAATTTAATTAATGAGGTGTTGCCATGTAGGAATATTCTAAGTCCCTATTATGCTAATTTTCATCTTAAATGTACAAAAGGTGCCCACTGACTTAAACTGGTAAGTTAAATATAAAGCAATATTAATTTATGGTTGTTTTATGAAACTGGCAAATACTCTTCCTCACTCAAGCCACCAAAATCCTGTCTTTGGATCTCTCTTCTCTGCCTGGTTAATTCCTTGTCATCACCTTCTCTGGATGTGCTGGCAGGCCTTCTCCCTCCTGAGCCTGTTTTAGTGATCCACCTCCTACTGTCTGTCACACAGAACTGTCACTCTCCTCTATCTCCTTCACTAGACCAGAAATGATGGCAAAGACCGTGTCACCCTCAGTTCCGGACCCCAGTAGAACAGCACAATTCCTGGCATAGAGGAGGGGTTCGATACATTTTGGGCTTAAATGAATATATGGCTGCTAATTAGACATATAGTATGGGAACAGGCAGCTCTAGAACCCGTGCTGAAGGTCTTATTAAAAGATACCCATCATTTAAACTAGATTGAGTTTAAGGACAGGAATATACATTCCAATGTATCTCACCTTGAAAATGTGCTCAGTGGTCATTTACCACCAAACCTTTGACTTCCTATGAGGACACTGGTCCTGCACCCCCGTTAGCTCCATGCTTTTCCACCCTGGGTGGTCATTAGAATCCCCTGGAGAAACTTGAAAAATCTATAGCTATCTTGTCCCCATTTAAACCAGGCTCCATGGGGTTGGGACCAGGCATCATAATTTTTCAAAAGTTCCCCAGGTGATTTTAACATTCAGTGCAGGGTTGAGAAACATGGAATTCGTTGGTGGGTAGAAGCCTCCCCTACCATCAAGTCGGCTTTCCATTTGACATTCCTGCTATTTTTATGAAAGTAGTTGGAATCTTGGCCCAATAAATAACACTTCTTGCTGAGTGCTCACTGCATGCCAGGGACTTTGCATACCTCATCTCAACAAAATCACTATTGTTCCCCTTGGATACAAAACGAAATTGAGGCTCAAAGGGGTTAAGAAGCAGCAGCGATGAGATTGAGATCCATCTCTCTCAGAAGCCAGACTGTGCCCTATACACGACATATTAAGCTGGTTGGATGGGGTTCTGATTATGCTAGAGTGAGTCCTGGTCAGTGCCTTGGGGAATGGAACTGGTTCACCCTGCAGGTAAAGAGTCATTTGTCCTTCCCCAAGTCAAAGAGGTGTTACGAAAATGAAGATGGAAAGGTTTAATGTTCAATGTGATTCTTACAGCAAGTAAACTACTGTCGTGAGTAGTTTCTTTTCTTTCTTTCCTTTTTTTTTTTTTTTTTTTTTTTTTTGAGACAGAGTTTCAGTCTTGTTGCCCAGGCTGGAGTGTAGGGGCACAATCTCGGCTCACCGCAACTTCCGCCTCCCGGGTTCAAGCGATTCTCCTGCCTCAGGCTCTGGAGTAGCTGGGATTACAGGCACCCGCCACTACGCCTGGCTAATTTTTTTGTATTTTTAGCAGAGACGAGGTTTCACTATGTTGGGCAGGCTGGTCTCGAACTCCTGACCTCAGGTAAGCCGCTCGCCTGGGCCTCCCAAATTGCTGGGATTACAGGCGTGAGCCACTGCACCCAGCCATAATGAGTAGTTTCTATAAAAGGAACTAGTTTAAAGACAAAAGGAAATGCTAAAAGAAGTCCTAACTATTGCCCTTATATATAGTTTATTTGCTAACTCATATGTATGTTTTGGTTATTTAATAAACATAAATGAAAATATCTTCTCTGTTCCAGATGCTGCTTGATATGCTGGAGACATGAAAAAGAGCAGCACAATAATCCCCTAAATCTTAACATGAATGTAGGCATCCTGTCAAAATAATAATAAGCAAATTCTCCACTAAAAATAATTTTTATAGTTAAAAACAAGAATTGACTTTAAAAGTTTTAAGGCTCTTACCTCCTTAATAAGATGCTAAATTATAAAACATATGGCATTATCAGGAAATAAGAAGAAACCAAAAAACCCATAGATATTCCAGTTGAATTCCTGACCCATTTAGAATGGTTTAGGAATGTTAGTGGGCTGAAATCTCTCTTAATTTACCACAGACTTTATACTATTTTAAAACTCAGCTCGTGGAAAAATAGAACTATGGCCAATGATTTTTAAACTATTTTGTTTTATATGACCTCAAGGGCATAGACATATTTATTACCTTTAATAAAGTAATTAAAATCCCATTTTACTCGTGCTTCTTAATGATTGTGTACTGAGTGATTAGGGAGAAGGCTACAAACCTTTCTAAGGGCAAAGGCCGGGAGGGAAGAATAAACCAGTGGGGGGCCTTGGAGAATTGCACCCAATGTGCTCATTCTTAAACAGGAAAGAGGAAACAATCCACGTCAAGAAGGATGGAGTCCAGTCCTGTTGCCCTTGTAAGGAAGTGAAATTTGTTTAGCTTCTTCTTTAACCTTGCAGTGAGGCAACCTTTGGCTATGCTGACCACGTGCATGATACATTTGGACTAATGCTATTTTAGGTTGGTATTAGTGATGGGAACATTCACTTCTTGGCTCCTACTTGAAGACCTGTCTCCCTTTAATAATGTCCACCCTTTACCACACAGGTGCTTTGTGCCTTATACTGTTCTAAGTGCTTTCCTTATCCTTATTCATTTGATTCTCTAGGGAACCTTGACGGTATTCCCACCTTATAAATAAGGAAACTGAGGCACATAGTGGTTAAGGAAGGTGGCCAAGTCTCCCAGGTAATGCATGGCAGAGCTGGGAGCTGAACGCAGGCATCTGGCTGCAGGACCCTCGCTCTTCACCACCACACTTTGTCCCCTCCCATGAAGACATTTGCTTCTCTTCTTCCTTCACCTCAAATTCGTAAGTTGAAAGAGCCACCAGGGACGTTTGGAACTCATGGAGGAAGGCAGTCACAAGGGGCCTGCTGGGTCTGGACAAATGGTGTCATTGCCCTGAGGAAGCTGAATGTCTTCTGGGGACTGGGCTACTGGGAGCTTAAGTGGCCTGTTGAAATGGACAGTGTGGGTTTGTTCAGCTCTATCAAAACATGGATAGTTCATCCTGCTTTGAGAGAGTAGTGAGCGAATCTGCACATTCTCCAGGCCTGTTATACATTCTTCATGACAGTTGATTGACTGAATAATCGAACATTCAAGAGGAAGAAAATGAATGCTGGGAAAAGAAAATCCAGGTCTATGCCCCTCAGCCTAGGAAAGATGTGGAGAAAAGTGATACCACAGAGATGACTGGGATACTGGAACTGACACTATGTTTACCCGAGGAGATGTTGTATGTTCATCCAGTGGAAGAGCCTATAAGTATTGGAAGGTAAGGGGAAGATTGTTGGGAAAACTCATTATAGTAGGTTCTTTATTTTTGGAGATAGGACCTTACTCTGTCACCCAGGCTGGAGTGCAGTCATGCGCTCTCAGGTCACTGCAACTTCTGCCTCCCGAGTTCAAACGATTCTCCTGTCTCAGCCTCCTGAGTAGCTGGGATTACAGGCATGTGCCATCGTACCCAGCTAATTTTTGTATTTTTAATAGAGACAGGGTTTCGCCATTTTGGCCAGGCTGGTCTCGAACTCCTGACCTCAGGTGATCCGCCCCCTTCCGTCCCCCAAAGTGCTGGGATTATAGGCATGAGCCACCGCGCCTGACCTATAGCAAGTTCTTAACCTCAGCTCTGCTGACTTGGAGGGCTGGATCATTTGCATTGTCTGCAAGGGACTGTCCTGTGCACGTAGGGGGCTTAGCAACTCCCCGGCTTCACCATTAGATGGCAGCAGCATTCTCCAACCCCTCCCAAGTTATGACAATCAAAAATGTCCCAGACATTGCCAAATGTCCCTTGGAGAGCAAAATTCCCCCCACTTCCCTTGTTGAGAAACCACTGTTAAGCATAGACTCTGGAGTTTATTTTTCAGGGATTCCAGGCTGTCTAAGGTGGTTGATTCTTTTTTCTTAGTCTGTACAATAAGAAGCTGATATAAAAACACTTGGGCCGGGTGTGGTTGCTCACGCCTGTAATCTCAGCACTTTGAGAGGCTGAGGCAGGTGGATCACCTGAGGTCAAGAGTTCAAGACCAGCCTGACCAACATGGCGAAACCCTGTTTCTACTAAAAAATGCAAAAATTAGCCAGGCATGGTGGCAGGCGCCAGTAATCCCAGCTACTTGGGAAGCTGAGGCAGGAGAATCGCTTGAACCCAGGAGGTGGAGGTTGCAGTGAGCCGAGATCGTGCCATTGCACTCCAGTCTGGGCGACAGAGCAGTACTCTGTCTCAAAACAAACAAACAAAAAATTGCATGAAATCCATTTTATTTTCTCTGCCTTCTCTCCGTCCCTCTTTCCTCCTTTCCTCTAACCTTACCTTCCTTCCTTCCTTTCTCTTTGCTTTCCTCCTTTGCATTCGCTTTTTGGATCACATTACCATCTTTGGGGAGGATTACAAGAGGAGCCCCTTGTTCTTAGGTCTCCTCTACTTTCTTCACTTACAATGAAAGCCAAGAAGCAGCTATCTATGCAGAAATAGGCTGTAGTAATGGTTTTGGTACTGGTATGTAGATACTTCTGCAAAAATCACTGTTATAAGCAGAAAATAGAATCTTCATTCTCCAGTAGCCCCACAGGGCTTCCATCAGCCCATGGCTTGCCTCACTTCCTGACTCAGTGCTCCTTATTTCTTTTTTTTTTGAGACGGAGTCTCACTCTGTCGCCCAGGCTAGAGTGCAGTGGCCGGATCTCAGCTCACTGCAAGCTCCGCCTCCCGGGTTCACGCCATTCTCCTGCCTCAGCCTCCCGAGTAGCTGGGACTACAGGCACCCGCCACCTCGCCCGGCTAGTTTTTTGTATTTTTCAGTAGAGACGGGGTTTCACCGTGTTAGCCAGGATGGTCTCGATCTCCTGACCTCGTGATCCACCCGTCTCGGCCTCCCAAAGTGCTGGGATTACAGGCTTGAGCCACCGCGCCCGGCCTATTTCTTTATTTACAAAGAAACAAAGTGAAGGAACGTGCCTAGAATGGGCTCTGGCTCCCCTTACCCTCTCCTCTAGGAAGTACCCTCGGCAAGAGAAAACACATCCTCCCAAGAGCAGGGCTGCCTCCAGATGGTCCCTTTATCAGCATGCTTCCTCAACCGCCCTTCGTAAAACAAGAAAAAGATCACATTTAAACATAAAAGTGGAAGGTAACACTTACCTGAGCAATGAAAGAAAAAACAAGCAAAGGAGGTTTAAACATCAAGTGAAACGTTGGGTTAAAATGACAACATACACACAAGAGTTAGGAATGATTAGTGAAAAGTAGATAAAGTAAAAATGAGGCAAAGAGTAATTCATATACAAGTCAGAAACTGAACATGGACTTTAATATAAAAATTGATGTATATATGTATTTTGAGACAGAGTCTCACTGTGTTGCCCAGGCTGGAGTACAGTGGCACAAACTCTACTCACTGCAACCTGTACCTCCTGGGCTCAGGTAATCCTCCCTCCTCAGCCTCCCAAGTAGCTGGGACTACAGGCATGCGTCACTATGCCTGGCTAATTTTTGTATTTTTTGTAGAGATGGGGTTTCACCATGTTGCCCAGGCTGGTCTCAAACTCCTAGACTTAAGCAATCCACCCACTTCAGCCTCCCATGATAAAATATAAAAATAAGCCAAGACAATGCAAAAGAACAAACAGTTTCAGAGATCAGAAAATGTAAAGCTTGAAAGCCTCTCAGCACAAGATGAGTGGGAGTTAAAGTAAGACGAAAGTAATAATAAATCATAAATCATAAGATAAAGGTATCCACTTAGAAAAAAAAAGATGAGCTAAATGGAAGTCGGTTAAAAACAACAGAAAGTAAAACAAAGAATGAGGGGGAGGGAGGGATTCAGACAAGTTAAAAATAATAAAGAAAAAAATCTTAAGTTCAAGCAATTTAAGAGGCTAATTTTTTTTTTTTTTTTTTTGAGGCGGAGTCTCGCTCTGTCGCCCAGACTGGAGTGCAGTGGCCAGATCTCAGCTCACTGCAAGCTCCACCTCCTGGGTTTACGCCATTCTCCTGTAAGAGGCTAATCTTTAAGAGGAAGAACAAGTGGCTTGAAGAAGTGAAGCAAGGAGACCAGCAGGTGATACAGTGGAGTGAGGTATGTCAGAGATAGGGTTGCCAGATAAAATATTTGTTGAATGTTTGCTGAATCTGGCCAATGTGCTTCAGGGAGGGTCCACTAGACAGAGGAGGTCCCCTGGCTTGGTTTTCTGGCTGCTAGGGCAGGGGCCCCTGGTGGTGTAAGGGGGCAAGCTGTGTCCCCAGTGATGACGGCCCCTGGGTGAACACCATGGAGCCCATCCCACTGAGAGGGATGGACACAGGGAGGCACCACACAGCACAGAACCGGGCGTGTAGTCTCCTGTGCAGTGAGCTCATGCCATGCTGGAAAAAAGCAGTTTCCTGATCAAGCATAATGTCATACACTTTCTTTCCCAGATTTTCAACTACTCATGCTCATTTAGAAAGACAGAGTTGATCTGAATCTGGAACCACATTGCTGGGTTTATCCTAAGCATAAAGACCTCCTTTGGGAGTCTTTTCAACACTTAAGCTATTCTCAGTCAACCCAGAAGAGGGTGCAGGCAAACACACAGTGACCCCAGTACCTGGAAATAGCAGCTTGCCTCTCTTGTTGCTGGCTGCTTTATTACTTTAGTGTATGATTTTTATGAATACTTGCAAGTAACTACAAGGCACATCCTTTTAATTATAGTTTTCTTCTTTCACTCAGACAAATTAAAGGAACCATATTAGCTGGGCTATTTTAACTGTTTATGGTATACAGACATGTCCAAAAATTATATTAACGGGTAAAAGGTTGATCTATCATCTTTCTCTGGGGGTGCTTTTATTACTTTAATGCCTTTAAAATGATTATTTCCATCACTATTCCCCATAACAACCCTGCATTAGGAAAGTAAAACCTTGCTGCAATGAATATTTCTTGATCCCTTACTGTATGTCAGGCATGTGATAGGTGTGGGCAAATCATGAATAAGATTTGGCCCCTACTGTAAGGAAGGTACAGCCCTTTTAAAGTGCGGAAACCACAGACAAGCAGCAATTTCAGTCCAAGGTAAGAAGTGATGTGAGGGGAGCACACACAGGCGCTCTGGGAGAATGCAGGGAGGCCACTGTCACAGATACTGGGGACCCAAGCAGGCTTTACCAGGGAGGCTGCATATGAGGAGGTGTAAGCCAGAAGTGGAGTGGGGTAGCTTTGCTGGTGGAAGCACATTTCAGGCAGGCCCAGGGGAACAGCATGTACAAAGGGCATGGGGTGAGATACAGGGAGGCAACTTGAAGGAACTGCAAGTACTGGGAACAGGGTTGCAATGCGGTGCAAGGGAGCTGATAGACATATAGTAGGCTGGAAGGCAAGCAGATAGATTACAGAGAACCTCACAGAGCATAAGCTAAGGAATTTGCATTCTGACATCGATGGGGAAGTCCTGACAACAAGGACAGATGGTGGCCCAGAGAGAGAGAGAGTGTGTGTTCTGGCTGCAGCACGAGACTGGATCTGAAAGAATAGAAGCAATGAGTCCTGCCAGGAGCTGGCCAAGGTGGTCCCACTGCGAGTCAGTAGCCTGGGTTAAACGTAGCAGCGGCCAAGACAAAAGGAGGCAGATATGTCTGAGGCATTTAGGAAGTCGACTTGACAGGAGTTGCCCTTTTGGTCATGAAGGAGGATTGCCAGGTTTCTGGTTTGGCAAATAGGCCCTTGGCGTTGCTGCTGATGGAGACAGGAATGATAGAAGTGGGCTGAGGGCGAGTGGAAGCTGAGTCGGGGACATGCTGGGGTTGTGGGGTCTGTTGAACACACAGTTTTAGGACTCAGGAGGGCAATCTTGAATAAAGTGGAGCTTTTAGTCACCAGCTCCCAGTCGGTATTTGGAGATGAAGGAGTGGATGGATCCCTCGGGCAGGGAAGCTTTCCAGAGAAGAGAAAATGGCAGAGGCCAGGACAGTGTGTAAATAGAAGGTTTAGGAGAACAAAAGGAAGGAGAAGTGGCAAAAATGGACAGAGAGGTAGGAAAAAGAGAAACTAAGAGAATGTGGCAGCCTGAGGTCAAATAAAAGGAGTGATTCAAGCAGAGAGTGGTCCACAGTGATAAATGCTGCCCCGAAAGTTCAGTAGAATAAAGATTTCAGTTCAAGTCCTTTGCGGGGATGTGGATGAAGCTGGAAACCATCATTCTCAGCAAACTAACACAAGAACAGAAAACCAAATACTGCATATTCTCACTTATAAGTGGGAGTTGAACAATGAGAACACATGGACACAAGGAGGGGAATATCACACACCAGGGCCTGTTGGAGGGTGGGGGGCTAGGGCAGGGAGCACATTAGGAAAAATACCTAATGTAGGTGACGGGTTGATGAGTGCAGCAAATCACCATGGCACGTGTATACCTATGTAATAAAACCACACGTTCTGCACATGTACCCTAGAACTTAAAGTATAATAATAATAAAGATTGCAAAGTGTCTGTTGCATGTTAGAACAAAGACACAATAAGTCATTCTGGCCGGAGAGGGCTTAGTGGAATGGGAGAGGTTACAGCCAAATTGAGGATATAAATAAAAGAGAGTAAGTGGACGCTATAAGGCGAAGTCTGTGTGTGCCAGAGTAGGGGGAGTTAGGATGACAGCCTATGGCAATAATGAGAGGATGCAGGATTGGTGGAGGCTTTTTGTAGCATGGGAGAGACTGGGCATGTTTAATGTCAATGGAAAACACTATTAAAAGCAGAGGAATGATAGAAGAGGTCCCCAGAAGAAGCAGGATGGGTGGAGTCTGTGGCCAGAGGGGTGGGATTGGCTTAAAGCGGGAGGATGAACCTGTTGCACTGCAAGAATGAGTATTTTCTATGGGATCATTTGACTTAAGGACATAGATACCACTAAATCTCCTCCTCACATGGAGAGGAAGTGAAGTAAGAGACAAGGTTATGACATATTTTCCATGTCCACTATGCAACAGAGGGACACAGAAGCCAAGGGTGGCGAGGATTCTCATTATTATTCAGCTGAATTATGTGTTGTTTTCAGAAATGGCCCCTTTAAAAAGGATGTATGTGATCATCCCTACTAGGGAACTTTTATTTTGGTCCAACATTTCCACGTCTGCCATTGATCCAAGTGATGGATGTAGGTGGAACTCTTTGTGACAGTGAACTACTCAAGAAGCCATCCTGGGTGCTTAAACTTCACTATCAGGAAGGGATCAACAGAATTTCCAGCTACATTACTTTGAATTCTACCCTCAGCACATTGGAGATAACTGGCCTTTCCAGTTCTCTAGAGAGACCCACCGACCCTCCAAAAAAAATACAAGAAGGACACTTAAAAGGCAAGAAAGAACCACACGGATCAAAACCAATTGTGTGGGAAGAAATATAACGAACCGTCAGTTCACTGTCGTTTTCTAAAAGAGACACTTTATTCCCTAAAGAAACATGTTTAGAACTGCTTTCAGCACTGGAGAATGCTTCTCTGCTGTTTACTTTGATTATTAACTAGAATCTCCCAGGGAACAGGGATCCCATCCAATGCCCTATGGTGTTTTCTGTCCCATGGGACTGTCTGGCAATTCAGTCCCCTGTGAAGCACTTAATTGTACCTTAGTGTTGGGTTGGGGCTTCGTGATCCGGGCATGCTCAGTTCAGAGGGGATAGCTCAGAAGTCTGATAAACATAAAATGAGAGCTGAGAGTAAACAGGCAAAGGGAATTGTCAAAGGAATATGTGGTCTATGTTTCTGAAGAATCTGTGAGAAGAAACACCGTAACAAATCTATCAAATGGTGCTAAATCAATTACAGCATGTGTATGCAGTTCCCAAGTTAATTTCTCCTACCCTACCATGGAAGCCTATTCTGATACTCATGTTGAGTTACAAGGGTAATGCCTGCTACCCTTTGTAACTGCTACCTAGTTACAAAGGTAATGTATTACAATAGCAATGTGTAGTTTATGTCTTTCTGTACACAAGGGCCTAAAGTCATTGTGGTATTGACATGTTATCTACTAGGCGTTTGCTCCATTTGCATTAATTCTGTTAATTCCCTAAAGTAGGTTTGAAGGGTTCCAGTCAGCATTAGCATGCAGAACTCGCAGCACTGGATCTGAGAAGCTACAATACACATGGCATTGTGTGTTTATTTTGAGCTGTACGCACTCAGAGAGCTTTTTCACCAGGAAACATGTACTTTAATGAGGTCTCCCTGACATGCTCCCCGTGGGTCACTCTATTTAAAGCAGAGTTTCTCAGTCCCAGCTGCACATCAGAGTTACCCAGGAGTTCTGGAAAATCCTTGTGGGTGAGACCCACCCAGACCAATTAAGTCAGAATCTCTGGGGCCTGGGACCCAGGCATCCCTAGTTCTGAAATTCCCGTAGGCAATGCTAATTTGTAGCTAGGCTCGAGAATCAATATTTAGAGTTCTGATGAACATGATGTCACTTTGGTTTCATTTTGATGGATAAAAGGTACAGAGTATGCAATCCTCCATAGCAGAGCTTGCATTTTGTTTAGAAAGCAGTTACCACCATTGCTGCACCTGGTCTTATAATCACAAGGTTGACTGAGGGACCCCTTTACCATGCTACTATCTAGTAAAACTCATCAAACTCCACTACCTTTGCTTATTATAGTTTTGTTAACAATAAAAATAGAAAGAATCGGCCAGGCACGGTGGTTCATGCCTGTAATCCCAGCACTTTGAGAGGCCGAGACGGGTGGATCACCTTAGGTCAGGAGTATGAGACCAGCCTGGCCAACATGGGAAAATCCCATCTCTACTAAAAACACAAAAAAAATTAGCCAGGTGTGGTGGCGGACACCTGTAATCCCAGCTACTTGGGAGGCTGAGGCAGGAGAATTGCTTGAACCCGAGAGGCAGAGGTTGCAGTAAGCCAAGATCATGCCATTGCACTCCAGCCTGGGCAACAAGAGGGAAACTTTGTCTCAAAAGAAAAAAAAAAAGAGTCATAATATCAGACAAGAGTAGATTAGTTAAATATATATAGAATACCCTAAGAGTAGAATATTATACAGATATTAAAAGCAATTCTGCAGATTGGTTTATTTACATTCATTCATTCATTTAACGAGTATTTATAGAGAAACCCTGGTGTGCCAAACAGTGTTCTAGGCTCTAGGGATATAGTAGTGAACAAAAAAGAGACATTCACATTTTTTAAAGAGAAGGTTTAAAAACAGCATGCATAGTATTTCATAACATATAAGCATAAAAATATGGAAGGATCTACATTAAAATATTAATCAAGATCTCTGTGTGATGAAATTAAAATGATTTTATTTTTTTCCTTTTTGGATATTTTTTCTATGCTGGGCATTTATTCCTCATGTAATTCTAGGTATATAAAATAGACATTCGATTCCATTTCTCAGATGTCTTATAGCTCTAATGGAAATATGTTAAGTGACTTATTATGTAGCAGGACCTAACTCTAGTATGTGGTTAGGGGTGACAGCATGGCTGGGCAGAAAAGTCAATGAAAAGTTTTTTTGTTTCTTTTTTCAGAAGGAGTCTCACTCTGTCACCCAGGCTGAAGTGCAGTGGTGTGACCTCGGTTCACTGCAACATCCGCCTCACGAGTTCAAACGATTCTCATGCCTCAGCCTCCCAAGTAGGTGGGATTATAGGCATGTGCTACCACACCCGGCTAATTTTTGTGTTTTTAGTACAGATGGGGTACCGCCATGTTGGCCAGGCTGGTCTCGAACTCCTGACCTCAAGTGATCTGCCTGCCTTGGCCTCCCAAAGTGCTGGGATTATAGGCGTGAGCCACCGTGTCCCACACAAATGAAAAGTTTTGATGGCCTTTGGAAACCTGGAAGTGACAAGCCTGGCTCCTGAGATTTAAAGTGTAGTGAAAAATAATTACATTAATTATCCTAGGCTTTTCTTATTATTTGCTTTTATCCGCTTGCTTTTCTGTGTAAGTACTTGAGATATTAGAATCTCAAAAAGTACTTGAATAGATGAGTTAATGATTTGCAAGGTGGTTGAACCTGTGCCCACTCATTCACATGCAATATTGAAAGTAGCCACGAGATGGCGAGAATGCTTAAAAAGTAAAGAGACCAATAAAAATCCCACAGTCAGCCAGTGGGTGATGTGTTCCCTTGCAAATTGCCATTAATGTGAGCTCACTGACAGACATGTAATCGTCAGCCTAAGGTGTCTTGTCTCCTTTGCTCCTGCTCAGCAGAGAGTGGAGCTGATGTCAGTTAAACAGAGGAGTTCCAGAATCTTCTCTCCCTGAAACAACAGGGCTGCTTTGCTAAATATGGAAGCCCATGTGACACTTGACTTAGCAAAAGGCTTTAGCCTTGAGTGAACTGCCTGCATGGAGAGCTGCTTGTCCCTGAGGGAGAAGTAACATCTGCAGTCATGGTGGAAGAAGAGAAAAGGAAACCAAACTGTATATATATATATATATATATATATATATATATATTTTTTTTCTTGCCTTTCGTCAATCTGAGGGCTGGAAAAGAGGGGCTGACAGACTGGTTGAAAGATAATAATAGTGTGATCAGCCTGCAGGCTTCAGAGGCTGGGTGTACAGCAGGTCACAAGGGAGGAGGAAGAAGGGGCCCCCCAAAATACGTTGTAAAAGAATCATATAGTATGTAATAATGAAGGAATCACAGGGTCATCTTGCATATATCTAGAACCTGTCCAGGGATTCACTTTCCAGTCTATGAATGAAAGCAAGTGAACCTTAAAGCAGCATTAAAAAAAACTGTTGATAGATTAAGGTTTATTAGAAGATATAAATATAAAAATCCTGCTCTTGTTAACTTTCTTTTTTGGATTTCTGTGCCCCAGCCACCTAGCATTTGTGTGCCTGAGGTCAAGGGCATAGGATCTGGAGCCACACAGCTGTGTTTGGCTTCAGCTTTGCACACATCTGTCTATGTGACCCTTTTGACCTCTCAGAGCCCTGTTTTTCGTGCCTGCAAGATACGGTTTACAGAAAGAATCAGAGAATCATGTTTGTAAAGTGCCTGACATGGCCCAGCACATAGTAGGGGTTCAAATAAAATGATTTTTCTTTCTTTCCAATCTCACCTTCAACCACTTTACTTTCAAGTGTTGCCTGGACACTCTATATTGTCAAGACTGTGTGCTTTCTCTCTCTCTCTCTCTCTCTCTCTCTCTCTCTTCCTTCTCTGGAGGTCTCTATCTTCCTTTGTCCTGGAAATCCCACCATTACTTCAAGGTCTGGTTCAAGTAAGGGTGTTCCTCAGAGTCCCACTGCCCCAATGCCAAAGAGCATTCTGATGAAGTCTATTCTCCTTATCAATCATGATATCTCTTGTGGAACTTACGCTGCTTAATCAGAGATGACAGTTTCCATGTCTGCCATCTTCCTTTACTCCACATTGTGTGTTCCTGCAGCATGAGTTATGACAAGGTCTTACATGTCTTCGTATCTCTGAATAAATGGAAGAATGAACTTCAGTTTCTCACACTGTCCTGTTCCTTTTTTTCCACGGGGGAAAAAAAAGATGTCTATACATGTGTCTGAAACAGTAACTGCCATTGTTTTTCCTCTGCTTGACTCAAGTGATAGTCAAAGAAAACAAAATATTTAGATAAGACCATATTATTATGTCAACAACCAAACTCGGTCCTTCACTTGAAGATTTTGCAACTGAGTCTGCAAAAGCTCTAACTAGCTATAAATCCATATGGGAGCATATGTTTCATCACTTCCCTCTGACAGACCCAGATGCAGCTCTGTATTAATTAAATCCAGGTCTGAAGAGCTACTATCCAAGCAAAAGAAGTTACGCATGTGTAGCTTATTACTTACATAAAGTGAAACCCTTCCTCACTAAATGCATTGTATGATAAATGAGCTGGACACTGTCCCAGGCCTTGCAGTTTTTACAAAGAGGATAATTCTCTTTAATGTTCTCCTTTGGCAAGGACTACTAAGTTCGACAAGAAAATTCAAACTGAGTGAAACTGCTTGCTGTCTCATATCATTGGGTTTCTCAAGACAAGAGGAGCTCAAAGTTGTTAGTTACATATTTGGGAAGGTTGAGGGTTCATGAGGAGCACGATATCACTAATGTATTAAATATGGATTTTTAGCAAAAGCTAATAGCTTCCCAGGGAAAGCATGTCTCTTTACTGTAGAACTTTTACATTCTACTTGGGAATGATTGATGGAATTGCCAATAGGAGCCTTATAAGTATTATCTCATTCAATCATCCTGAGCACCTTCTATAGTGGCCCTATTATTATCCCTGTTTTACAGATAAGGAGACTAAAGCTTGGGAGTTTAAATGACTTGCTGAGAGTTACACAGCATGTAAGTGAATTGAATTCAAGGCTGGTTTTATCTCAGAGTAAACTGTTATTACTATGTACAAAATCTTGCAAGGCTGTTAGTAAAACTGAGTTCTTCTGGTTTGCTGTTTATAACGTAAACAAGGATAGGTCACGTGCTCATAAAACGCAGACTCTGAAAAATGCTGCCACAGGGCACAAATGCTCTAATGGAAAGCACCAAGCATTGTGGAACTTGGTCAGAAGAGGAGGGGGATCATAAAGTGTTTTTGACAGGAGCATAAGTGAGGTCATGAAAACCAGGAGTAATCTGGAGTAGCCATTGGTAAGGTTTATCCATCTTGAGGCTTTGATTCACGTAGCATCTTCAAACCTCATTTCTTTTTTTCCTCATGATAAAAATGCAAACATGTCTCAATCTAAGTAATGACAGCACCATATTTATAAGAAAGTCAGAGCATTTAGGGAGGTCTCCTTTGTATGTTTGACTTTCAACTCATTTTTGAATAACTCACTGGAAAGGGGGCAGTCAGGGACAAGATATGGATTAAACTACAAGATCATGTTACCCCCTTAGCATGTTAACATAATTTGTAAAAAAAAAAATGGTAGGAGTACTGACTAGCTTTTCACATTGATCACCCAAATGTTACATGATCATATTAAAAATGGTGATATTTTTCCCCCAAGAAAAATTGATACTACTTTGCAAATTATTACCTCCTCAAACATGAATGAGCAAAAAAAAAAAAAAAAAAACTTTCATTTGAAATGTAAGTAAAATGATAAAGGAAGTAGCCTAGTGATCTACAGATTTTTTTTTACAAGTTTGTATTTCAAGGAATGACAATCAGGGCTCAATTGGTCATTTAACGAATAATTATTGAGCATTACTTTGTCCCAAGCATTATTGTCAGCAATTGGGATACATCAGTGAACAAAATAGACAAAGATATCTGGTCTCATCAAACTTACATCAGTGAGGGGAAAATAGATATTACACAGTAAATATAATAGGCAAATTATTAGGAAGGTTAAAAGGTAATACAGAGCTACTGAAAAAAGAACAAGTAAAACAGAGTTGGAAGGACCAGAAGTGTGGTAGGGCTGTGTTCATTTTCAAAAATGGTGATCCACATGTATATCCCTGAGAAGGCGAGATCTGAGTAAACACTTAAATGAAGTGAGGGATTTAACCAAGCGGGTATCTTCAGGAAGATCACTCCAGGCAAAGGGAAACAGAACGCCTAGAGCAAAGGCCCTAAGAAGGGAATGTGTTTGATATGTTTGTGTTCAGGAATAAGGTGGCCCATGAGGTTGGGTCAAGCGAGTCAGGGGTGGACGAAGAACAGAAACATGGGGAATCAGGGCCCAGAACAGGTATGACCTGCACATGATGGGGGCGGCTTGGCTTTTCTCTGAGTGAAATGGAAGCCATTTCAGGGTTTTTAAGGAGGCTCATACTTTGCCTTGCAACTGAAAAGGCTCCCTCTGGCTGCAGTACTGGGGACTGCAGGAAGCGAAAGCATAGCAGGAGGCCTGTTAGCATAGCCGGTCCCAACCTTTTTGGCAACAGGGACACAATTTTTCCATGGACTTGGGGGCGGGGATGTTTTTGGTATGAAACTGCTCCACCTCAGGTCATCAGGCATTAGTCAAATTCTCACAAGGAACATGCAACCTAGATCCCTCACATGCACAGTTCACAATAGGGTTCCTGCTCCCATGAGAATCTAATGCTGCTGCTGATGTGACAGGAGGCCCTCGCTCACCTCCTGCTGTGCCACCCACTTCCTAACAGGCCACGGCCCAGTACTGGTCCACGCCCTCAGGGTTGGGGACCCCTGTGTTAGGGGACAATGGCAGAACACAGGTCATTTGAGGGTGCCCTGGACCAGGTAGTAGCAGTGAAGGTAAACTGGCAGGATGTGGTTTCCCAGATGGGACTACATGTTTGCAAGCCCCCAAATAGCTTGACTCCAGTCTATCTCTGCCAGTTTCAGAGTAGTTAAAAAAAAAAAAAAAAGGAAGAAGGAGAAGAAGGAGGAGCAGAAGGAGAAGGAGAAGGAGAGGAAGAGGAAGGAGGAGGAGAAGCCCCCAAATAGCTTGACTCCAGTCTATCTCTGCCAGTTTCAGAGTAGTTAAAAAAAAAAAAAAAAAGGAAGAAGGAGAAGAAGGAGGAGCAGAAGGAGAAGGAGAAGGAGAGGAAGAGGAAGGAGGAGGAGGATTCGGAGAATTTGGAGGATTCAGAGGATTTGGAGGAGGAGGAGGAGAGGAAGAAGAAGAAGAAAACAAGAAGAAGAAGAGGAAGAAGAAGGAGGAGGAGGAGGAGGAGGAGAAGGTTGAACCTTGGAAATTTTTGCTCTAATCAAATTTCAAGTCCATCTTTCAGTTACATCATTTGTTAAATGAGTGAATCTATGAACAGAAAAACTTGAAATGCATCAAAATGGCAACAAAACAAAACAAAACACAGCACTGAAACACTAGCTAAAGAAAGATTGGTTAGCTCATTGTTAGATCTTTCTTGCTGCCAAACTACTCCCAAATGTCACTGAAATTTGAGAGAAGGCTGATAAAATCATTTTAATTCCTTTCCAAGCGTCCAAAGTGCAAGATGGAAGAGTGTTAGAATCCTGGTGTCAAATGAGTATACATTTCCAAATATCATGTTTTCTTTACATTTGTAATTCTCCCAGCATGCATTGATTAGTACATGTTGAATCATTCTATGTCTTTGAGACAGGCAGAGATAGAGGCTCATTCATCTTACTGAAGTAAACATTTGCTTTCCTCTCTCACCCCTTGTCAGTGGGAAGAGTGTACTCTACCCCACTGATTTTGTTTGTTTTTGAGATTGGGTTTTCACTCTGTAGCTCCGGCTGGAGTGCAGTGGCATAAACACAGCTAATAGAGGCTTTGATCTCCTGGCTGAAACCATCCTCCAGCCTCAGTCTCCCAACTCAGCCTCCCAACTCAGCCTCCCAAGGCTCAAGACACCATGCCTGGCTAATTATTTTGATTTTTTGTAGAGACAGGGTCTCATTATGTTGCCCAGACATCTTGAACTCCTGAGTTCAAGTTATCCTTCCACCTTGGCCTCCCAAAGTACTGGGATTACAGGTGTGAGCCATCATGCCTGGCCTTACCCCATTGACTTTGACCTTGATCTTGTAACCTGCTTTGGGCAATGAAACATAATTGGGTATGACATACATCTCATCAAAGAAGAAACTTCAAGAAGCATTGTACATTTCCATCAGTTTTCTTATTCTTTCCCTCTCAGATACCTTTGGCAGCTGTTCTGAAATCAGAAGACCCATGGGACTGAGCCACAGGTGACCACCAAACCCACATATAACATGAGAGAGAAATACATATTGCAAGTTACTGAGATTTTGGAGTTGTTTGTACTGCAGCAAAACTGACTGATATGAAGTCATTTTGGATGGATGCATTCTCTAGATAGCTGAATGGCTTCTTTCTTAGAGTGCAAAACACTTAAAGAAACACACATTTTATTTAGAAAATTCAAAAGTTGTTCCATTAATGGAACATTTAAAAGAGTTAAATAAAGCTAATTTTCATGACTTCAGGTTTTAAAAAATTATGATTAATTATAAATGCTAACATAGGCATAGTTTATTAAAATTTGGATTTCCATTCAAAACTTTTCTGTTAAATGATACATATCTTAGTCTATTTGTGCTGCTGTAACAAAATACTTGACACTGGGTAATTTATAAAGAATATAAATATATTTCTCAGTGTTCTGGAGGCTGGGAAGTCCAAGATCAAGGCACCCACAGGTTTGGTGTCTGGTGAGGGTCCATTCCTAATAGCCGGCACTAGCTAGGCATGCTCACGTTATAGAAGGAACAAAAGGGCAAAAGGAGATGAATGAATGCTGTGTCCCCATATGGCAGAAGAGCCAAAATGGCCTCAGCTGGTTCCCTCCAGCCCCGTTCTAAGGCACTAATCCATTTATGGAAGCAGAGCCTTCATGACTTAATCACTTCCCCAAAGACCCCACCCACCTCTTTTTTGTTTTGGTTTGGTTTGGTTTTGGTTTTTTGAGATGGAGTCTCACTCTTTCGCCCAGGCTGGAGTGCAGTGGCTCAATCTTGGCTCACTGCAACTTCTGCCTCCTGGGTTCAAACAATTCTCCTGCTTTAGCCTCACGAATAGCTGGGACTACAGGCACCCACTACCAAGCCCGGCTAATTTTTTTTTTGTATTTTAGTAGAGACGGGGTTTCACCATGTTGCCCAGGCTGGTCTCGAATTCCTGAGCTCAGGTAATCCAGCCACCTTGGTCTCCCAAAGTGCTGGGATTACAGGTGTGAGCCACCGCACCTGGCCAACATCCCACCTCTTAATACTACCATGATAAAGATTAAGTTTCAACCCATAACTTTTGGGGACATTCGGACCATAGCAATATGCTTCTTGAGATTAGAGATAGTGTTGTACCCATCTGTGTATCCTGAGCACCTAGAGTAATGCCTGGCACATAGTGGACTCTATAAATGTTTGTTGAAAGCATTTGGCAAATGAGGCCATGAGTAAGAAAACAACAAAGAGTGAATATCATGCTCTGTGTTGGGGGTTTCCAACTTTTCTGACTGAGAAGGTGATGTTCCATGGATAGATGCTGATAGGATGAAGGAAGGAGGTTATGAATGCTTAGCTTAGCGGCAGATTTTCAGTTCACCAGGAAGTCTGGGGAAAATGAAGAACAGGGGCATGTGAGCTACATTCCAAGCCTATAAGGACTCAGCAGAAAGCTGCAACTTATTAAACCTGTTATAAGGTTAAACCTCCCTTTACTGTCTTCGGGCGCCTGGCATTTTAGCATGAAAGTCCCTCCATTCTTCCTTTTGGTGCATGTTCAAAGGAGCAGAGGATTCCAAAAGGAGAAGAACAGTTGGAGTGGAACCTGAGGAGCACAGGAAGGGGTCTTGATTCTCCCAAACTTGGGAGGGACTGACTGAAGTAAAGTAAAAGGAGGCGCCTTGGTGCTGGCCAACTGAGTGGAACAGCACATGGCTGGCTGGGAAAGTCTCCAGCTCATTAAAAAGAAAAGGAGGAGGAGGGGGCGGAGGACAAGGGGAAGAGGAGGAAGAGGGGGAGAAGGAGCCATTTTATCACATTGGAGCTGCACGCTACTGCTCTGAAACCGACCACCACCTTCTGTTGGGATCCCATGCTTGGAATCAAACTTTTTTGCTTCATGATTCACACCTCCCATCCCTCCTGCTACTGTTTTTTGAAGTGACAGCTAAGGCATTTTTTTATTTTTTTATTTTTTTTGGATCTGCATTCCTTAAGATTCCACCTGCCTCCTAATCATGAGAGTCCCTGCAGAAAGGAAGTGCCAGACACAAAAAATGAAAGAGCGCTTCTCCCCAGTCTTCTCTCCTTTCAGCATCAGGTGTCTCCATGAACTGTGAATGGGTTTCCTTCGGAGGGTTCTCTGTTGGGTCCTGTGTTGTTGGGTTATGGTGTTTCCTTTTCTTCCCCAACCATGCACCGATGTGGGAATAGCAGATGTGACATTTGAGAGTTCAAGTTCAGCTGATCTTTCGGGTGCATGTCTTTGGGGGAACTTATCTAATCTCTCTACTTGTCTCAAGTAACTCTTCTGTAAAATGGGCATAAAATATGACTTCAAAGAGTTGTTTTGAACATTTAATATGAGAAAATATTAAAAGTGGTTAGTAGAAACAAGTAAGAATGTGTCTAATAATAACAAGTATGGTTGAAATGCTTTTCTCTGATAGGGGAATTGCTCTCATTGAGACTGACCTTTTAACTTTCAAAAGTTGTCCTTCATTTTCAGGAAAGTGTAAGTCTGTGACCTTTGAATATTTTTTCTTAAGTTGCTTTTTTTTTAACAATGAGACGAAAGCTTCAACATGAGGATTACATGCACTTGTGGTTTGCTTCATAACAAGGCAACAATGAGCCAATATATTGAGGTAAAGGTAGAATCAGTTATGAAATTTCCTTGGAGAGAGTTTTTTTATTTTGTTTAGTTTTTTTGTTTGTTTGTTTTGTTGAGATGGAGTCTCGCCCTGTCACCCATGCTGGAGTGCAATGGTGTGATCTCAGTTCACTGCAACCTTCGCCTCCCAGGTTCAAGCCATTCTCCTGCCTCAGCCTCCCGAGTAGCTGGGATTACAGGTGCCCGCCACCAGGTCTGGCTAATTTTTGTATTTGTGGTAGAGACAGGGTTTCACCATGTTGGCCAGGCTGGTCTTGAACTCCTGACCTGAGGTGCTATGCCCGCCTTGGCCTCCCAAAGTGCCAGGATTACAGGTGTGGGCCACTGTCCCCAGCCTCTTGGACAGGGTTTTAAATGGCCAATTGTGTTCCCAGATCTTATTCCCTGTGCCTGCCATCACTAGCATCGAATGAGAACTGCCCCCTTGATTTCCACATTTGTAAGGGTGTAAATAAAGAACAATATTTTTTTCTAGGAATAAAGCTACATGCAAGTGGCGTGTCATTGTGAGGGAAACTTTCAAACTGTAATCCTTCTAGTGAAATGGTTCATTAAACAAACCCTGTAAGGGGAGGGCCAGACAGATAGAAAGAAAATGCATCTTTGCTATTTCTAAAGCCAGGCTGCAATTTCCAACTTCAAAGGGGGAAAAAATAGCCAAAGCCTCAAACATCCTCTATCCCAGCTTACTAGAAAACCAATTTTCCAGATAATAGGAATTCTTTGATCAAAGGCATGCAGGCATTTCCCTTTAAATGGGTCAAATGATAATTGCCTACAGGAACACCCACATTAATAAATTCATCAGTATTCTGACAGCCTGCAAGGGATTTGGACAGATGCTTGAGGGCAGCCTTCCCCCAGTTTTCTCAAACAGTACCAGATGCACATGGAAAGGCCACTCCGGAGCTGGATGAAAGCATTTCTCTACCATGGGGCTGTCTGGGTCTGATGCAAGGCAGTTCCACGGGGCCTTTCCTGCATTCCCCAGGGATGTGTGGCAACCTCACTCTAGGCTGTAGGCAGAAGCAAGCATCAGTGGTGCCCTCAGCTCTCCACTGTCTCTGAGTGGGTTGAAGAGGGATGGTGTTAGCATTACTAGGCACAAGGAAGGCTTTCCACAAGGTAGACGGTCCTGTTCATCCTCTAGGACTCGACTCCAATCATTTAGCAGATTGTTAAATTATCAAGACAACCCCAGTGGTTCTTTTATTCAGCTCTCCTATTAAAGCAAGCCATCTTGTAATTATTTATTTATGATTAGTATTTTTCAAAATTGAGTTACTAGAGAGCAAGGATTTGTGTGTGTATATGTTTTGAGTGTGTGTGCAGAGTGTACACAGTACCAGGTATTCAGTGGTGTTTAATGAGTGAATGAATGAATGAATGAATGAATGATGCATTGATGCCTGTGATGATTTTGACTTATACAAAATTCCAAAGGCCAGGCGCGGTGGCTCACACCTGTAATCCCAGCACTTTGGGAGGCTGAGGTGGGCAGATCAGGAGGTCAGGAGATGGAGACACGGTGAAACCCTGTCGCTATTAAAAATACAAAAAAATTAGCCAGGCGTGGTGGTGGGCGCCTGTATTCCCAGCTACTTGGGAGGCTGAGGCAGGAGAATGGTGTGAACTCAGGAGGCGGAGCTTGCAGTGAGCCGAGATTGCGCCACTGTACTCCAGTCTCCAGCCTGGGCAACAGAGCAAGACTCCATCTAAAAAAAAAAAAAAAATTCCAAAAATTCAGTAAACCAATTCTATACTTGTCTGGACTGAACCACAATCCCCATCTCTGCATGTATGTGTCCCTTTAACCAAAGTTTGTGCTAAGTTACCAATGTACAGAGAGACATGAAAAATGAAATAAAAACCATAAATATTGACTGAGCATAGCAGTGGGACAGATACTGGGAAATAAAAAGGTATGGGTCAGGTCCCTGCCCTTAAGTGCTTATGATATGCTGGAGAAAATGTATGTATGTATATGTGTTTGCATAGGTATATGTATGCATGTGTGTATGTGGGTACATGTGTGTGGTTATGTGTGTATATTTGTGTATGTGGGTACGTGTGTGACTGTGTGTATATGTATGTGTGTGCATGTGCATGCATGTGTGTGTGCATGTGAGTGGGCAGATGAAGAAATACATGTGCTGGAATCTTGTAAGACAATACCTAATAAGGCCAAAGGACTGGTACCAGTGAAAAGAGAATTATGATATGTACGCAGGAGGAAAGGAAAAAGAGTAGGAGAAGGTAAAGAATGGGATGTGAGCACTATCAAGATGCCAGTATCCTTCAGTCCCAGGGTCGGACCTTATCAACTTGTTCCAGTTCTCAGACCCGCAGGGAGAAGGAGAAAACAGGGCCCTAGCCATTCCCAGACAGCACAGGACTCAGGACTCAGGACTCAGGTCTCCTGGGGCCTGGAGTTGGGACATTTCTTTTTCTCTTCTGTGTGGTTTTAGTTTTTCAGACTTTCTACGTTAAAACAAACAAACAAACAAACAAACAAAAAGCTTAGCTCAGCGCGGTGGCTCACACCTGTAATCCTAGCACTTTGGGAAGTCGAGGCGGACAGATCACCTGAGGTCAGGAGTTCGAGACCCGCCTGGCATATATGGCAAAACCCTGTCTCTGCTACAAATACAAAAATTAGCTGGGTGCGGTGGCGGGCGCCTGTAATCCCAGGTACTTGGGAGGCTGAGGCAGGGAGAATTGCTTGAATCCAGGAGGTGGAGGTT
>NW_012119598.1:13517117-13648984 GCF_000951035.1 Colobus angolensis palliatus | reverse complement strand
AAAAAAAGAAGGGAAAAAAAAAAGCCTGACATTCTTGTTTCGATATACCTGAGAATGTTGCAATCCAGCTGGCTCTCCCTCAGGCAGGGGCTGGGGTGGGGGGTGGGGGGTCCTCCTGTCAAGCTCCCAACTCCGTAACTCTGACTTATCTCAGCCTACCTGTGGGGACCATGCTGCTGGCAGCGTCTGATTACTTCCTCCAGGGCAGCAGCATCACTAGAATCATTAAACTTCCTGCTGGCCTAATACCTCCTCCAAACAGGTGCTTTTAAAGACCTTTGCAGGAGGGTGCTGGGGCTCCATTAATCACTTCTCCATGGGTGCACATAAAGCTGTCGTGTTATATCTGGGATAATAAAATCACTTTCAAGCATTACTACATCAGCTCACACGCATTTATAACATACTTCTAAGTGCTTTACAGAGTATTATTTTTTTCTATTGAACCCACACAAAAACCTCACAAGGAGGGTAAGAGGCCAGGAAACCACCCAATTTTCCAGAGTAGACAGCTGCCTTTCCAGAAGGGCGATGGGGTTTGCTCCAATCTGGGGGCTAGTCTCTATGGTGATGACAGTTCTCATGCATTGCTTTCCTTCTTTTGTTTTTATTTTACTTTTTAAAATTTTAACCACTTTCATCTCTCTGATTATTTTCATATTCTGCCTCAGATGCTCTTATTTTGCCCCTAAATTAATTTTAAACAAATGAAAACATTTCTTTTCACACTGCCAAGGCATTAGTTAGCATTTTTTTTTTTGTATTTTTATATTTCTTTTCATAGGTTTGAGGTTGTGACTGTATGGTAATACGATAAATTGCCACAAGTCATAAAAAGTCACTATGTGGATCTGGGAGTCAATTTCACGGATCTGCTCAATCCGTCTTCCCTCCTCTTGGGGGCAAAGTCCTCTTCTTATTATCATCGTCCCTATTTCTTAATCATCTCCAATCTCTCCCTTCTCAGGCCAAGTTCTCTCCAGTCAAGGAGCCACTTTCACCTTCATTCTTCCTTCCTTAAGCTACTATCCTATTTTTCACCCTGTTTCCCACTTGAAGACTCCTAACTATGGGCAATAGGTGGGTAGCAGCAGCTGCTCTCTCTATCCTCCCGTCCCTCTCAGCCTCAGGTGCGTCCTCACAGTCAACGAAGCCCCAGTCCCAAGTCAAATGCCGTGTTCTCATGTTTCATTCTCTTTAATTCTCCCGCAGCATTTGACCATATTGAATTTGTCTTTAACACACCTTATGCCCTTGCCCTTGGTCTTCAGGACACTTCTGTACCCTGGTTCATTTCCCACCTCTCTGACTTCATTTTTACTCTTCCTTTATCCCATTCCTGCCTCCTGCATCATGGAGATTTTCAAGGGGTTGGATCCTGACCTTTTGCTCTTCTTTCTCACTCTCTGCCTGCATGGGACGTCATAGCTTTATTTATTCACGTACTCAAGTGTATGTCTATTTACTGAGTTTAATAGTGTTTAGTACCATTTACTTAGGACATCGTGAGTCCTACTGTGTCCCAGACACTTTTCTGGGCCCTAGAGATTCAGTGGGGAACAGGACCAAGCTCCTGCCTGCTTGCGGCTCCCACTCTCCTGGGGGAAGAAGAGTGATGACGTTATGAAGTAAACAAATTAGGGTGATGAAATGGAGAGGGAAGAGGGTTGTTCCCTCTTAAGAGGTGACGTTAGAGTTAAGCCCTGAATGATAAGAAGAGCCAGTCATGGGTGTGTCTGGGGGAAGAGTATTCCAGGGAGTGGAGCAAGGAGGTACATGACATCTATACAGACAACTCCAAACTCAGGACCACACATTGTGACATTTTAAAGAGCTCTTCTTATCTCCACTCGCCTCCTAGCTATCACCATTGTCCCTGCAGGTTCAGTGCCAAATGCAACCCTTCCACAAAAATGGGCTCACTCTATCTTAAATTCTCCACTTCTTCCATGAGTGCCAGTTAGGCTGGAAACTTAAGAATCACTCAGCATATAGCATCACTCTCTTCCTTAATATTAACCATGGCAACAAGAGCCCCCACTGTCCTTCCTTTTTCACATCTGCCGCCTTTCATGCAGCTCCCTGTTGTCAAGTTATTCCCTACACAATTCACCTCTTAGTCCACAGTCAGATAACTACCATTTATTGCAGACTTACCCTATTCTTGGCACTGTGCTTGGCACTTTACACACCTTGGCCCAGACTACCTGTCAGGTACTCTTAATAGCTCCATTTTACAGATGAAGAAACTGAGGCTCAATATCCCCCTTAGATAATGACCTCCACTACACCATTTCATTTCTTTTTTAAAAATCTACAGGAAAAAAGATCACATTTTGTAGCATGATCATCAAAAGCTCCAAATTTCCTTTTGAGCCACAGCTTGCCTGTTCCACCAACATGAATCCTCTGACCCTGCCAATCAATAAATGAATTTGCTTTTACCCATTGTCTTTTCTCATGCTGACTTCCATCCCTGGAGTGTTTTTCTTTTTTTTTTCCTTTTCCTTTGTTCAAATCTTTCCTAATCTTTGCACTTCAATTCCACATTTTCTTAGTTCATAAAAACCCATATTATATATTTTGGGATCCATTTTTGGACTCATGTTTATGTATAAATTTCCTTTATACAACTATGAACTCTTTGTGGGCACACCTATATTAAAGCAGAGAATGGTGGTTAAAAGTATGAATTCTAGGCCAGGTGTGGTGGCTCACACCTGTAATCCTAGCACTTTGGGATGCCAATGTGGACAGATCACGTGAGCTGAAAAGTTCCAGATGAGCCTGGGCAGCATGGCGAAACCCCTTCTCTAGAAAAAAAATACAAGAATTAGTCAAGTAGTGTGTGCCTGTATCAAGTCTCTGACAGGGACACAAAGGTCCTGTAGTTCTAGCTACTCAGGAGGCTGAAGTGGAAGGATCATTTGAGCTAGGCAGGTCAAGGCTGCAGTAAGCTGAGATCACATCTCTGTACTCTAGCCTAAGTGACAGAGTGAGATCATGTCAAAAAAGAAAGTATGAGTTCTAGAGACAGTCTGAGAGTATGAATCTCCAAATCTATCCCTGAATTGGCATGTGATCTCTGGAGTTCCATTTCCTCATCTATGAAATAGAGTTGGTGATCATAGTACCTACCTCAAAGGGTTGCTGTGAGGTTTCGGTGAATGCATGCACATAAGCATGTGGCGATCCTGGTGCCTAATAAACACTCGATAGATGTTAGCTCTTTGCACCTCACATTCTGGGAATAACGTGGCCTTAATGAGTATCCTTTTACTAGTGATCTATTCAGATGATGAGATATGTGTATAACAGTGTCCTCGCTACTACAAGGATAGAGGAAAGTGCCCACATGAGAGTAGAAGAATGGCCACTGTGGATCTGATTCATCCCCTGTTGTTTGTGGGAGAGGTGAGGTATAGAAGTAAAGATTAGGAAGTCAAACTGCCTGGGTTCAAATCTTGACCCTTCATTTCTGTGTTGCTGGTTTTACCATCTGAAAAAAATGGGAATAATATTATTATCTGTTTCAGAGAGTTCTTGTAAGGACCAAATAATAGGAAAATAATTGGAAAATACTTAATACTCAATATGTGTTGGCTATTGATATTATCACGAGTTAGTGTTGACCTGGCTCTGTATCAAGTCTCTGACAGGGAGAAAAAAGCTCCCGAGAAAAAGGTCACAAATCAGGTCTAAGAAAGCCAGAGAAAAAAAGAATAAGAAGACAAGACTTGCTACTTCTGGTGGCTCCTAGAAAATACTAGGTACCTGGGGAAGGTGAGTGCAGATGCAGAAAAAAAGCCCAGGGGTCTCCGAGGGTCCCCCAATTGCCTGTCCCACAAGGCTTCCCTACTTAGGGTGACATTTAAATGCATTGAGTGGTCTTGGGCAATGGCATTACTTTTTATTCCACCCTCGTTCTCAATTTTCACATTCAACTGGGCAAGACAGACCCATGTTCTTTCTTCAGAGAGCTTAATCTTCTCTCAGGTCTATCCTTTCACCGTCTGCGCCACTGTCTCTCCCTTGGTTCACACTCAAGGTTCAGATTTCTTCCTCAGGTGATTGTTATAGCCTCCTAAACTTTTCATCACCTCCAGCAATAGCCTCTGTAATACACTCCACACAAGCAAAACCAACCTGCTTGAGAAACATGACTGTAAGCAAGAACTGTATTAAAATATTGAAACCGTGAGCCACCACACTACATCTCCAGACTATTAACAACCCCCTGCTGATCCACGTGCCATTTCCATGCTGTTGATAAAAGCAGAGGCAGAGGTGAAATTTTAAATGAGTGAAAGATTGATTGCATGGAGCCATAAATTCCAAATGAGTCCACTGAAAACAGTGCATCTAAATCTGTCTCACGCCTCTTTATCTACCTCCTCCCGTTTTAGACAACAGTTTCAAAGTAGAATATAAAACACTTTCAGGACCCAAGGAAGTTTAAAGGGAGACAAGGCAACTTAGTGACACTGAGCAGCTCACTGGTGCTCTAAATATTTCCAAAGTGAAATATTCACTTTTCGATATTTGTAAGAAGCACCCTAAAAAATCCCCAGACTAACCACTATATCACCAGCCTGAGCTCCAACTTCATTTGTTGATTTTTGGTTCACCACTCAGCATCTGGTAATAGAGAGCTTTATGTTTCTTCCAAAGTATCTGATACGTGAGCTAGCTGGGGTTCCCCTGTAAGATGATAATCTCCCTGAGAGGAAGGGCGAGGGCTTCAAGAGACTTACTTTCTTATTCCGACTCTACTGTCACTTGGTTCTATGACCTAAGAAAAGACATTAATGTTGATGTCTTTCTGTCTTTAAAGTACAGGAGTTAAATTAGATGTGTGGCCCCAAGCTGGGGATTGTAAGCCCATGGTGGGTAGCAGAGATTTTTTTTCAAAAGTTCATCAAATCCATAACAGCTTATTATATTCCCAATCTGCAGATATTAAAAAAATCTAATTTGATGGGGACCATCAAATTAGATTATTGAAATGTGTCCTTGTACTCATGGCAAAACATCAGCTAAGAGCCCCTGTAAGGTCCTTGGCTGCTCCAACGCTTATTCATTCCTTTGTTTAATGTATATTCACTGAAGGCTTCTCCTCACCAGGTACTTGGCTAAGTGCACTGCAATCTGAAGTGGACAGAGTATAATTTTGGCTTCAAAGAGCAAAGAACATTTAGCTGACAACTGCAACCCAGCATAATATGAGTGGGAAACACATATTGGAGCTTTTCTGAGCTTTTAAGTGAGTGTATCACTTGTTCTTTCCCCACTGTGAGAGGGGGACTCTGATCATCTTCATCTGAGGAAGAGTCAGCTGATGCCAGAGAGTCAAGGAGCCCAGGAGGGAGAAAATTCCATTAAACTCCAAAGCCTGAATTGTGGACACTGAGTCTAAATTGCTGTGATGAAGGTAAGCATGCAGTGCAGTTGAGAACTTATGTTGGAAGGAAGATCTTGGGGGAATTAGAGAAAGCATCATAGGGTGGGGAAATGAGTCCTGTGATAGAGGAGAAGTAGTTTGCCAGATGGACAATCAAGAAGATCATTCCAAAAACAGGTGAGAGCAGACGCAAAGCCACACAAATGGGGAGCCCCAGGGCACATCTAGGGACACTCCAGAGTTCTGTCGGCAAGGGCAGGATGATGGGGGTGGACCAGGCTCAGGAGTAAACAGACAGCTGTGATTGGGCACATTGCAGTTCTGTATGCTGGATGCTCTGGTATATAGTGGGTGGTCTCTATTCTCAGTTGATTAGGGCTGGATGGTGTGCATCCAGTTCAGTGACATAGTATTTACCAGTATTTTCTTCCAGGAGATGCATTATCTCAAAAACTACTCTACCGTCACCCTAGATGGCCCTCAAAGCCTTTGTTGATCATATACTGACCTTCAGAAGGCAATGGCTTCATATATCCTGAAGCATCCACATTGCAGGTGTAACAATCACACAAAAAGCATACATACAAGTCATTCTACTGCAATCCTTTCAGTGGTCACCCCGAAGCCTTTGCTTTGTTGTGAACCTTATCATGATGGTTAATTCTATGTGTCAACTTGACTGGGCCACAGGGCGCCCAGATTAAACACTGTTTCTGCGTGTGTCTGTGAGGGTGCATTGGGATGAGATTAGCATTTCAGTAGATTTTGTGAAGCAGATTTCTCTCCTCAATGTGGAAGAGCACCATCCAATCTGTTTGGGGTCTGAGAAGAACAAAAGGTGAAGGAAGGAGAAATTTGCACCCTCTCTTTATTCCCTGCGCAACTGCTAGAAACATCTCATCTCATCTTCTCTTGGCTTTGTACTGGGATTTATACCATCAGCACCCCTGGTTCTCAGGCCTTTGGACTCAGACTGAATTACACCACCAGCTTTCCTGTGTCTCCAGCTTACAGATGGCAGATTATGGGACTTCTCAGCCTCTATATCCTATGGGCCAATTCTTCATAATAAACCTAACTATAGCTAATCTATACCTATATCTCGCCTATTGGTTCTGTTTCTCTGGAGAACCTTGACTAATATACTTACCTAAGGATGATGCAAGTTTAGGAATTTTTTTTGTTGTTGATGTGAATTTTGGAATCAATGTTTCTTAGTCTGTGCATAGTCTTCTAAGTCAGACAATACAGATTAAATATCTGCATGCTTGGCCTTGCAGAAGTCCTCCCTGAGAAGACATTGGTGTGTTTTTAATGCTCCAAAGGCAGGAGTAAGCTGAAGTTTAGAAGATCATTTTCTCATTAGAGCAGATTTCTAACTGCAGTTTACTAGCTGTGTGAACATGGATAAGTCTCTTAACTGCTTCTTGTCTCAGCTTCTTTATCTGTAAACTGGGAATGATGACATTAACCTGAGTATTGTTACTATTGTACATAATAATCAGGTCATTGGATCATTATGAAGATTATATAATTAATATATATGCTTATATTTAGAACAGTCTCAGGCATATCATAAGCAGGGTATAAATATTTGTTCCTTGTATCAGGAGGTTCTGCAGAAGGTGTGACTGAAATCCAGACTATGCTTTCTTCACTAAGCCCTGTGTCCTGCAGAGAGGCACCTTTTCCTAAGTGGTACAAAGGTGCTCAATGGGCTAAGGAGCCCTTCTTCTAGAGGAGATGAATCTGCCCTTACCTGCTCACACCCTTTTGTTCTCTTTATTTTGAGTTAATTGAGAAATAATTTGTAAAAGCTTCAATAGATTGATTATAGTGTCCCCATCTTCTTGTTCTTGTTCCTAACCTCCCTAGCTTTATTATAACACTGGGCCCAGAACGCTGGAGCAGACCTTCTTGGTTTTTCCAAGCAGCGCCCCTGGTCCTCCTCTTTACACACTTGTAAACAGCATGGTGGAGGTTCATAAGCAACAGAGAAGGCATGTGTTGTCTCACGGTCACATTTAGTTTCTGCAGTCCCTCTCAGAAAAGCTCAAAAAATACTGACAACACAAGCCAGGTTTATCCAGCAAATTCTCCATTAACTCGAAGGAACTACAAATCTTCAGCGCTGCCTGGGAGCTCACACAAATCTCCACAACAGTGATTTCCAAATGTTATGGAAGAAAACAGCATAGCAACTGAACAATGTTTGGGGTTATAGGTTCGAACGGTCAAATTGGACTGGGTAGGTTTTTTTACTGGTCTTTCAAGAACAAGATAATAAAGACATGGTTTTTACTTACAGGGCAGCTCAAAATGTTGCAAAAAGCCTTTCACTTGGGATCAAAAGACCAAGGCTGACTCTTGGTTCTGCTTGGCTCTAGGTGATCTTGGGGACAAATCTACCTGATTCGGCTTTTTCAGAGCTAGCATGGGCCTTAGTGGGCACAACGCAAATACTGAGGTGACGAGTTTAAGTGACTTGAGAAATGCTGCTGAGTTACCAGAGCAGGGACTTTCAGTCTTGACTCCTGGCCCAGGGCTCATGGAGAACTAAGAACCCTGTGGAGTCACAATGAGTAATAAATGATTTTTCCAGATAAACTGTAACATGTACGCCATTGAATACATTAACTACAATGTCCACATGTGAAGTTTCTGTGAGAATTCAATCCTTATGTTTCTGAATCATTTCACATTAATTCATGTAAATGTTACTTTTTTGAGAGCTATTTGATGTCCAATGTGCCCTGTAAGCTTGGTTTTTTTTACATAAACCTCATTTATTTATTCGTTCATTTATTTATTTGGTGCAAAATCAGGAAATTCTTCTTTGCCAAGGATAAACACATTTGAATACCAGATGATTCAAAATTCTCTCAAACTCAAGGTCTGCCAGATGAATTAGTTCTAATCCTCTAAATAATAAATAAAAGGAGGGGTGGGGGCATTCTCAACTCCAACCTTCAAAATGACAAGCTGACATAAGAAAGCATACCTTAAGTCATTCAAGTGAGTTTTCTCATCTTCCTGCAATGTTATAAGGATTTGGGAAGGGGGAGGTGGAAATTGGCATTATTATAATTGTTGGCTCAAGGCAGAGACCCACTGAATTTGCTCTTTTTGTGTTTTGCAAGCAGTTCTTTCAGTTTGATACCACATTTGGAAATGTGTTTGATCACATTTAATTGCAGATAGGAGGAGGACGTAGATGGTGGTGGCTCGATGGGGATTAGGAACTTGTGGGAGCCTTACGTAGCCTACCAATTACATCTTTAGCTCAAAGAAATAGAAATGGAGACACAAGGAATAGATGCAAGTCCTAGGGTGTCTACACTATAACCCTTGTTTTGAGGAAGAAGAAAGATATGATGAATACACAGGCATTTATACAGCTCTTCTAAAAAAGTAAACTGTAATTACTGAAATGAGGCTTTTCATCTCTAAACTTTAGTAAGCCAAGTTGTGTCTAGCCATGAGTTCAGCTCTCCCCTTATTCTCAACTCTCAGATGCCCCTTACTGGATTGCTATTCTGGAGGAATAAGCCCTGAGGATCCAGAGTTTCTGTAGATCCTTGCTACTAAAAGTGTGTCAAGCCATCTATCAACACTGACATTACCTGGATCATCACAAAAGATGAAGGAAGGAGAAATCTTAGAATTTCAGAACTCTTAGAACTTCAGATCTTTAGGCTCACCCAGTCCTACTGAATCACAATCTGCATTGAAACAAGATTCCTAAGTGATCTATATGCACATTAAAGTTGGAGAACTATTGCTTTAGAGGCAGAGAGTTGGCAAACATTTTCTGTAAAGTGCTAGATAGTACATATATCAGCCTTGTAAGACTAAAAGGTCTCTGTTGCAACTACTCAACTCTGCCTTGTAGTGCAAAAGCAGCCATGGACAATCTGCACACCCACAGGCATGGCAGTGTTCCAGTAAGTGTTATTTACAAAAACCAAGTAGAGGCTGCATTTAGCCTGCAGGGCCCAGAGTTACAGGCTTATGTTGTTACTGTACAAAACAGGAAACCAAGTCCTCTCCCTTACATCCTTCTCCACCCATTCACACTCTTTGGCCTTTGTACATCTACTTTTTCCTGTCCCTAAATATCTCCTCCCTCTTCCCTTGACTCCAGGCCCCTTCATTGTCTGGGGAATTCACATGCTACCTCTTCTCTCTAGGCTTCCTCGTCTGGGTTTCCCTAGAATCAACTGATCCTTTTTTTTTTTTTGTGGCTTGAAATCCCTGTACATGAACATCTGATGTAAAACTTGTACTTACCTGTATTGAAACTTTTTTTCTTTTCCACTAACTTCTTAAAGGCTTAAGACTTAAAGGCTCGGTAATGTACTTATGTGTTTATATCCTTCTATCCCACTAAAACATAATGTCTTTGAGAACTGGCACTGAGTTTTATTTATGTTTGCATATCTAGTGGCCAGCACAGTAACACAGCATATATTGAGTAAATGTTTATTGCTTTTTTCATCTCTGATCCAGACTGGTCTTATCTTAAGAAATATATTAGGCCAGGCAAGTTGGCTTATGCCTGCAATCCCAGCACTTTGGGAGACTAATGTGGGAAGATCACTTGAGCCCAGGAGTTTGAGACCAGCCTGGGCAATGTGGCAAGATCCTGTCTCTACAAAAGAATTGTTTAAAAAGTTAGCTGGGTGTGGTGCTGTACACCTATAGTCCCAGCTACTCAGGAGGCTGAGGTGAGAGGATCACTTGAGACCAGCAGTTGAGGTTGCAGTGAGACATGACCGTGCCGCACTGCACTCCAGTCTGGGTGACAGAACAAGATCCTGTTGAAAGTAAAAAAAGAAAGAAAATGGAAGGAGGGAGGGAGGGAGGGAAGGAAGGAAGGAAGGAAGGAAGGAGGGAAGGAAGGAAGGAAAAAGAAAAAGAAAGAAAGAAAGAAAAAAAAGAAAGAAGGAAGGAAGGAAGGAAGGAAGGAAGGAAGGAAGGAAGGAAGGAAGGAAGGAAGGAAGGAAAGAATTGATGTAAGGAAGGAACAATAAATATATTTAGAATTAAAGAGAAAAATGGACCTGGAAGAGCTGTACAACCACAGGAGTGCCAGGGGTCGATGGCACATTTGGGCCCTGTCCACTTGAGGAGGATGTACCTGGATGCAGCGTGTCTAAAGGACTGTGGTGATGAACACGAATGATGAGGAACTTCGGGGTTTGATGTCATGAGGGAAAGAAGTTGAACTACAAACTACAGGACTGAAAGGAACCAGGCTCACAATTGATTAACGTATAATAGGAATTTCTCCTTTTTGAAATTTAAATAGTTACATCCTATATCCTCTATATTCTTTCCTGTATCAACATACATGGAGAGTTGAGTAACTTAGTGGTTATGCACATATGTACATAAAATCAAAGAGCAGAGAAGTGAAAAGGCAGGTGTATATTTGCATGTATGTGTGCGTGTGTCTGTGTGTTTGTGAGATATTATCCCTTTCTTAAGCTTTTTATCATGGAGATTTTCAAACATTCAGTAAGAGTAAATAGTACAATAAACTTCCATGCATCCATCATCCATCTTTAACATTTTCCGAGTTTGTTATTTTTCATTCTTCTACTTCTAGGTTTTAGTTAGGGCATTTAAAAACAAATCCAAGCTCTTGTTCCGTATATCACTAATAGTTATTGCAGTGTGTACCACTAACAGATTAAAAAAAAGTCTTCTTTTAGTGTAGCCGTAATACACTTACATATTTCTAGCTTGGACCTAGCTGATAAAGCTTAGCGGCAATGGAAATCCAGTAGCAATTAGAACTCTTAGCATCTAGATTATGGGCAGCAGAGTGAGATTCTGTCTCAAAATAAATAACTAAACAAATAAATAAAACTCATGTTCGTAATGGTAAAAAACTCATTGGTCACTAACTCATTCTGAAAATTGGTAGATAAAAGGAAAAAAAAATCAATCACATGTCCTCTCTTTCCCATACAAACTATTTCAGGGTAACCAAATGTTTGATGAGGGAATGTTTTCCTTTGTAGAACAATACCAGCTAATCAATGCAGAGGAAATGGGAGAATTAGAAAATAACCATTAGTAACTGCTAATAAAATAGTGAATCTAGGTGACAGTCATCCACAGTTGTGAAAACGTTTAGGTGAAAGATTGGTGAGGAACTTCAGAACGGATGGATCAGGCTGACACTACCTAACTAAACTCATGAATCAACCTTCACATCACCAAACAGGGGACAATCAGACCTTAGATGACTACCCATGAAGTATTCTTGGCAAAGAACTGAACCTGAATCTTATCAGGCCAGTTTTCAGGAAATATCGGGTATAGAGAAACATGGTAAATGACACTACAGGGATGAAACAAGCTAAATCTAGAACGCAGGAAATGCTACAGATTGAAGGATCCAATTATTTCCATAATAGACCACATAATCAAAGGGGGAACGCTTATACATTGAGACTTAAAAGGCTTATAAGTCAAACGCAATGTGAGCATCTCTTTTAGGATCATGATTATGAGAAACCAACTGTAAAAAACCATTTGTAAGACTATTAGAGCATTTGGACACAGGGAAGGCTTTTGACGCATTTTTTCTTTTTTTTTTTTTTTTTTTTTTTGAGATGGAGTCTCGCTCTGTTGCCCAGGCTGGAGTGCAGTGGTAGTGTTGAGGCATTTTTAGGGTGGGGCTGGGACATATAAATGTCTAGTGAATCAGGCATGTGATCCACACTTATGTCCCAAAGTCCAATAGCATATAGTGGTGAGCAAATACCAACATATTCTTTTTATCTGGCCCCCTTTCCTTGGATCTATGAAGTACGTTTTCTGTTAGGAAGTCTTTCTTCTTCATCAGTTTTCAACTTTCTTAGTTGCTATCATATACTTTTCATCCCTTCCTAGATAGATTAGATTTGGGTCTTTCCATAAAGTTGCAGCCACACATTTGCTAAGAGTCTCTTAAATTACTTCTACACAAGCCTAAATTCATTGATTACAGATGATTACTCGAGTCTTAGTCCCAAGACAGTCATTTTATTTCCTGAGAATGAGGATTAACTACTTTCCCCATGTACTGATATTAGCTCTTGTTTTTGTAGAGTTAGTTTATAAAAAACAAAAACAAAGCTGCTTTGGCGAAATCTTTTAGAAGCGGATAAAAGTCAGCCACCCAACTCACCAGTCCAAGGCAATCCTGTCACTGAGTGTATGTGGCTGCTGACTCCCAGCTGGAAATGGAAGTATGAGGATGGGCTTAGAAGGTTTTGATGTACCCAGAAGGAGAGCTTCATGTACTTCAGCATGCAGAGGTGGAAAAAGAGAAAAATGCATGTGGTTGTGTGGACCTGTGTATCTGTATATGTGCAATTACAGATGTGCAATTATATGTATATGTGCAATTATAGATGTGCCTGATGTAGAGACACAGACCCTTCAAATAAAATTCCCAAGGAATCAGGCTCCAGCGTGTTTTCTAGATGATTATAATTTTAAACGTTTCACAGGCTGACATTTTCTAATAAAAAATCATTCTACCAAATCCCTCTCCAAATGGGGAGTTGACAAAATCTCCTTGATGAAACATGTAATCATACATTAATGAATCCTCCATTTAAAAGAATTGAATTAGATTACATAGCAATAGTCTAAAAAAAAGAAGAAAGAAAAAGGGAAATATTCTAAGCAAGACACACATTTCTTTGCCTGAAATGAGAGTGTCAAAGAATGTCTTTGAATGACAGAGCACTGTGTTATTACACCTACATGTACTGCTGCATTCTCCGACATCTTATTGAAGAAAATATGCATGTTTGCCTTGAGCCAATTAGAGATGTTGTTGATACAGGGGAAGCATTGGAGTTTTTTTTCCATGCCCTTATTCAGCCACAGTGATCATTGAGCCAGCTAATTTGTTTCTCCTCTTTCATTCGATCCAACAAAATATATGAGGGCTTGTTACAGGCACTTAGCCAGGTGCTGCAGGGGAATATAAATAATCAGACTATCACACAAGGTCATCTAAGGTCACAGTTTAGTCACCCTATAACCCTAGCACCAGGGACAATGCCTGACACAGAGGAAGAGCTCAGGAACTGTTACTAAAAAGATCTGTGGCACTGTACTCAAGTTCATTGACTTTACACTCTCGTATGTGTGAAAGATGCACTCAAATGTATAGAACTACAAAATAGAATGTGCTAAGTACTCAAAGCGAGGTGGCTAAAAAGAGCCACAGGCAGAGAAGATAGAGAAATTCTGATCCAAAAGAATTTCACGTAGGTGGGGAGATTTCAAGAATAGAGACTGTGAAGGACATTCAGGCAGAGTGAACGTGATTAACAAAAGCACTATGGTCAGCAGGAAGGAGGAGGATGGGTTTGCAATGCAGTAAAGAGCCCAGTTTAGTTGGAGTGTCAAGCATAGGGCTGGATCATCAGAGGAAAGTATAGGGGGTGGTAGATAGGGCTGGTCCATCAGGGAAAGCTGCAGGAGGACCAGTATTTTGGTACAAAGTAGGGGCTAGGGCTAGACAGGAAGGTGGAGGTGCAGAAGAGGGACTATTAGGAAGAGGCACAGGTAGTTGAGGCTAGGACTGGATCATCAGGAGGAGGTGCAAGGGATTGGGATAGGGCTGGACTCTTAGGTAGAGGTGTATGGAATGTGAGACAGGACTGGATTTGTAGGCAGGTGGTGCTAACGGTGGGAAATAGGATTGGGCTATGAGGTGGAGGTGGGTGATAGGGGAATCTACATGTTCTACTAAATTTGTCCCTCATTCTGTATGCCTTGGGGAACTGTTGTCACCCACAGGCTGGGACTATATCAATGCCCTGTTACTCTCTCATGGCCTAGGGTTGTTCTATCTGAAGCACAGTCAGCTCTGAGGGGACTGCAGATTAGGAGGAGGATGTGGGTGGCAGTAGAAAAGGCCTTGGATGAAGGGAAGAGTATGTTGAACTTAGCTATTGATTGTAAAGCAGAATTCACAAGGATCTGCTACCCAAGACCTGAAACTGACTAATGGGCAAGTTTCAGGATATTCTCATCTAAAAGGGGTTCTCCAAAGTGGAGACTCCAAGCAGAACTGAGTTTCCTATATTTCCCCAGCTTTTGGTGAAAAGACAACTAGAAGATATTAATTTATTTTTGTTCTAAACGAATAGAATGCCTGCCTGGGGTCTAGGTCCTGGCCATGTTTTAAACTGTCCTTAAGTTTTCATAAGCTGTTGCTACACTTTCTCTATGATCCTCTGGGAAAAGGCCAGGACATATGTCTTTTGCTATTTTCAGAGTAGTAAGAAAGAATTAGACAACTTTCTTCTCTTTCCCCTCCCCTCACCCTTTCCCACTGCTCCTTTCTTTCTGTCTGCCATTATGTGTTTCTCCATAGTATCTCCATCTTCTTCCCCAAGTGCTATTTTGGTGAAATCGATGAAAGGGTCTTGATTCACTCATCTTGATAAACTGTGGACTGTCTCCCACCCATTCCTGGCTTCACGTGTCCTCTCCCCTTTCTCTACTGGGGTTGACATCTCCAGAATACATCTTTTCATACCAAATACATCTTTAGAAATGCATACCCTGTCATCATGAACAACAAGAAAAAAAGGTGGTTATCATTCCTTAAGGAACTTCAGAAATATGGAAGGGTTAGAAGGGTTGACATGTGCACTGGTCAGCACTCAAACTTCTTTTTTTTTTTTTTTCTTTTGGAGACAGAGTCTTGCTCTGTTACCAGGCTGGTGCGATGGTGTGATCTTGGTTCACTGCAGCCTCCGACTCCCTGGTTCAAGCGATCCTTCTGCTTCAGCCTCTCCAGTAGCTGGGATTACAGGCACGTGGCACCACGCCCAATTAATTTTTGTATTTTTAGTAGAGACAGGGTTTCACCATGTTGGCCAGGATGGTCTCCACCTCCTGACCTCGCGATCCTCCCAAAGTGCTGGGTTTACAGGCATGAGCCACTGCGCCCAACCTTAGCACCCGAACTTCTTATTCCCAGCAAATATATCTATGGAACTGTGGCAAAGTTAGTCTAAAAATAGAAGGGCCTAGGCATACAGACTGTCTTATATATCTACCCACACACAGACAATAGGCTAGTTCCTCCCCTCCCTTACTTCATTCCTCTGGTAATCTAGTTAAATCATGCAAGAAACAAAAGGAGGGAAAAAACCCAACAAATACCTCTTGATATGTTGCCATCTTGTAGTGTAGTCACCATGACTTTAAAATTCTTACTACTGATAATGACAGCGAATTTGTATTTTGTGAAGTGCTGCTATGTATTAGGCATTGAGAGAGGGCTGGGATAATGAACTGGGTTTCTCCAGCAAGAGGGCCAATGTTAAAACTATAATTCCTCCATTCATTGGTGCCTTGTCAAACATCAAATTAATTAACCTCTGGGACAAGTCAGTTGCTGTCTCTGTACCTCATTCTCCCTTTCAATGAAGTGGGGAAAATAACTGAGCTGGAATTCATTATAGTTGCTAATAAATGAATTGGTCTATGTTAAGAATTTAGAAAAGAGCATAACAAATAGGAGTAACTTGTACATTACGTAATTCAATTGTTGGAAGAACCTGATCATTTAGGTATTGTTATTCCCGGTTTGCAACGAGCCTAGTGAGGTTCAGCTCTCCTTTGCCTTCTAGAAGCAGCCAGCACAGAAGATGCAGAAGATACACAAGTGCGTACTGTGAAGGCTAGAGGGCTAGGATGGGGATCAAGGGACCTGGGTTTTGATCTTGACCTCTGAACTGAAGAGACCAGTACAAATACCCAGGCTGGAGGTCCAAAACTGAGCTTTTGCCTAAGTATGTTGAAAACCCCCTTTGCTGGAGGCCTGATTTTTTTCCTTTCACCAGTGCCTGATGCAGCTTGTAGCCTGGTGAACTCCTCTCTCAATCAGCTGTGTGATCCCAGACAAACCATGAAATCTCTCCAAGATCTCTTTTCATTTCAGCTTTAAAAATCGGTGTTAAACTGGATTATTGACCTTTAAATTCTGTGGGGTTTTTTGTTTGTTTGTTTGTTTGTTTTTTGGTTTTTGGTTTTTTTTGAGATGGAGTCTCACACTGTTACCCAAGCTGGAGTGCAGTGGCATGATCTTGGTTTATTGCAACCTCTGCCTCCTGAGTTCAAGCAATTCTCCTCCCTCAGCCTCCCAAGTAGCTGCGACTACAGGTGTGTGCCACCATGCCTGGCTAATTTTTTGTATTTTTAGTAGAGACGGGGTTTTACCATGGTAGCCAGGATGGTCTCAATCTCCTGACCTCATGATTCACCCGCCTTGGCCTCCCAAAGTGCTGGGATTACAGGCATGAGCCACCACGCCCAGCCAATTCTGTGGTTCTTTAGTCTAGTATTTATGTGAGTCAGGATCAGTGCTTCCTGGTTGACTTCCTGCCTACTCTCCCTAGAGGACTGTTCCCATGGAGGTCAGCCTTCATCCCCAGGACAGAAGAAACTTGTGTCCAGTTCTCCCCCACCTCCCTATCTCCACCTCTACCTCTGCCTCTATGTCTCTATCTCTCTGTCTTATCTCTATCTCTCTCTCATCTCTACTTCTATCTTTCTATATCTTTATCTCCTATCTCTCTCACTTTGTCTCTGTACATTCTTTCTGTTTCCCTAGTTCTCTTTCTCTCTTCTTTCTCCCTGTATCTCTATGTCTCCCTCCCTTCTTTGTATCTATATCTCTGTCTGTCTCTCCACAACTCTCTCTGTGTCTCTATTTCTTCTCTCTCTCTCTCTTCACTACAGCTCCGAAACTATTAGCTAAGCTTAAAACTTAGCAAACACAAGAGGCAATTGGGGGGAGGGAGAGAGGAGGATAAAAAAGCATTTTGCAAAATGGCATTATAGCCCTGTAATCCATAAGGTACCACGTATTTCCTTTGAAAGCTTTGTTTCAGTTCAACAGCAGTGAGAAACAGAAAGCTAGTTTAGCACCTACGGGCCACTTGGTTTCCCAGCATACAATCCTGCTGAAAACACCTCCCATCTATTGTTGGTATTTCTTTTCTGTCACCAAAGCACAGAGTCTCTTCTCAGCAAGGCAACTTGCATAACATTTTATTTGCAGAGGGAAGTTGGGCATCCTGCAGAGCCTCCTTAACCATTGTGAACATAAATGGTACGTTGTGAATATGACTTCTCAATTACCCCAAATCAGCCTACAAAGACATGGCATGTGCGTGGGAGGAAAGAAGATTGAGTAGGTGGAGCCTTGTAGGTACCAATTCTTTCTGACATTAAAAAAAAAAGCAGTCCTGGGGTGCAGGGGGAAAATTCTTGAAACTTTCCCATTCTTTTTCGGGGAGAGAGAAACCGATGAGAGAATTTCAGAGTTGCATGGGACCAGTCCTCTCTCTACCAGGGATGTGGGTGGAAGGGTGGGGAGAGAGGAAGAGGTTAAAATAGCCCATAGGTTAAGTTTAAAATGCAACCCAAATATTTTTCTCTCTTTTTCTTTACCAGGAAAAGCTTAGGTCCTATAATATATGCAATCTGCTTGCTTGATATACCATTTGTTCTGGATGAGAGGAAGTGAAAAGCTCTCAGTCTGTTATCATAAACACCACCATCAGGTTGAATTACTTAGGCACAGGGAAAGAATAAATTCTGGCATTATTATCATTATGGTTCTTCCTCAAAACTGTTGCTTGGGCTGAAATTTGCTGAGTACCATGACTATCCGCAGATGATATAAAACATAATTAAAAGAGTTGTAAATCTCCTTCCGGAATCACTCTCTCAGGCAGAAAGGGGGTAACTCTGAGATTCCCTCAGCTGTTCCTGTCGGAGGTGGTGCCTTTCTTAGGGTGGGGAGGGAGGAGGGAAAAGACAAAAAGCAAAGGATGGAACCTAGGGCCAAAGCAGTGCTCTCCTACTGAACTTCATCACTGAGCCATCTGCATTCCCTGGGGGAATAGAATCATTAGGTTTATAGCTGGAAGAAAACATACCAAACTCCTCATGCAAGAAATGAATCCCCCAAATCCAACAAGATCAAGGACATTTGTGGGAACAACACAGCAGGCTGTCTAGAAGTGGGACTGTCCCGGAACATCAAGAAGTTCAAACCTGTTATTTTACAGCTTTGCAAACTGTTATATTTGAATAGTTCTAATAAGCAGAGGATGACAGAGCTTTCACAATGGTGAAGCTTTGTTACAGCTTCAGACTACTGAGCACGCCACTGCCTATAGGAATAGTGTACAAAGATGCCCATTAAAGAGAGTGAAAAGACCAGAGAATCTAAGATTAAAAGAGCCTGGAGATGAAGGATTGTCTACACACTCACACACACACACACACACACACACCCATTAAACAATTACATGGTATCTCAGCAATAGCCTCATATTGGAATCCAGACAGAAGACAGCAGATATGACCTTGCTGGTATTTGTCAAATTAGTGCATCAGTATTGAAGGATATTTTTCTGCTCCCATGATACCGTCATTGTCAAGATATTTCACTTGTCTGAAGCGGTGATATCAGGATGTCAGTATAAGTAACATTATCAGTGGACTTTATCCTTCCTCCCTCTGCCTAGTCCTCCCAGTGCCCACGGGTCACTGGCAAGCTGTGCCTCTGCTACGGTGGCTATTCATCATATTTGCTGGGGACTGGGGGTTTTCCCAGGATGAGGAACTTCCCATTTTAAAAGCTGGGATAGTCCCAGGAAAACTGGGAAGGGTTGGTCACCCTGTCTCTTGCCTTTTCTTTCCTACTCTCCACTTCTTGCCCTTGGCTAGCAGTAACCAGCATTAACACAGTGGCACTAACACACCACACTTAGTTGTGTAGCTAGAGATGAAGAACAGTCGATTAGGGCCACAAACAAGGAAATCAAGAAGAGAATGAATCGGATTATAAATGCTGGGCTGTATAAGTCAACCATGAAATTCTTTAAGCTATCGAAGAAATCCACACTGGAAGCTAAGTCCTATGCTCCAGTCCGTGGAGGTCTCCACGTTTATCTCATGAATTTTCATCAAATCTGTTCAAAGGGACAAATTAACTGAAGGAACTATTTCTTAGAATTTAAGACAGTGTAGGGTGTGATTTCCTTCTTTTCTTCTTTTTCTTTTCTTTTGACAGAGTCTAGCTTTGTGGTCCAGGCTGGAGTGCAGTGGTGGCTCACTGCAAGCTCCTCCTCCCGGGTTCATGCCATTCTCCTGCCTCAGCCTCCCGAGTAGCTGGGACTACAGGCACCCACCACCACGCCCGGCTAACATTTTGTATTTTTAATACAGACAGGGTTTCACTGTGTTAGCCAGGATGTTCTCGATCTCCTGACCTTGTGATCTGCCCGCCTCGGCCTCCCAAAGTGCTGGAATTACAGGCGTAAGCCACCGCGCCCGGCCTGATTTCCCTCTTAATTACATGGAGTTCACAAACAGCAACACCCTTTTGAATCAGCAGCATCAATATCACCTGGGAGCATGTTAAAAATGGAAATTCAGTTGATCCCCACATCAATCAACTGAATCCGACACTGTGGGGTTGGGGCCCAGCAATCTGTTTGGACAGCTCCTTCAGGCAATTCACAGATATGCAGTAAAAGTTTGAGAACCACTGAATCTGTGTACCCACATCCTCGCTTCCTTATTTGTGAGTGACACTCAGTGGATTAGTAATACAGTCCAATAAATCAGGTGTTGAGTCTAGCTTTCCTAATACCACTCATGTTAGATCAGGAAATTAAAGGTATTGAATACCACCAGCAATGGTAACTATTTCACATGGTACCAGATTCACAACACCTTAGTGTTAGTGCATGAAACTCGAACAACGGTATCCTCTCTGCTACCCATTTACCTTTCCTACATCTGCCTGTAAGTTAATCTCATGAATCATGAATTGATACAGAATTTACCTTCACTGAACTGACCCTCAGCAATTATTGCTCCTGTGGTTCTACGAAAAAAAAAATCACCTGGGCCCTTTAACTTTATTTTCAAAGATGTTTGATTACTTGAAAAGCTAGGCAAACGTAACAAATACATCTTATGAAGAAGGTAAGCGTCAAATCAATTATCATCGTATATTGTAGCATGAAATTGTGATTACCCAAACCTGATTTTCTTAACCTTTAAAAAACATATTTATTTCCTAAGAATGTCTTCCCAGGACTGCACTTCTGTGATCAGATCCTGTGTGAGGCTCTTAGCTTTTGAATGGGAAAAGCTCATTCAGGGCATTTCATAATCTCACCTCCTTATCTGTTTTCCGCTGGTTTAATAAAAACAATGGTCATCTCGATATTACAGTATTATGGACTAAATGTTTGTGTCTCCCTTGAAAGTCCTAACCCGAATATGGCAGTATTTAGAGGTAGGGCCTTTGGGAAGTAATCAGGTTTATAGGAGGTCATGATAGTGGAATCCCCATGATGGGATTGGTACCTTATAGAAAGAGAGAACAGAGCTTACTCAGTGTCCATTACATGAAGACACAATGAGAAGGCAGCTGTCTGCAAGCCAGGAAGAGGGCCCTCAAGAGGGCTGGCACCTTGATCTTAGACATCCAGCCTTCAGAACTATGAGAAATAAATATCTGTTCTTTGAGTTACGCAGTCTGTGATACTTCATTACAGCAGCCTGAGCCAATTAATCCACACAGTAAAGACTCTAACTTCATAACTTCTCTACATACTGTATATGTTAGCAAATGTTGTTGACAATTATACAGCTGTTGAGTTCATAAAGCCCTTTAATGGATTATTGTGATGTATTTATCAGAGTCCCCATTTAAAGGTGAAAAGCTATGGTTCTGAGAGTTTCAATGACTTGCTCAAGGACACAGGTGGTAAGGGGTAGGTAGCTCTGGGGTGGAACCCATGTCCTCCAAGGCAGAGGTCACTGTTCTGTCCATGCAACACAGTTACTTCAATTGTACAGGGGTCTTCCTGGCCACTTCTAGACTCTTACACATAGAATCTGGTACAAGGTTATTTATATATTGTAGGTTGCTCTAATTAATTAGTAGTAGAAGGTGCATGGAGATATATTTTTGGTCCCAAAAGTTTCTCAGTTGTGTACACACATGAGAAAAGATGTGATTTTTTTCAGTTTCCTTTCTTCCTCGTCCTAGACCCTGCTGACCATGAAAAGCATGCTGCATCATGATCCCTGTGGTGTGTGAAAAAGCAGAAGTGTTCACTGAAACTCTGTTGTACTTTTTAATGGCTGCATCAGTAATAACTTACCACTGATCAGTCTCCTCTTGTCTCGGACTTGTAAGGGAGGGGGACATGGCCCTAAACAGTAAGCATCTCTGTGATAAGAGCCATCCCTCAGTGTATGCTGGTGACCCTGAGATGGACAGTAGAGATGTGTTTCCTCCTTCCTCATTGTCCTCCAGATCTAGCGCTTTCCAGTTGACCTAGACTGTGACTCCAGGGGCATTATTTCTTCCTGATGTCTCACTAGGATCCCCCGTGCTCAAGGTCAGGCCATTCTGGCTCCAAATCTCCACAGGACTCACTAACATTGGCCAACCATGTAACTTGTGCTGAATTTACAAGTGCTCTCGCTGCCTATACCCCAATGCTGGTGTTTTCATATGGAATACTGAAGTTGGCTGCTTTATAGTCAGTCCACACACAAGTCTTTCTCCTTCCACCTGCTCTCTACTTTCACACTTCCATATTATATTAGAATTCATGTTTGGTCTCTCTTCCTAGAATATAAGCTTCTTTAAAAGCACAGACAATATTTATCTGTAGATCCCTCACCTTTACTTTCACTAACATATAAATTATTGGCATAGTATCTTACACATAGTGATCATGGTTTTATGATACACATACATACATACATACACACACACACATACACACACACATTTTGTAATACATGCATGGTACTTTACATATACTGATACATATGCCCACATCCATCCATATATATTTACATATATGTGTGTTTTTGTGTACATGTATGTATTTATTTCCAATGTTAATTTTTTTAGAAAACCGAACTGATTGAAATGAGCTATTCTGTTATAGAGCCAAGTTTTTGGCTCTGGTCAGAATGTGTATTTCTTGCCAGAAATGACACTGTTAGATGTCCTACATATTATTTATATATTGGAGAGTATGGTTAATTGCAGTCTAAAGAGAAGAAATGAAAAGACAAACTTTTGTAAATTACATGTTCATAACTGACTTACTTAAAACAAAGAAAACCACTGCTCCTCCTTTACTTGCAGCACAGAGCCCCTATCCTGTTTCAAGGAGCTATTATTCTTCTAACAGCAGAAGAGCAATACAGTGACGGGAAGTCATTGGTAAAGGAGTTTAGCTTCTCTGTTTCCTCTTTTCAATTCAGTATATATTTCATTATAACACATGGCTAACATGCCTGTTTCAACTTGAGATTTATGCATGGGATGTCCTAGTCTAAGGAAGACTATAGGGTTAGTATTATTATTGTTTTTGTCGTTTGGTTAACAGGACCTGTGTGCAGTCTAAAGAATATCCAGATTGGCAAACCACAGTGCAAACTCCATTTTGTCTTCTGAACAGTGGTGTTGGGTGACTTGCTAAGCCTTTTTATGGAACCTTCTTTTTAAGAAATTAGAACCATCACAATTTCCTAACAGGCAAGTCCCTGCAGCTCAAGAGAACGTCCCTGAACAAACAAAGTGTGTTCTCTATTAAATGTCAACACAACCAAAAATGTTTACATTTTGGTAGTTCATTACTGATTTATTTAGGAAATACTGATTAGTCAATAATACATCAAAAGATGTGTGTTGAGTGTTCTGGGAAGAAAGGTGTGGCAACTATGATGGCACTGTCTGTGAACCACATGTCCAGGGCAATGGCATTTTGAGGATGGTCTGAAATTATAAAACCAATTTATAGTGTTGCCTTACTTGCCCATAAAAATTAGTAGAGCTTGTATAATACATCAGCAATGAATTTTGTAATTGCCAAGCAATCCTTATATCATAACCTTGGAAGAACAATACACTTAAGATATCCTTCTTATATGAACAGACACTTTTCAAAAGAAGACATTTATGTGGCCAACAAACATATGAAAAAAAGCTCATCATCACTGATCATTAGAGAAATGCAAATCAAAACCATAATGAGATACCATCTCACACCAGTTAGAATGGCGATCATTAAAAAGTCAGGAAACAACAGATCCTGGAAAGGATGTGGAGAAACAGGAATGCTTTTACACTGTTGGTGAGAGTGTGAATTAGTTCAACCATTGTGGAAGACAGTGTGGCAATTCCTCAAGGATCTAGCACCAGAAATACCACTTGACCCAGCAATTCCATTACTGGGTATATACCCAAAGGATTATAAATCATTCTATTATGAAGACACATGCACATGTATGTTTATTGCAGCACTATTCACAATAGCAAAGACTTGTAACCAACTCAAATGTTCATCAATGATAGAATGGATAAAGAAAATGTGGCGCATACACTGTGGAATCCTATGTAGCCACAAACAAGAATGAGTGTGCAGGGACATGGATGAAGCTAGAAACCATCATTCTCAGGAAACTAACATAGGAACAGAAAACCAAACACCACATGTTCACACTTATAAGTGGGAATTGAACAGTGGGAACATATAGGCACAGAGAGGGGAACATCACACACCCGGGCCTGTCAGGGAGTTGGGACATAAGGCGAGGGATAGGAGAAATACCTAATGTAGATGACGGGTTGATGGGTGTGGCAAACCACCATGGCACATGTACACCTATGTACCAAACCTGCACTTTCTGCACATGTATCCTAGAACTTAATAATAATAATAATAATATAATAAAAATATATCCTTCATGTACACCTATGTACCAAACCTGCACTTTCTGCACATGTATCCTAGAACTTAATAATAATAATAATAATATAATAAAAATATATCCTTCTTAAACCATGAGTTAATGGGTGCAGGACACCAACATGGCACATGTATACATGTGTACCAAACCTGCACTTTCTGCACATGTATCCTAGAACTTAATAATAATAATAATAATATAATAAAAATATATCCTTCTTAAACCATTAGTTAAAAATTTTTACAGGAAGTGCAATGGTACCTTAGTGGGATTGGTGCTGCCTAGCTCTAAAAACTTTCTGCAGAATATCAGCAACATTTTACAGGTTTTCTCTGGAGAATTTCTTGTGTATTTGGAATTAACATCTGTTGTCCTCATGCATTAGAGCCCATGTTAGTTAATAATGTTGAACACACTGGTTGTGGGCAAGGGTACAAAGATGAGGTATCATCACTAACTAAGAAGAGAGCTCAGTGAGTATTTGAGGGACAGGCAGGCTACTTGGTGATGGCCTAGTTCACAGTCCTGCTCTCAAAGACTCAACATTGCACACATGGTTCTTGAGATGTGTTTGCTGCTGCTACTTAAAAAATCCTTCAAATCCTCAACTGCTATCATTTCTCATTGCCTCTGGACTCTTACCTGCATAAAACCCATCATAAGTGTCAAATTTAGATATCACTTAGTATAGCATCACTGGTACAATATTCAGTTAATGAAATATATTTGAAACATTCAAGTCATGGTGAAAACTACCAATATGTATAGGAAGGAAAAACTATAAATTGCTACATATACATGGTGTACATATACTATATTTATAAGACACACATTAGCTGTATCATTTGCTGATGTGGATCATGTTGCCCAGCTCTTTTATGGTTATATCCCAAGTGCTGTACATTTCATTAGGCAAAAAACTATGTGTAGGGTATTAAAAAAGAACGGTCAGCAACTTGTGATAGTAGTGTTTAAAACCAGCCATTATTTTCATTAGCTTGCCCTTGTTTCTTGCCACATCCTATTAAGTCATGTTTGTAAAGGTCTTTGCAGCTCCTAAAGTTCTTTCAGATTTATTTTTATCATTTCATGAGAAATTGTATATTCAGGGTCCAACAGCACACAAAGGCAGCCAGGTTCAAATCTTAGATGCGAATCGTAATTGTGTGGTCTTGATTAAGCTATTTAAATTCTCCAAGCTTTAGTTTTCTCGCTTATGAAACTGACATCATAATATCTGCATCTTAACATTGAAGAAGAATACTGAACATCTCGACAATAGACAAAATGCAAATGAAACACTCAATGAATAGTTGATGTTTTGATAGCTGCACTTTGTGTGTGTGTGTATGTATGTATGTATGTGTTGGCTCTTTTCTTAAAGAAAAATAAAAGCAGTCAAATGCAGTGGCATGATATAACTCACTGCATACTGAAACTCTTGGGCAAAAGGATCCTCCCACCTCAGCCTACCAAGTAGCTGGGACTATAGGCACACACCACCATGTCCTGCAAGTTTTAATTTTTTTGTAAAGATGGGGGTCTCACTATGTTACCCAGGCTGGTCTTGAACTCCTGGCCTCAAGCAATCCTTCCACCTAGGCCTTCCAAAGTGCTGGGATTACAGGTGTGAGCCTCTGCACCCCAGCCTATAGACAGACTTTATCTCCACACTTAGCCACATTCTTATGAAGTATACAGCAAATGTGCCATTATTATCATTATTGCTATGTTGACAGATGAGAATTTAAAGCTGGAATTGTAAATAACTAGGGCACTGGACAGTTATATATTTACCTCTAAATTAACAAGTTGGTTTTATGATTTGTATATTACAGCCTTCTGAGAGTATAATCAGCAAGCGTCAGCCTCCGCAAGCCTGATGTGCACTGGGACCCTGACCAGAAAGGATTTCTGTGCCTCTAACAGTAAGGGTCAGATGCAGACTGTTGGAAACTTTGTCAATATAAATGTCACTTCATGAGGTCCCTTTTAAAGGCCTTCCCAGCCTTCTGCTAAACTCATTGTGTGCCTTGCACTCCAACTTCTGCAATTTACATTATTTTAACTTTCATATGGCAGGGAGATTGCATATCTGTTTCTCTGCTCTACTGTAAACTTATTGAGAACAGGTTGTATCTGTTCATCTTTACCTCCCAAATGCCTGGAACAGTATGGTATGGATGAAGCACTCAATACACGTCTGCTGAATGACTGAAATGACCTCACTAAGATGACCATGAATAAGCGGTAAATTCCTGACTTTAAACCCAGATCCTGTGACTGCAAATCCCTTGTTTCGCTTCTGTAGACTTTGGTTGAAGCAAGGCAATTGAGTCTCATTTCTTTACCTAAGGGTGGAAGAATCATTACTAATCCTGAGAGACACTAATCCCGATGAAGTGCTGAAAAGTACAGTCCAAGGCTTTGGTGACAGAAAACAACAACGGGAGCAGCAACAACAAAAGAACCCCAATTCATATTGTTAGTTCATTCAGCAAGATCGTCTTCATCACCAATGACTGCTATTTCTGCCTGGGAGAATGTTTTTTTTTTTTTTTTTGAGACAGAGTCTCACTCTGTCCCTAGGCTGTAGTGCGGGGGCGTGATCTCAGCTCATTGCAACCTCTGCCTCCGGGGTTCAAGCAATTGTCTTGCTTCAGCCTCCTGAGTAGCTGGGACTACAGGCATGCACCACCACACACAGTTAATTTTTGTATTTTTAGTAGAAGGGGCCATGTTGGCCAGGATGGTCTCCATCTCTTGACCTCGTGATCTCCATCTCTTGACCTCGTGATCTGCCGGCCTCGGCCTCCCAAAGTGCTGGGATTACAGGCATGAGCCACTGCGCCCGGGGAGAATGTTGATTTTTTTCTAATGAGCATGCAAGTATATTAATCTCACTTTAAGTGTAAATTTTAGATCCTTTTTGTAGAATAACATTTGACCTAATTTTTATCTAAGGAATGAATTCCCATTGCACTGTGGCCCACAGGCAGAAAATAGCTCATAGGAAAAATAAAGACAAACAACCCTGTGAAGAAAATGAGTATTTGATCTACTACATACACAGAGGTCCTTATTAAGAAAAGGAAATTGTTTTTTCCAGGTTCTGCATTCAGGAGTCACACTTTTTTTAGTTGGTTGTTTGAATCTATCTGAAACACAGTATTCCTCAAACAGAATAACCCTCCATTTCAAAAGAGAATGGAAATAACCGAGGTCTCCATTTTCATAGGTTGAGAAGGATTCTGAGATTTCATTGCTGCTGCAGAGTCCTTTACTACAGGCACATTGCTCAGGAAAACAAGGTCTCTATCTCTGATCATTAGCGAAGATGACAATCCTCTGGGTACTTCTGGCTTATTTCTCAAATAAGTACCAGCATTTTGTTTACATTGGCCAAGGACATACCACTGTTCTTTCACCACAGCTTCTAAGAGTTGGTTGAAGTGAACAGGCAACTGGGGACGTAGGATCTTGAAAGCCTTAGTGCTGGTGATGGTTATAACAAAAACCCAGCAGGAAGTGGGATTCGCTGTAATCACAGGACTCCTGTATATTTGGCTGATCATAGATTTGCATTTGGTCCTGCAATTATTTTTCAGATAATTTAAGAACAGGTGAATTTGGGCCAGGCGCAGAACATTACTCACGCCTGTAATCCCAGCACTTTGGGAGGCTGAGGCGGGCGGATCACGAGGTCAGGAGATCGAGACCATCCTGGCTAACGGTGAAACACCGCCTCTACTAAAAAATACAAAAAATTAGGCAGGTGTGGTGGCGGGCGCCTGTAGTCCCAGCTACTTGGGAGGCTGAGGCAGGAGAATGGTGTGAACCCGGGAGGCTGAGCTTGCAAGTGAGCCAAGATCGCGCCACTGCACTCCAGCCTGGGTGACACAGCGAGTCTCTGTCTCAAAAAAAAAAAAAAGAAGAAGAAGAAGAAGAAAGAAAAGAAAAAAGAAGGGTAAATTTTAGATTTAAGCTTAAGTATACAGTGACTTAATGAGTTGAATGGACCAAACAATTCTATTCCCCGAGGGTCCCAAGAAAACAGGGTTGTAGCTGAATTTAGATTCACTGAGCTTTTCCATTGCTTGCCTCTCTTAAAACCATCATTATTAAGGATATATGTTAACTTTAGTCACAATCTTCTTCCAGTTTAGCAGCTTTTGTTTGTGACTGTTAATTTTAAAGTTTACATGCCCTGGGCTGTAAGACTCTGGAATTAAAAGAACCAGGATTCACTCTAAGCCGTTTTGCCAGGAAGTAACCAAAGTAAGAAATCTTTAATTAATGTTTTTATTCTCACGTAATACTGCTCTTACGACATTTTCAGATTCTGAGCCAATTTTTTAATTTTAATTTTTGTTTAATTTCCATTTTATTTTAGATTCAGGGGCTACCTGTCCAGGCTTGTTACAAGGGTACATTGTATTATGCCGAGGTTTGGGCTTCTATTAATCCCAACACCCAGATAGTGAACATATTACCCAATAGGAAACTTTTCAGCCGCTACCTCCCTTCCTCCCTCCCTCCTTCTGGAGTTCCCAGCGTCTGTTGTTCCCATCTTTATGACCCTGTGAACCCAAAATTTAGCTCCCATTTATAAATGGGAACATGCGATATTTTATTTTCTGTTTCTGTGTTAATTCGCTTAGGATAATGGCCTGCAGCTGCATCAATATTGCTGCAAAAGACATAATTTTAGGGTTTGTTTTTTGTTTTATAGAGACAGGGTCTTGTCTTGTCTCCCAGACTAGGGTGCATTGGTATAATCATAACTGACTGCAGCCTCAAACTTCTGGACTGAAGAGATCCTCTGGCCTCAGCCTCCTGAAAAGCTGGAACTACAGACATGCACCACCACACTCAGCTAGTCTCAAACTCCTGGAGTCAAGTCATCCTCCTGCCTAGGCCTCCCAGCATGCTGGGATTACAGGCGTGGGCCATGGCACCTGGCCAATTTTGTTTTTTATGGCTGTGCAGTATTCCATGGTGTATATATACCACATTTTCTTTATTCAGTCCACCATTGATGGGCACCTAGGTTGATTACATGTCTTTACTATTGTGAATAATGTTGTGATAAACTTGAGTACATGTGTCCTTTTGGTAGAATGATTAATTTCCTTTGAATGTATAACCAGTAACGGGATTGCTGGGTCGAATGGTAGTTCTATGTATTTTTAGTTCTTTGAGAAATCTGCAAACTGCTTTCCACAGGGGCTGAACTAATTTGCATTCCCACCAACAATATATATTCCCTTTTCTCTACAACCTTGCCAACAGCTGATATTCTTTGACTTTTTAATAATAGCCATTCTGACTGGCGTGAGATACTATCCCATTGTAGTTTTGGCTTGCATCTCTCTGAAGCAAGTCAAAATGTTGAGCATTTTTTCAGATGTTTCTTGGCCTCTTGTATGTCTTTTGAGAAGTGTTTGTTCCCATCCTTTGCCCACTTTTTAATGGGGTTGTTTGTTTTCTTCTCGTTGATTAGTTTAATTTCCTTCTAGATTCTGGATATTAGACCCTTGTTGGATGCATAGTTTGCAAATATTTTCTCCCATTCTGTAGGTTGTCTGTTTACTCTTGAGTTTCTTTTGCTGTGTAGAAACTGCGCAAAATTTTTAAAAAGTAGGTATTCAGAAGTCCCTGGACAAAAATTCATCCATCTCACAGTGATATTTCCTTAGGTACACAACAAAGCATTCTATCCTGATTTGATAGAAATGAGGAAAATGCTAACAAGGTACAAACATCCTCTGAGACAAGTTGTTCAACCAAAAATACATCCTATTAGCCTGGCCTAGTACCCTCCATCTGAGGGAATGAAATAAAAAAGAAACATACACATGTCCATGACAAAGCTTTAAGCAGATTTTGGAGAAATTGTGCTTTGCAGCTCTTTGGAGAAATGGGTACTTTGGGCATTTATTGTTCCATTTTAAATGAGCTGATCAAAGTAGTACATTGCTACTTTCCCTCAAAAGGATCTCCATCGTCTCAGAATTAGAAGTTAAGTTTCCTAAGACATTGAAGGTTTTTCATGGCATAACTCTAGGTTACGTTTTGCTTCCCACTATAGCCTGATATACACCCATAACCCAGTCACCTGGGGTTGTCAATACATGTAGTTCCACCTATACGTATTGACAACTCCTATATGTCTTTGTTCCTGCTGTTGTGCCAGTCAGGAATATTCACGCCCTAAGCATCTACCTATATATTGACATCATATTAATTTTGTAAAGTTTCTTGCAAGTACCTTCTCATCCATGAAGCCCTCCGATATGGTTTGGCTGTGTCCCCACCCACATCTCATCCTGAATTGTATACAGTTCCCATAATCCTCACATGTCATGGTAGGGACCAGGTAGAGATAACTGAATCATGGGGGCAGTTTCCCCCATCCCGTTCTCACGCTAGCGGGTTAGTTCTCACAAGAGCTGATGGTTTTATAAGGGGCTTCCCCCTTCACTGGGCACTCATTCTCCCTCCTGCCAGCCTGTGAAGAGGTGCCTTCCACCATGATTGTAAGTTTCCTGAGGCTTCCCCAGCAATGAGGAACCATGAGCTACTCAAACCTCTTTCCTTTATAAATTACCCAGTCTCGGGTATGTCTTTATTAGCAGTGTGAGAACGGACTAATAAGCCCTTGCTGCTCCTTTCATTCAGAATAAATTGTCCTTCATTTTCACTCTCTCAGCACATTATTTGAATTCCTACTTAGCATTTAAAAAAAATTGTCTTGACTCATGACATGACATACCAGAGTTAAAAAATAGATCTTATCTCCTGTGCCAAATCTGATCAGCTTCTTTTGCCTGTCTAGGTGTTTTGTCGGAGATTCTGAAGCTGCGTCCATCAATAGGAAAGAAAAAAAAAGTCTGTAAGGGACACTGGAGGAGGGCGGTGGCAGCATACGTGATGTAGGTTTACCATTTCTGCAAGAGACTACACTTTTTGAGCCCAGGATGGTTTTTTATTCAATTTTATACATTTTACAATGTTTGCTTCTTGACAGTAGGTACTTAATATGTGCCTTTTGAATAAATTGAATTGAAATAGGTGGTGCTGGAGACTTAGGTTAGAAGTAAGGCTGGATTACTGATGCTTCAGGTTGCAATAAGATAGCAAAGGTTCTCATAGGAGCGAAGGCACCTAGAGAATTTAGGACCCAGGTTACAATTTCTTCACGTAGGATGCATTATGCCCAGTGCTGACAAAGGAAGGTGATGAATTTGGGTACTCACCAGATCCAAGAGTCAATGACTTCCAGAGATTGCCATGATTTCAGCATGTTTGGATGAGGAGTTTGTATCCTAAAAGCAAGTTCTATAAGCTTTGCTGTCATAAACTATCAGAGTGAGGAATGATTTTTTTTTGTAACATCAGTGTCCTCTTTGAATACTTTCTGAGCAACGTTTAATTTTTTCATTTCCTACCAGCAATGATTGCATGCTTTTGTGCTCCACTGAGAAGCATATATCACAGAAAGCTTTCCAGGATATTGGAAGGCTTTAGGCCACAGACCTAGCGGGCTTTTCAAGGTTTTTGTATGTTGCCTAGAAATATATCAGTAAATATAAAAATAACGAGACTTCATAAATCGTCTGGTCTGACTCTGTTGTTTGACAGGTGAAAGAAACGGAGTCTCAGGGAAGCAAGCTGTCTTGCTCAATTCTGCCATGTTGGGAACCTGGTTCCCGACTTCTGTACCATCCCATTCTGCCTTCCTCCATATTTCTATGTCTGGTATTATTATTTCTTAAGTTAGATTCTTCTGATTGAGATTATGACTTTCTTTGGTAAGATTTTTGTTGCTTTCTGTTGTTAGATGTGTTTGTTTTTATAGGATAGGGAGGAAGAAAAGGAGAAAGGGATAGGTCACCCCAGCTCTGGGCCATTGCTTGGCCCTTGTCAATTTACTGGTACTTTAAATTGGCTTCACAATTATTTCTCTTAGGGCCTCAATACCTCTTACCACATATTAGAACATAATAAAAATGGTTTTTGGCCTGGCATGGTGGCTCACGCCTGTAATCCCAGCACTCTGGGAGGCTGAGGTAGGCGAATCACCTGAGGTCAGGCGTTTGAGACCAGCCTGGCCAACATGGCAAAACCCTGTCTCTACTAAAAATACAAAAGTTAGCTGGGCGTATTGGCGCACACCAGTAATCTCAGCCACTTGGGAGGCTGAGGTGGGAGAATCGCTTGAACCCAGGAGGCAGAGATTGCAGTGAGCCGAAATCGCACCACTGCACTCCAGTCTGGGTAACAGAGTGAGACTCTATACCAACTAATAATAATAAATAAAATAAAATAATAAAATAAAAAATTAAAATATTGTTTTTCAGTGGTAGTACCAAAGATCATGGAACACGTAACAAAAGAAAACATTCGGCAGAGCAATGCCTGATTGCTTAAGATTTTTATTTTTTAAAGGAAAATTCAGAGTTTAAACTTCCAACTGCTTTAGAGTATGTAGAAGAATCTAATAGATTGTTAAGGATTTGGGAAATCAAAATAGAGGCATGTGAAGTGTGTTAATGATATATATGCCAGACTCTGTATTCCAACCCAGCTCTCCTATTGCTGTGCATGATGAGTTACTGGGTGCTTGTGTAATTAAAGATAAAATGGGACCTTTTATTGCATTAGACTGTTCTTACTCATGTCTGTTTCCCTCAGGAAATTTGTAGGCTGTTGGCTGATTGAAAGGCAAAATCTGAGTATTGTTGGATTCCCTTGAGGTAACATCTTCTAATGCCATCAAAACCCACTGCTATTCTCAACAACACTGCATTTCCTTGCATCCCCTTATTAATGTCTTAGATTGTTATTTAAATGTTCGCCCATATATTGTTTCCCAAGCCTCCCTTGAACTTGGCTATTTAAAGTTCAAAGCCTCACTTTATACTTGTTGCATCCCTTGCTTAGCACCCACTTTCCTGGTATAATTCTTGTTAATCAGTCTGGCCAAGGACATGTCTGATTTACTAAATCTATTGCCTTTGTATAAGTTTGCAATAACTATGTCCAGTTTGTGGAATCAGGGTGAGGCAGAGTTTTCCAGATGTGTGAACACATGAACTCTCTTAAAATTGGGAAGATTAAGATATACTACATAGGTGTATGAAAACATTGGAATATAGTTATGGGTTTAATTGTGTACCCCCCCCCCCACCAAGAAGACATATTGAAGTCCTAAATTCCAGTACCTTGGAATGTGATCTTATTTGGAAACAGGGTCTTGGCAGAGTTAAGGGAGTTAAGCTGAGGTCATGAAGGTGGGACCTAATCCAATACAATTGGTGTTCTTATAAGGAGAGAAGAAGAGACACAGAGGCACATGCAGGAAGAGGGTGTGAAGACACACAGGGAGAAGGCAGCCACATAACTGGGATGATGCATTTACAAGCCAAGAAATGCCAAGGACTGCCAAGCATCAGGAGCTGGAAGAGGCAAGGGAGGCTCCTCCCCTACAGCCATTAGATAGAGCATGGCCCTGCCGACACCTTGGTTTCAGACTGAGACGATACATTTCTATGTTTTTAAGCCAATTAGATTTTGGTACTTTGTTACAGCAGTCCTGGGAAACAAATACCAAGATTGAATGAGGCCAAAGGCTACTGGAGACCCAATTGGGAAAGAGTGATCTTCTGCAAAAGTGAGAACAAATGATGAATAAGTAAAGTTTCCCTTCCCCAGGCAATGCCATACAGAAGGGATGGCAAAAAATTTCATCATGTGTGCAAAGTTGATTAAGTAGCAGTGGCTCCCTGGAGCAAGAATGAAGGAGGACTTTGCATCTGCATGCGGGCCTGATGGGCAAGAGTGCAGGCATCAATCAGCAGCATCTGCGGTGAATGCAGATGAGGGAGGAGTTAGAGTGTAGGCTAGGGCAGCAGTAACTATTGTTATTCTGGTGGCTTCTTGGAAGTTGTGAAGGACGAAGGAGATCCAATATCTGGCATAGGCTTGGGGATATGAATAGGGAGTGGAGATGAAGAGGTAAAATTTGACTGGGACAAGGGGGAAAAAAGAACTCATAACTATACCAAGTTTCAGCCCATGCAGTCAAATACCATGACACGACAGGACAAAAGACATAGAAGACAAGACATCCCGTAAGATCTCAAAGCCAGAGCAGTGAAAAGAAGCAGGCATTAATTTTTGTAGCATGAAGTCACCCAGGAAATCTCAGTGACCCAGCAATGTATGACTCACCCAATTTTGAATAAATATGGCTTTATTTATTTTCTGGAAATTAAAACCTCCTACTGTAAGGCTTAATTAATAATTAATTGTTTCATTAACATAATTCTTGGGAGTATGAATTGTGTATTTTTGTTTTATATTTCAAATATTCCTAGGAATTCTGGGGGAAAAAGAAGAAAGACATTTCTCTGATTATTATTTCATTATCTGAGGGATGGGAAAACTACTAAATGCTGCACAGATGATGGTTTATGACATCATAGTTCGTGGGACCTGAACTATGCCAGGCCTCAACGGTACTGCAAAGCAATGAAATCAAAGCATCAGCAAAATCTCAAAATTCCCTAGCTCTTGCACTTCCTGCCCATATGGACTCTGTGCCAGCCCCAGGCTGTCTGACCTACATGCTCACAGTCTTTCCACTACCATTACTGTGTGCTATCTAGACTATTTTTTCTCTTCCAGTCAGACCCATCATCCATGTCTCCAAAGAGTTCTGCCTGAAGCTCCTTTCCGCAGGCGATTGAAGACCACTCAGCATCCTCTCATTCCCCGACACAGGATACCTTCTCTTCCTAGCAAGTGTATGTGTTCATACAAGGAAATGAAGGTCTGGCTGACCGAATCACCGACGTGGGACCTCACCACACTGAAACCCAAGCGCTTTATTGTTAATTGTGAGGGCTCTGTTGTTAAGTCTTCCAGAACTACTGGCGATGTGGCAAGGCCCTCCTAATTGGCTCATTCTTTCACACGCTCCTAGGGAGCTTCTGTCATTACTCTTGTGTTGGGAAAACTGCAGCGTCTAACTCAGAGCAGTCTCCTCATGCCACACTGGAGACTTTCTGCTGGGGAGAAGTGGCATCAGTGTCACCTTTAGAGAACTTTCACTGTGAGATGAATCAGGCGCCATCTACAAAGTCATTTGACTACTATTTAAGAAGAATAGTGCCTGTCTTTGAAATTCTAGAAAGAACAATCATTGATACTGAGAGGCAATGAGATTAAATGTGCTTTGAGAAATGAAAAAAAAAAAGTCTCATTTCCTTGGCATTTTAGTGGTTCTAATGAATGTCCTTTGATTGTGAGCCATTAATCCAAGAATTTACAACGCTTTCTTAAAAAAAGGAAAGAAAAAGATTTGCTTCCTTTAAATTGAGGTAGATTTCTTTCTCAGGGGAGTTCATTTAGTGTTCTCTGACAGCAGAAAGCCATTTGAAAAAAACAGTCAGAACCAGAAACCTAGCTATTTTCCTCATTTTTGCTCAAGTTCCCAAGTCTTATTTTCAAAGTGATCAGTAACACCGAAATGTTTATCAGGATGTGGAAGAAAAACCTATTAAATGTCATTTAAAGTGAGATAATCTTCAGGCATGTTGCAAACCAATTGTCTTGAGAAACCTTTTATCAAATGCCCCTCCCCTGCTTTCTAAATGAAATGCTATTAAATTTCCAGATAAAAGTCTCTACGAGTTACATTAGATTTTTAATAGAAATGAGTTTGGTGCCTTGATTCAGTCTAATGGATCCTAAAGAAGCTTGGGAAAAAAATGATAGTAGGAGAAAAGAAAAATTAGCAAGTACCCTTATGCATATTTGTGTTTATAGAAAGTCTTGTATTTTAACATATGTATATGCACATATATGTATATTGGTAAAAGTATGTCAAAGAAAATGGACAAATCTTGATCTTCCATTAGCAAGTGCTCATTTCTGATGGTTAAGATAAAAATGTTAGCACACAGGTCTGATTTCTTGTGTGGGTTGGTTCGTTACTCTGTTTATAACCAATATGTGCTATTGATCTAGCCTAATTATGGATGGATCAATGAAAATCTTGGTGCATTGCACTGAGGATAATATTTAATTATCATGGATCATTTATTATCCTTTTCTTCTTTATGGTGTTCAATTCTAGCACTGCCCAATGATCAGCTGTTGTCTCAGGAAAGGCTGCTCTTTTAACCACATCGAGACGGTGAGATGTATCAAAGTTCAAATAAAAGATGATATACAGGAAATAGTGAATATTTTTAAAACTTCAGTTAATTGGTATCAGTGAGATAGAAATTGTTTCAAAGGGGCAAATTTTGAGGAGTTTTGTTCCTTTAAGACTTAGCTTTAATTTTTAAAAATTAATTTTGGATGGAAACATCTCAAGATATATTAGCTGTTTTCCTGCCTTTGGAAACACAGCATCTTGAATACAAAGTAGCACTTTTTAAATAGTTTATTACCATGAATCTTAATTAGGATACTGTGCCACTGAAACACCTCGAGATGTATTCAGTAATTTTTCTCTTATACTAGATGGCTGCAAGCTGCTGTTCTCATTGAGGTGGTATGATTGTTTTCATAGTTTTTCTGTTTTCTTTGGGCTCATAGTTTCTGGCCACTGCAAATATTAATACTGACACTAAAATCAAGACTAATAACCAAATGTGTTGGATTTACATGTAAATTAACACTCACAGATTATCAGTAAGTATTGAGAAGTACTATGTTTAAGATTAATGAGCTTTGTGTCATATAATTTGACTACTCAAAGACCCTTGGGGTTTGTTTCTTGGTTTTTGACTCATCTCTTTTGTCATAGATGAGATTGCTGAATCTAGTTTACAAATAGTGAGTGGCTATTATTTATCCATATCTTGTACCTACCTACCTATCTATATCTGTGTATTTATACACATGTGTATATGATGCTGATGTTAAAAATTACTTCTATGAATGTGATTATACCAGGTGTGGCGGAATTACCTACAACCATGAAGACCATGCAGCAACATAAAATGCTGATAAGAGAACATTATCTTTAACAAAAGAAAAGAAAAGCAAGTTGCTGCTGGGCGAGGTGGCTCACGCCTATAATCCCAGCACTTTGGGAGGCCAACACGGGCAGATCCCTTGAGCTCAGGAGTTTGAGACCAGCTTGGGCTACATGGTGAAACCCCATCTCTACAAAAAAAACAAAAAAAGAAAAGAAAAAAATTTAGCAGGATGTGGTGGCATGTGTCCTAGTTGTGGTCCTAGCTACTCAGGAGGCTGAGGTGGGAAGATTGCTTGAGCTTGGGAGGTGGAAGCTGCAGTGAGCTGAGATCGGGCCACTGCACTCCAGCCTGGGTGGTAGAGTGAGACCCTGTCTCAAAAAAAATAAAAAAATAAAAAGCAAGTTGCTAAGTGGTATATCAACTGTAGTTGCAATTATCACAAATTTCCTAAGGCTACAAAAAATAAATAAATAAAAAGGATGAAAGAAGCATTAATTATTAAGGTGATGATGTTACACATTCCTATATTTCTAAAATTCCTGTAAGATTAATATGACTTCAAAAGTTAACAAGCAAACATATGACTAAAAAGCTCAATAAAGAGCCAAATGTTCCTGCCACACCTGACACATAAGGAATCTGATTTGGTTTGTAAGTAACATCAGTGCATGCCTTGCAGCTCTGAATCTTAGACTCAAGGTCTGCCCAGTTTTGTTAGGAAACATCTGCCCATACAGTTTATCACCTAACAGTAAGGATCCTTAAGATGCTGAAAGGAAATTGGGTTTAATAGAACACAGAGACCTTAAAACTGTCATTATTTTGAAGGAAATTTGCAGTATTATCTCAAGAAAAATATCTGACAAGTGTTGGTACCAACTTAAAATTTTCCATTTACAGAGTAGTTAAGATTATATTCTCTGTATCAGCCATCAACATTTATCAACCCATTCATTGATAGCTATTGATAAATGCACATGTTTACTAAGCTCTCATTATGTGCCAAGCAGTCCACTGGGCACAGTGACCAACAATTAAATATCAACATGTGGCTAAAGTCATCCTTCCAAGTGGAGAGTGGAAGTTTTCATGTTATGTGCTTGGAACTCAGTTTGTTTGTTCGTTTGTTTTTAAAGAAATGGCTTCAGTATCGTTATTAGCTCCCTCCTCTCCACAGTTTTGCTAACTGCAAACAAATTACATTTAAACTGTTCACCTTGCTGGCTTGGTTTAGGAATTGGCAGGGAAGAGATGCATAGTTTCAGCAGGTGCATGAAATCTGCACCCAATTAAATTGCATACTTTGTCAGATGAAATGTTAAGGACAATAAGGGAGCTATTTTAAACAAAGAAGTCAAAGTTACTCTTGCAGAACCTAAGAGAATGCTGCCTTCTGGTGAGACAAATCACCTTTTAAAAGGAATAAGATAACGTACATTTCAGGGACGCATGTGCACAATTCCGTATCAGAGCCCACAAAAGGAACTTAATAAACACAGAATTCTGGTACTCAGATGTGCAGGGAGCACACTAAAGAGATGCATTAACCTCAGTCTATCTTCCTTTCGGAAGTATTTTTTTTTTTTTTTTGGCTAAATAGTACACGAAAGCCTTATATATGATAATAATTTCAGCACATTAGACTGTGTCGGTGCTGAACAGAAATAGTAATCCCTGAGGGGAAATACCTGCCGTGCTATGGATGATAATGCTGCCATCTGATGCTGCAAAGCAGCAGAAAGACTGCCCAGCACGGCGGTGGGGTGGGGGTGGGGCTCCCAATGACATCTTGGCACTCTTCTCCTTTCTCTCTGCAAAAGAATGAGCAAGCACCTGGCAGTGGAGACTGAAATGCAAAGGGGAGAGTAGGGAAGGATTTACAAAAGATCTGGTGGCCTATGTGATGGGTAACACTTATGCATCAAGAGATCTGGTGAAGAAGAAAAGAGACCGAAATAACTGAGGGCACTTCTCCACTTTCCCTCTTATAAATCATGCATTAATGTATAAGCAGCCCACACACATAATCACGCTGTAAATTTTTTAAACACTCATAATTTTGAAAAATGTCGATCCAACACTCAGATGCAGATATGCATAAATATACACACAAACACACATGTTACATGTATACCACTACGGTTTTATTTATTTTTTTCTTTAAAATCTTCTACCAGGGGAGAATGGAAACATAATACGTGGCTTTTCTGTAAACAGTTAATTTGTGGTTGCCTGTTGCTGCTCAAGTATTGATGTTGTTATTCGTTCCCACCACTAGAGGGCTAAGCAAGAGGGGACAGGCTTTTCTTATAGGCCCACGGATTGCTTTAAAAGTAGCCCAACTTCCTCCCCAAGCCACTTTCCCATCGTTTCTTTAGTGGTACCTTCTGCTGCTGGTTTGCTTGCTTTTCTTTTTTTCTATCACCTTTAATTCTTTCCTTCTTACCTCAAATGCTTCTTGAAACACTGCAGGCTCCAGAAGGCGGATTTTCCATCTAGTATTTCTCCGTGCTTTATAGTGCAGTGTTTGCAGATAGTAATAAACTCTAACAGGCATCAGGACCAGGGTGCCTTACCTACATTTTCTCTGAGCCTCACAGTGGGATAGTTGCTTCTTATTATTTATTTTTTAGTTTTTATTTTTTTTAGGGATAGGGTCTTGCTCTGTCACTTAGGCTGGAGGGCAGTGGTATGATCACAGTTCATTGCAATCTCAACTTCCTGGGCTCAAGGGGTTCTCCTGCTTCAGCCTCCCAAGTAGCTGGGACAACAGGTGTGTGCTACTACACCTGGCTAACGTTTTAAAATTTTTTGTAGAGATGGAATCTTACTATGTTGCCCAGGCTGATCTCAAACTCCTGGCCTCAAGCGATTATCCTGCCCCAGCCTCTCAATGTGCTGGGATTACAGGTGTGAGCCACTGTGCTTGGCCTGATTCTTGTTAAATTTTAAATCTCATTTCGCATAAGAGGAACCTGGGGTTCAGAGATATCAACTAAGAAATAACTTTTATTTTCATGTCTTCAAAGATCAATGCAAAGTGATTATTGCTCAAGGTCACATAGCAAGAGAGGATAGAGCTGAAATTCATACCTATGTATGTTTGACTTTAAAACTTATTTTGTTTCTGCTGCATTCCATCGATGCAAAGAAACCAACGACTTTTATGACCAGCTAAAACATTTTATACAAATATTAATAGAGACTTGACCTGTTTTCAGTGAAGAGCAAAGGGAACTTTATTGATTGATAGTCTACCACATGTCATACCTACTATGAAGCCTGTTACTCATACCATCGCCTTCATTTAATGTCAGTTTACCATCTTTGAATATTCAAAGTTAACCATCTTTGAATATCTGCAAAGCTAAGTTGCCCATGTGGGTCTGAAATCCTTCATCTTATTCTCATTGGCGTTGAGAAGTTGTCAATTTATGATGCACGGTTTAACACATTATTTTTGAGGAATCAATGGTTTCCAAGCAACCGGTTTGCTCATCAGCTTCAAAAGAAATAGGTATTTCTAGGTAAATCAGTCTTTGTGTCTGTTTATCTATTTATCTGTCTATATACACACACATGTGCATAACTGCTCTTTTCCACTCTCCGGGCTCTGCTGTCCCTACCTGCCACCCCCAACCTTCAAGCTTCTACACCAGATTCTAGGCCTCCTCATTTGTGTCTCCTTTTTTCCTAGGCTATCATAAAATTGTCACTGAAATGGGAAGCAATGAAGAGAAAGTGAACCAAAAGATTAGACGGTTCAGGCACCTGCTGTCCAAACCTCTGGAGCTAAAGTCCTGATTGGAGTTACAGAAATAACTTCTATTTTCATGTCTTCAAAGATTGACTCAAAGTGATTATTGCTCTTAAGTAATAACAGTAAAGTTTTGAATATTCTCCTTGCTATAGGGAATTTTAACAAGAGAAAAGAGTCCTAGTTCCCACAGTAAGATACTTGGACCATCAAAACATCAACTCAAAGTCTTCCTACATTTCAATGACAAAAAGAAACTGTTAAGAAAATATTTAATTTAGATAGCATATCAAGGCGAGATAAGTCAAATTGTGACCTCCAAAACAATTATAATTATGTGCTAGATGTCCACCTAATGGTTACATTGACATTCTTTAAATAATCAATAGGGACATTACATTAATGTTGATTTTGCAAGAGTTAGAAAAAAACACCTTTAGGCCAGGTGTGGTAGCTCACACCTGTAATGCCAGCACTTTGGAAGGCCAAGGCGTGGGGACTGTTTGAGCCCAGGAGTTTGAGACCAGCCTTAGCAATAGAGTGAGACCCTGTCTCTATCAACGGCAACAAAAAAATCAGCTGGGCATGATGGTATTAGCCTACAGTCCCAGCTACTCAGGAGGCTGAGATGGGAGGATCACCAAGGTCCAGAAGGTGGAGGCTGCAGTGAGACTTGTTCACACTACTGCACTCCAGCCTAGGTGAGAGTGAGACCTTATCTCAAAATAAAAAAAAAACAAAAAACCTTTACTCTTTAAACGCATTTATTAAAATGTGTTTTACTCTTTGAAATAATTTCAAAATTACACATTACATCCTTTCAACAGTTCACCAGTAATTTATGACATTGACCCATTGGGCAAAATTACACAGCCTCCTACTTACAACATTGTCCTTACGGGAAAATATGACACCCTTACTAACATATGTTTTCCCCAGTAACACTGACAAAGTTGAAGACTGTCTATGTAGTGTGTCACACTGAGAGAAGTGATACTCATAAGTCATGAAATTACGCTTTAAATAATCAAGTCAACTATATCTGAATAAAGCAAATTACTCATTGGGATGTTTTCAGAAATTTTTCAATAGAATTTTTAAGGGTAGAACATAAAACAGGCAATTGTTCTCATTAAATATAGATTTTTTCCAATGTTATTTTACAGATTTATTTTTTTTATTTATTTTATTCATATATGCCTTATATTAAAAGGTAGAAAAACAGTTGTCTTAAAATGAATCTCCTTATTACTAGTGGTATAAAAATAACATGATTGTTTTGAGTGATGCCAGAAACTTGTATAGATTCAAGATGAGATCAAAAGATTCTAAAGGGCATTTCTTAATTATTTTTAAAAATAAAGGTGTAAGAAGCCCTTGAGTAACTGAAATAAGCTGCTTAATTAAATGATAATATCATAGGAAAGAACATTGTCACGGGTTAAGATTCCCACAACAGATATCCCGGATAAAGCAGGATAATTATCAGAATGATTTTTGGCATAAACTTGAAATGTTGACTGCACTCGTTCTTGGCCACCTCTTTTAATTCTTTAAATAGAACACTGATTTTTAAAACTGTCTAGTCTCCCTTTTTGATAGCTAGATAGCTACAGTAAACATTGAAAAGCTGAATTATTCTGTTTGACTAATGTTTCTTCCTGAGCATGCTGGAGATTTGATTTTCCATTTAGTCATTAGCATTTAAAAAATAATTCTTATCTTCCTAGTGATGTCACAAAAAAGAAGATCTTGATATCTGATGCTCAATTCATTTGTATAATGCTCTTGTCCTCTCCATTAGAAGTACGTGGAGCTGAGATACTGTGAAGCCCCACTCATTTTAATCTTCATGAGAGTTTCCTAGAATTGAACGGGTTCAAGCTGGTGGCCTCCCAAATCATCGTGGTGCAGCTATGGTAGGAGGACACTCTTCAGGTAGAATGACGTGATTCTGCACAGCAGACAGCAAAAAGGAGGAAGCAGCACATTGGTCTAATGGGAAGAACAGAGTCTTAGGGTCAGGGCTCCATCTGACAACTTATTAAATGTGTGACGTTGGATGTATCATTTAACTTCTCCAAATCTCAGTTTTCTTATCTCATACTATAAGGAATTGCTGTGGGGATTAAGTAAAGTAACTCTATCCAAAGAGCTTAATGCAGCACCTACTATGCAACAGACAGTAAAAAAACGAAGTTAGTTCTTATATGTCTCACCACTTTAATGCAGCAAGGAGACCCTGTCCTGTGGAGTGCCACTTTTGTGAGTTCCATGTTCCCACTTAGACTCCTATTTAAGGCTGTCTCAGCATGACCGAGAGAGTGACCATGCCATCCACAAAATCAGCTCAACTACAAAGTCTGCAGCAGTATGTCCTTATCAGCTCAATGCAACAAGCATTGATTAAATGCTTCCTTCACGCACAGTACTCTCCTTTAAAGCAGTAATAACATCCCTGGAAATTTGAAGAAAAAGAGCAAGAGAAAATGGTCACTACTTTTGAATAGACATAAATTTGGGGGTGGAGGTGTAGACCTATGCACTTTCCTTTTTATAGAGATAGTGAGAATTGTGTTGATGTGTGGGTATAGGAAACCTATGTCTAAATTACTCATTTCTATCTAGGATTTTACTGACAGCTGCATATTAAAGTCCCAGAAAGTTCCACTGCTGTGATACATTGCTGCTGCTCTTCCTGGATGAGAGAGTGGGTCCAGGCAGCAACACAGAAAAGAGCTTCTGGCAGGCTCTTTCTCCTGTCTGGAGTCTTCTTCTAAAAGTTAATCCCTGGACACAGACTCCACTAGCCCCTTTCTCATGGACACAAGCTTCTTTTCTGTTATGTTTAGGTTTCGAGCATGATGGAGCAAGTTAACGGAACAAACAGGCAGTATTTAAAGATGACAAGCTAGATATGCCTAGATAATGGCTGACTAAAGCCAGTTGTTTTGCATTTTTAGATAAATTTCTATGAAGATCCATACCATGCATTTTTGAATGAATTAGCATCAAAGAAGTATAAAATACAAATGGTTTATATTTTTTAAAATAATTTTTAAAGTCAGTGATCTGTAATCAGATCCCCTTGAAGTCTCCTACATTACAACTACATAAAAACTCTGCTTGTGATTTCTCATCAGTACATTGGTGCTGGGAGTACTAATTCTCCTACATTGGTGCTGAGAGTACTCTCTGAATACATAAAAAAAGTGTTAAAGTCAATGATCCTCTGTTCTTGCTTTATGGCTGTGTTCCCTCTACATTCTGGTCTTCTAGTCACAGCACTGTTTTCTCCTTCTGCAGAGCCTATCTTCACCACATCTAATCAAGGTGTTAAATGTTACTCAGCATCAGCATGCCATAGACAGTTGATCTTACTTCATTCATTATAATTTCACGAACCATGTGTCATGCGTAAGGGTGAACTCACTGTCTCGTGTGTACATCTTGATCTATTGGTGATCGGTATTCTGCTTCTGTTAACTTCATCAGACTTTGGAATCAAGTTGGGAGGCTGAGGCTTGAGGAGACCAAGATAATCTTGGTACCCCTATGAGGGGTCAATGGGACCAGGCAGAAGGAACCCAGCCCACAGGGCCCATGACACATTGAGAAGGGCCAGCCTACCTCAGAAGTAGCCTGGCTACTCTGCTTTATGGCATGGCATAACCTGACTTTACTGAACCCCACAAAGGACTCGCTGTGGGGTTGGGGGGCGGGATGAAAAATATCCTGATTACTCCCTGCTCAGGGAAGGAAGGGAGTAATTCCTTCCCTTGAAGGGAAGGAATAATAGCTTGCTTGATGCCTGGGAAGCAGCAAGGATGGGGCAAGTACAGAAGCAAGGGCTGATACCATTCCTTGGTCACAGATACAATGTTTGCATCTTCAACATGCAGTCCTGTGACATTTTGAAGAGAGAATTTAGACCCACTGTTAGCCTTCTTATTTGCATCTTCAAGTTCTTTGTTCCTCAAAGCAAATTCTGAGGTTCTGAGGTTGAACTTCTCTATGATTAGAATCCAGGCCCTGCTACTCGCTAGCCATGTGACCTAATTCTCTCTAAGGCTGTTTCTACATTTGCGAAATAGAAATAATAACAGTTCCTTTCTTCCAGAGTTGTATTAAACTGCATATATGAACCATTTAGAGTAAATGACATGCAGTAAGTACACAGTAAATATTAGCTAGTACCATCATCTTTGGCAGCATCATCAGCAGCAGCAGCAGCCTTATAATTTAAAGACCCCAACATTTTCTGAAGACCCCAGACACCAGAGACCTGAGATGCAGAGAAGGCTTATCAAACATGGCCAAACTGCCCAGGATGATTCACGCCTGCATTAATGCCATTCTGCTTCACGTGGGGGTTGTGGTTATTTTTAACCACCCTTAGGGGAACACAAATTCACAACCATTTTGAGGCTATTGAATGACATTATTTTGTAGTGCTCATATTTCATGAGTGCTTTTGTGCTCATTGATTTAGAGTTGCAATCATTTTCCAAACACATCCAACAAAATGGCATCAAAAGCATAAACAAGAGAACACGACAGCCTCCCATTTCATGAAATTTTACTTGTTTATTTCACCAAAGACAGCTTAACTTGTTATAAACTACCACTTTTAATATTTTCCAGCAGGAACTGTCTTCTTCTATTTTATTTCTATGAAATTCTAAAGTACTGCCTTTAACTGAAGAGACAAGATTTTGCTGGACAGCAGGGATTATGTATGGCTTTTCAATCTAGGAATCAAAACAAGGAATGGTGGTGAGCTAGGAAAGGAGGAAACAGGCATTGGATACAGTGGCATTAAACACAGACACAGTGCCTGGAGGAACCAGGCATCAGACACAACCAGGCTCCAGGGTAGCTGCTGTGATCTCTGCCTTCAGATTTTCACACCCTCGTGTGACCCTTTTCTCTTGTGTGTGAGCAGGAACTGTTTTTACTCAGTACGATATAACCAAGGGGATGGGCTGTCACTTCTGTAATTACACAATATAGGAAGATACTTTCACTTGCTGGTTAACGGAGCTAGTAGTCATGGTGGGGTGGCCTACTTGGTGAAGAACTGAGGGTGGCCTCTTGCAACTGAGGATCCTCCAGTTGCGAGCGGGTGAGAAGCCAAGTCCCTCAGTCCTGCAACTGCAAGGAACTGAATTCTGCTGACAATGACATGTGCTTGGAAATGGCTCCTTCCCCAGCTGGGTCTTCAGATGAGAATGTAGCCCTGGCCAACACCTTTGCAGCTTTGTGAGATGCTGAAGCAGAGGATCCAGCTAAGCCTGTGAGGTGATAAATATGTGTTGTTTTAAGTCACTAAGTTTGAGGCCACATTACCATGCGGCACTGGAAAACTAATACACACACCTATTACTGTCAGTCACTGGCTTGTTACTTTAACATGTATATCTCTGCAGTACTCCCAATAATTTTGTGTAGGTTTTATACACATTTTATAGAGAATGTTGCTGCTTAGGTTGTTAAGACTTGCCCAGGGCCACATAGCTACTTTGGGGTAGGACTGCAATTCATAGAGAAAAAGAGATTTTTGTGGTTTGTTTGTCTCATTTAGGTAAACTGTGTTAAGTTGGACAAATGATGTCTCTTCCTTATCTTTATTTTTCAGAAGTAGAATAGAAAAGATGCTAAATATCTGCTTCATTTTTTCATTACACTGGACCTAATAGGACTGATGAGACAATGCCTTTAAGAAACTCCTGGCTCCCTGGAGAAAGGCTTGTTAATGCAGTTACTATTTGAAATAATTTTGAAGAGTTAAATTATAAAGTGAATTATTGAGGAGGTGCTTGCTTTCTTAGAACAATTCTTTCCTCTTTGTAACTAAAAGACAGCAATTTTAAAAGTATATAATTTGTATCTCTAGCAATATTACACATATAGTATTTCAATGATCATTTCTAGAAATGGACCTTTAAGCTAAACGAGTCACACTCTGGTATTTGTAAGTTTTTTTATTATCATAATTTACTGCATTGGTTCCGGAAAACCTGCAAAGACTCTATTATGGGAACAACAGGTGTGTGTGCCTGCTGTACTGTAACAGACCAATTACACTGAGACAGCAGGGTTTGTAGCAGAAAAAGACTTTAATGATTGCAGGACACTGAGCAAAGAGATGGGAGGAGGATCTCAAATCCGTCTCCTCAAGAAGTTCTGGGCTGGTGTTTTAAAGAGGAACATAGAGGAGGAGGGGCTGGAAATTGGAGGTCGTTGATTGGTTGGGGTAAGAGGGATGCAATTATCAGAATGTGGAAACTGCATTTCTTGATGAGCCAGCTTCTGGTGGGGTCCTTTACTCCAGATGATGTCAGTAGTTTTACCAGCATATAGGACCTGAAAGAACATCTCAAAGGGAAAACTTAACATTTCGTGATGTTCAGGTTGTTATCTATGGAGCAGTTAAAGGAAACTGTAATTTTGTACTGGGTCTACATGATTCTAGGACAACGGGCACCAAACAACTGTGAAGAAGCAGGTCAGAGAGCAGCTGACCTAGCGATTAATGCTGAATGTGCTGCAGGCTTGGATTATTTTTATTTTTTCTTTCTCTCTTCTTCCCTGATTAATTTAATAAAGTTTACAGAAATAGTTAAAATGATAGCCTGATTAGTACCTGAAGGTGCCTCTTCACTTTCCAGTTCCCTAAATATTGCTGGAGATGTTCCATTCTTTTATTCAGCCTAGTATCCTTTGTGCTATTGACATCAATAAAAGAATACAATAAGGGAATAATCCTGATAACGAATACTCAAAAGAATCCAAGTTTTTGACTTTGATTTCTTTAGGTTTACCAAACTGTGCCACCAAAAAAATGCAGGTAAATTGCTTGTCCAAAGGAAAAAGAAAATCTTGTTCCATCATTTGTCCTGAAATTGAAACTGAAAAAAGAAACAGAGTTGGCAGCAGAGAGAAGAGGGAGATAGCAGCTGAAACTCAGAACCAGGCTGATACTTCATATTTTAAGGCTCTGTGGGTGTACTTTCTGGTGCCTTTAGAAGTCAGGTGAGGCTGATGGCTTCCTTACAGGTTTCAGAAAGTAATTCAAGCTGAAACAAAGGCCTTGGTACTTAATTCAAAAGCATTGCAACCATTACTATTGTTGCTTCTGTGGTTTTAAATAGAAGGCCATTATGTTTTACAGGATTTTATAAGGAAACAATGTGGGCACACTGAGAATTTAATTTTTTTTATTTATGTTTCAAAAAGAATTTAAAACTTTGTGCTTTGTAGCTATTCAAAAACTGAGGATGAAATTAGTATACGTGAAATCTCATTTGCAGTTATCTTGAAGTATTTTCTTTTGTGTGTGTCCCAAAAACCTGAATCTTAATTTAGATATTTCCACTAAAAAATTGCTAACTTTTTATGCTATTAACTTTTCTGATCCTCTTTCCTTGTCAGCAAAATAGAAATAAAACATCCGTCCTATCTACCTTAAAGGGTGTTGATAACATAAAACTATGGTGAAGAATAAACTGTTGTATAAAACATAGCAAATTATTAATATTTAGTCTGTCCCTATTTATACTTTCTTCTCTAAAATATGTCTTAAAACGGGTATCAAAAAAATGTGTGACATTAGTTGGTGGAAGGAGATTTATTTTTCCTGAATACCCTTTTAAAACTCTTGAATTTTGAATGATAATGTACAGTCTATTAAAAATAAGTAAAGAAAATTAAAGCCAATAAATAAGTGTTTAGAAGTATTTCCTCAACTGGCCTTTCTTCTCAAGGTCAAATCCTTCAGGCCTGTCACACTGCAACAGTTGTCTCCTTGATTAAGGGTTAGGCCAGGGAGCAGTCCAGCCCTCCTCTATCCTATCCACACCTGCTCCCCAAGCCTCACACTCTGACATAGATGTCCCCAGAAATATCTCATTTTCCTCTGCCCACATTTTTCTGACTGCTGGAAAGGAAGAAATGTCTTTGTAATGTGACTCCACCCAAGGTTCCCCACCTGACTTCTCACCTCTTACTCCAGGCTTATCCACACTCAATTCTACGTTCCACAAGAGGTCTGCACTCTCCTCAGGTTCTCTCCATTTGGGATGCCTGCCTTTGTCCTGCCAGCTCTTCACATCCCATCCGGGTCAACTCTCACCTCTTCTCTAGCTTTTCATCTTAAGCTCATTGCTCCCTTTTTCTGAATTCTCTTCATTGCTAATTGGTTGTGAGGCACAAATAAATCATTTTGCCCTTTCAAGCATACATTTTTACAAAGGGACTATACAGATGCTTCCACCACTGATAATAATCCTTCTGTTCTAGGAGGTTCTAGAATGTTCTGTTGTTCTAGCAACCTACCAAAAACAAGTCACTTGAATCAATCCATATGCCTATTTAAGCAGAATATATTGTATGGTGTTCTGAAGACCATATTGAGAGAAATATTTATTTGGATGTACACACTCTGAGTTTTGCTTTTATCTCCTTACCTTATGACTCTGACTACTACATCTCTAAAATAGGGTAAACTATTTTTGGTGTTAGGTTTTGCTTGTAATACTCAAGTTTTTGTTTCCACCCACTGTTATAGTTATCTGGACTTGTGTGTGCACCTGGCCATAGCAACATCTATAATAATTTTATTCATGGGTGCACATTTTGTATATACCGTTGTGTAATTTAAAAATGTAAGTTATGTGCTTATACTCTGCATTCTCTGTTTTAACTTCTTGGATAACACTGCCATTTTACTTTATCAATTTAAACCTACTTAACTCTACCCAATCTGCAGAAATGTCAACCTAGAGAGTCAGACTTCACAAGCTCAAACTCCCCAGGGAAGAAGGTTGAGACATTTCTACTCATATCTATAGATGTATTATGCCAATCAGGCCCCAGGGTTGACAAAATCCAATTACTTCAGCCAAAGAGAATATATTTTTATTATCTTCCAGAATCTTTTGAAAAATTGTTATTGAGTACCCACGTGCTAGACATTGTTCTAGTGATACGCATCAATGGAAAGAATAAGCAAAGTCTTGTCAAATATTTTAGGGGAATGGGTGGGAATAAAAGCAGTGGACAAGCATAAAATTATGATTTCAGAGAACAGTAACTGCTATTGCAGAACTGTAGCTGGTTGATCAGAGCCAAGAGTGACCATAGCCTCCTGTCAGGATGGGGTTCAGGAAGGTCTCTTTAAGGTGGGCAGCCCCAAACTGAGACCTTGAGTGACAAAAACAACCCAGCTACAGGATAATCAAGGAAGACCATTCCAGCTGGAGGGAGTTATCAGTGCAAACATCAGAGTGCCCAAGCATGGTAAGTATGGGCAGGAGTAGGAGAGGGAGTCTGGGCCAGCCCAAGCACTGTCAACGGCAGGCTAGGGGATGAGATTTTATTCCAATGTAGCAAGAGGCCATTAGAGGATTTATACTTAAAAGTGTGCACCCCAGCTGCCCTATGAAGAATAAACTGTGTCCGCATGTGTGTGCATGCGTGTATATGCCAGAGTGGAAGCAGGAGACCAGTAAATAACTGGGATGAGAAAGGTGATGTTTTCAAATACAATGAACATGGTGATGAACACGGGACAGAAGCAGATATTCAGATATCATTCAAGAACTGGAGGTTTGGCCCGGCACGGTGGCTCACGCCTGTAAACCCAGCACTTTGGAAGGCTGAGGCGGGCAGATGAACTGAAGTCAGGAGTTCAAGACCAGCCTGGCCGACATGGCAAAACCCCGTCTCAACTAAAAATACAAAAATTAGCCAGGTGTGGTGGTGGGCACCTGTAATCCCAGCTACTCAGGAGGATGAGGCAGGAGAATCACTTGAACCCAGGACGCCGAGGTTGCAGTGAGCTGAGATCACGCCACTGTACTCCAGCCTGGGTGACAGAGTGGAACTCCATCTCAAAAAAAAAAAAAAAAAAAAAGGACTGCAGGTATGCAGGTTTGTGTAGCAGAGATTATCTAGTATATCAAAGATTCCTTAGATGTGCCCAGCTTTAACACAAAAAGGAAGCCAAAACCCAAGTAGCACATGGATAGTTCCTTTACATCATAGCATTCCAGAGGTAGGAGGCACCTCAGAGTGGGAAGACAGTGAACCTAATAGGTGAAGTGACTTCCTCATGGACACGCAATCAGTTGGCTCCACAATTGAGACTGTCTCCTGATATTCTGTCTACCTCACCATATTTGGCACCATTGCTAATATGGAAGTTGCTCTTTTGATCACATTACAGTTGATAGTCTAAAGCTGCAGGTTGCTTACTTCATGTGTCCTAAGACTTTGATTGCGATGGAAAAGAAGTCAAATGTCTTGGCTCAGAGAAGGCATTTTAGCATTTAGCCTATTATTCCACACCACACCCCTGTGTCTATTACTGATATATCTACGTGCCTGACAACATATGAGGAACAAAAGATGGGGGGTGGGGGCTGTTCTCTTCCAAATAACAGCTTAAAGGTCTGCAACTAAATTATTTATTGAGGCAGAGGGCTTTGAAACAAGCAATGGGGTAAGTGAAATCCTGAGTATTACACTCCATTTAACAAAAGCATTTCAATTTTGCTGGCTTTGAGAGTTCATTGGCTTTCATATGAGAAGTTCTTGACTCCCTAAAGAGCTTAGTATTTGCATCCCAGTTACCAAGGCCGGGTTGAAAAAAAACCCCAAAGTGCTTTCTGTTGACAAGAGATGAACTGGTTGATTATTTGAGACATGTTAAACCATAAATTATTTTTAGTGCTTATAGTTCTAGAGTGGCTTATTTTTTTCTTTTTATTTTCTTTTTCTAGAAGAAGCTCAAATACAATAGTTCTTTGATAATTTTGTATGTTTTAGGTTTGTGGAATTCAACTTTTTAAAATGTTATTCACACAGTTCAGTTGATATTACACTAAAACCCGAGACTTCACCACTGCGCAATATATCCATGTAACAAAAGTACACTTGTACCCCCTAAATCTATAGACATTTTTTTCAAAATAAAAAATTTTTTGAGGCCAGGTGTGATGGCTCATGCCTATAATCCCAGCACTTCGGGAGGCCAAGGCGGGTGGATCCCCTGAGGTTGGGAGTTCGAGACCAGCCCAGCCAATATGATGAAATCCCATCTCTACTAAAAAAAAAAAACACAAAAAATGAGCTGGGCGTGGTGGCAGGTCCTGTAATCCCAGCTACTCGGGAGGCTGAGGAAGTAGAATCGCTTGAACCCGGGAGGTAGAGGTTGCAGTGAGCCGAGATCGCACCACTGCACTCCAGCCTGGGCAACAAGAGTGACACTCTGTCTCAAAAAAAATTTTTTTTTGAAAATTAAAAATAAGTATTACTTAGAAGAAACGAGTCTTCAGTTAGCATATTCTGCCCCTATGTGAAAATAGACTGGTAGGAAGGCTCTTCGGTTTCCCTCCCCCTCTCTATTAACAAGTTCAACATAGAATTCATCAAGGTGAGCTTAAATATGTCGATTCCATAAAGCAGAAACTGAAAGAAATAAGTACCTTACCATCAACGCCTTTTTCCAGATTTTTTTTTTTTTTTTTTCTAGAGCCCTTGAATCTCATCTTAAGGGCAATCCACTAAGGGAGTAGAGTAAGAGTCTGGGAACTCAGGTCCACTGCGTATGAAATTTGACTGGAGTTTTTAGTTCATTTTCAATTTTCAGCCTTCAGTTAGTTGTGAATTAAATAATTAAATACATGGAGTGCCTTAAGTAAAGTGAAGATGCCTTTCTCTTTTCTTTTTTTTTTAAGATGGAGTCTTGCTCTGTTGCCCAGGCTGGAGTGCAGTGGTGTGATCTTGGCTCACTGCAAACTCCACCTCCAGGGTTCAAGCGATTCTCCTATCTCTGCCTCCCCAGTAGCTGGGATTACAGGTGCCTGTCACCACACCTGGCTAATTTTTTTTTTTAATTTATTTTTATTTTTAGTAGAGATGGGGTTTCAACAGGTTGGCCAACTTGATCTTGAACTCCAGGCCTCAGGTGATTTTCCCATCTCGGCCTCACAAGGTGCTGGGATTACAGGCATGAGCCACCACGCCTGACCTCATTTTCTTTTAATATCTTTTTCCCATCTTACCCATTCCACTCATAAAATTGCAGCCTAAGTTAAGATCTCATCTGGACTATTTTAAAGAGTTTCAACTAGTAAACTCTTTCTACTGTTATTCCGTACTCCAAGCCACTAATCCAGGTTGCCAGTCAATGTTTCTAAAGCTTAGTAGTAATCTGATCACTCACCTATTCAAATACTTTCAAACGAGTTTTCATCACCTCCTAAGTCAAGCAAAAAAGTCCTTCATCTTGTACTTGAGGCAATAATTTGGTCCTAAACTGCTCCTCTATGAAACCTAAGAGTTCCTCAAGGCTGTGCTAGGCTGAGATACAACTTCGTGTAAACAGTTGTTTCTGCTACTGGAAAGAGCTTTTTCCCTAGCCTCTATGCTATTGCTTTTCTCTCTTTTTCCTTTTGAGAGATCGCACTCATGTGCACTGTGATCAGGCATTGCCTTGCTATGATAATAACTCCCCTGGGCCAAGAGCTACAATGTATGTCTTGCTTCTATTCCAAATTGCTTTTTGTTGTTGTTGTTGTTGTTTTGGTTTGGTTTGGTTTCATTATTTTCCTTTTATTTTTAGTTGACCCGTAATAATAGTACACATTTATGGGGTACAGAGTGATGTTTCAATACATGTGTATAATGTGTAATGAACGAATCAGGGCGATTAGGATATCCATCACCTCAGACATTTATGATTCCTTTCAAAATCCTCTCTTCTAGATTTTTGAACATATACAATAAATTATTGTTTGCTATATTCACTCTACAGCGCTATACAACCCCAGAACTTATTCCTCCTATCCAGCTATAATTTTGTATTCATTAACCAGTCTCTCCATATCCACCCCAGCCCCACTTCCCAGCCTCTAAAAACCATACAAATTGCTTTCTAAAAGAGCTTGTGTGTTTTATTTTACACGAAGCATTGTTTTTCCCCAAAAATAATTTTTTGGTTGATTTTTGTTTATTACAAAAGCAATATATTTTCATTCCAGAGAAAGAAAACAAAGATAAAGAAACAGAGGGAAACAGAAATCATCCATAATCCTACTCCTTCAAAGACAGCTGCAGTCAAATTCTCATGTAACTCCTTCTCTTTTTGCAAGAATATTATACCCTACCAAGGTCTCTAATGTGGTTTTAAAATATTACTAAATCATCCAATATTACAAATTAAAAAAACAAAAAGAATAGAAATTCTGCCAAAGAGTATACTTGATATCCACTTCTGGCGATTATTTTCTTATAAAAAGAACACAGCCACATAATTTTACATCCTTTTATACCATCAAAATTTACTTTAATCTTTGCGTTTTCGTGCATAGTTTTTATATTGAATACTTATAAACATGCTATAGGAAATGTACTGTATAAGAATCAATGCTATTTAAGTAGGTAACTGCAAAAGTCAGTGACAATTCCTAATTAGTGGGAAGAATAGAGAAGCAAAATGTCCCACTTGAAGCTGAGAATTTTATGATCTTCTATAAATAAATCCTTTTGACGCATCGGCATCATATGCAGCCAAATCACAGAATGACAACTCTATTGCCTACCCACTCAGCCAACTGGGATTGGTTAAGGTTAGGTAGGTAATCAAAGCCCACAGCTATTTCTTTGTATAGATAATTCTAGCTCTGATTAACCTGACAATCACATTCCAAAATTAAGTTTTTTACTGAAAAAGAAGGATGTTAAACAATTGCTGAAAACCAAAGTGACTAATGAGTATCAAAAAAGCCCAACTAACAAGCCATAATTTCTCTAAATATTCTATTTATTGCAAGCCTCCCTCACCCTCACATAAGAGAGAAAAGACAGGTCTTCTTGTCATTTTCATATTATCATGTAATGTGGTTGAAGGAAATTACATTAAAATTCACTTCCGCTTTCTTTATATCATCAGTATGCTTGCCAAGGGCCAGTCTTTTCAGGAAAAATGGACAATTTGAAGCTGGTATGTGCTTCCACAAAAATACTAGATTTTGTCAGCTCTAAGAATATCTGTCATAAACATCAGGTTCTGCCAATCCCAGTAAGTCGGATTTGCATCTGTGTGAGGATTTATGTTGCCTTTTTCAGGAATGAAATACCTCTCTTGACTCTGTCTATTGACACTGATGTGGTGGTCATTTCAAATTATCTTCCAGAGGTAGATTCTCCATACACAGGCTTTCATTTACATGGATATATCTTAAAATAAGCAGAGCTGTATCACTTAAGTTAAAATGAGTGGCATCTTTGGGTTAGAAGGCCTTTGTGTAAGCTCTAAGAGGTCTATAAAATCCTTGAAATGGTACATAAAATGTAATGTTATGAATCAGCGCATTTTTCTGGGGATGGAGTCTATAGATTTCAACATTTTCTCAATGGATTTGTGACCCCAAAATGTCTAAGAACACTTGCCCTCCATTAAATGCAACTGAGCGAATTTGCTTTCTTATCTATGTGGTGAAGTTATAGCAGCTAAGTCCTTACCTTATAGCAGGGAAGTCCTTACCTCTAAAGTAATTAAGTAAAAGACAGAAAAAGTCCTTTCAAGAAAACTCCACGAATGTTAGCCAATAACATTATATCAAGATGGGTTGTTTTCTTAAATAATCAATAGCATAATGACTATCAGCCTTATGCACAGAAACAATCAGGAAGGATGACAAGTGAGGGAAAGTGGGTATCCCACAGAATTGCCTTTATTTAGGTGGTTATTAGGATGTTCTCACCCTTCAATTCTTAAGACTGTTAAGAATTAGTCCAATGGAACTCATTGGTCCTTCTACAGTCAGTCAGGGTGTCGTGGAGAAAGTGATTCATTGAACAAAGTGTGTCCATAATGAGTCCCAGGAGAAATCCCTGCTTGATCTTCATTTCAAGATTAATTGTCCTTAACCTGAGTTATTATTTCCTTTATACTGATTTATGGACAATGTGAATTGTGCAAACCTAGGAGTTCTTTAGCACGGTATATTTGAGATGCACTGCAAGGGATTTTTATTATTATTATTAAAGTAATGAAGTTTGTAAATTACATACACAAGACATAAATTAGAAAAGATTCAAGGACATCCTATAACAATGTCACAGTAATTTGAACTCCTGTGTGCTTTCTTCCTGAAAGGCAGAAAAGTAGAATAGCAAGAGGCAAACTGGCTACAGCTGTTTCCCCATGGAGACGATAATTTCACAGGTAAAAGTCATCTGTTCTATAAGTTGAAGTAGGGAAAACATTGGGAATTGTTGCTAAATTTGATCAAGTTTTTAAATTTTCCTAGCCAATTATGTAACCGCATCTAAAAAAGACATGTGGGTCATCATGATATAAATGTTTAGTCTCCCTGGCTCTACTTTGCCCAATACTTTATTTTTACTTTTTTGTGTGGGGGAGACACACTTTAAATTCATGTTATCTTATTGGGGAGTATATATCTTTGTAAACTCTTAATTCCTTTCCAGAAAAAAAGTGGTAAGTACATGAATGGAAATACTGCGTTAAATATACCCTCTATTGGCTTCCTTGGTTCTAAGTCACTCAGCAAAATGTCTGCATTTTTGGAGTTAGCCATGGGGAAAAATTACTTTCAGTCTCTACATTACAGAATCTTGTAATCTATGTGCACGCACAGAATCATACTGAGAAACACTCCCAATCTATTAAAATGATTAATTTAAATACAAACAAAACTGTAATCTAGGAAAAATACATGGAGTTGTGAAAAGTCTCCTTCTAAATGTTTTTCTTTTCTTTTCTTTCCATGTGCTATTGTAATGCTTATCTCCTTGTGAGTGGAGAGTTTACCAAGAGTAAAGGTGAGTTTGGGAAACCTGAATTTCATGAGATGTAGATAGGAAAGGCAGTACCCTAGCAGATGAGAATGAGACAACTAGACATGCAGAGGAACTGATGGTGAAGGAAAGAGCAAAAATAGAGACAGGAGGACACTCTAGAAAGAAATTGAAAGGAAGAGTCTGGTAGAGGGAAATGACTGGGACAGGAAAGAGGCAGGAAACAGGCCTTTGAGATTCGCTGCTTCTTTGGGTACAATTTCCACAATCCAAACACAAAAACAAGAATGATGAGATTGATCATCACAGCCAGTACCTGACCTTCAAAATACAAATTGGCTGTATTAACACAAACTTAGGTTTTTAAATTAACTTATTCTATTCATTTGTAATATGCTGGTCTGTCTCCAAATAACACGGAGAAACAACACTGAACAAAAAGCCGTCCTTTCATTCAGAAATGAGCAGAAAAATAAAAGAAATAAAAAGAGCTAAGATTTATTAAGTGCCACCATGTGCCCTTTACTCTTCTAAACATTTTTTTTTTGAGACAGGGTTTTGTTCTGTTGCCCAGGCTGGAGTGCAGAGGCACACTCATGGCTCTCTGCAGCCTCGAACTCTGGGGCTCAAGCAATCCTCCTGATTCAGCCTCTTGAGTAGCTAGGACTACAGGTGCACACCCCCACACTCAACTAATTTTTAAATTAAATTAAATGTGTGTGTGTGTGTGCATGCGTGTGTGGAGATTGGGGTCTTGCTATGTTGCCCGGGCTGGTCTCGAACTTCTGACCTCAAGTTATTATCCTGCCTCGGCCCCTCAAATTGCTGGGATTATAGGTGTGAGCTACTGCTCCTGGCCCTTTTCTAAGCACTTTAAATATATGAACTTAATACCTTTTCCATTGATTTTACAGATGTGGAAACCCCAGCACAGACAGCACAAGTCACCTGCCCAAGGTTACTGCGGTAGTGAGCCAGGATAGAGCCCCTTTCAGACCCAAGTACTTTGGTTGCAGAATCCTTGCTCTTCACCACTACCCTCTGTGTTAGACTGAAACATACATGGACAAACTACAGATACTAAAGTTAATTTCCTGAAATATCAGGACCCAAGTATTAATATATCAATAGATCCCATTATGACATGGTTGAGAAGAAATGAAGTGTGCTGTGAAAACAGAGCTAGGAAAAGAACAACATTATCTACTTTCTTTCTAGCCTCCATGCCTTTCTTCATTACTCGCTCTAAACTTTCTGAATTTTATTCTTAAGTCATCTCCTTTCAGAAAGGTAAACTAAAAAGTCTTTATATGGCTTTTCTTTCGTTAACAGTATGCAGATTTATAATGTCATTAGGGACATTAGGTAGGCCAGCAGTCCCCAACCTTTTTGGCACCAGGGACCAGTTTCATGGAAGACAATTTTTCCATGGACCAGGGTGGGGGGATGGTTTTGGGATGATCAAGTGCATTACATTTATTGTGCATTTTATTTCTATTATTAGTATGTTGTAATAGATAATTAAATACAGCTCATCATTATGCAGAATCAGTGAGGGTGCTGAGCTTGCTTTCTTGCAACGAGACAGTCCCATTTGGGGGTGATGGAAGACAGTGACAGCTCATCATGCATTAGATTCTCATTAGGAGCATGCAACTTAGATCCCTTGCACGTGCCATTCATGATAGGATTCTCGCTTCTGTGAAAATCTAATGCTGCCACTGATCTGACAGGAGGCGGAACTCAGGCCGTAATGTAAGTGATGGGGAGCGGCTGTGAACACAGATGAAGTTCCGCCTGCTTGCCCATCGCTCACCTCCTGCTGTGCAGCTCACTTCCTAACACATCACAGCCCAGTACCAGTCCCTGGCCCGGGGGTTGGGGACCTCTGAGGTAGGCAATAGAATTTTCCTCCCAAAGGAAGGAAAAATGTAATTCAGGAATGTATGAAATCAATATGTGGTCACACCCCAACGAAGCAGTGAATGATCCCAGTAGCTAATGAACTTGAGTTTATATTTGTTTGCAGAATAAAGGAAATGAGTATGATGAATTAATACTGAGTAGAAGCTTCTAAAATGGCAGCAAATTACTTCTGCCCCATTAAAAAACAGACCAACTGACAGAATCAAAATGTAGAGTGAACCTGAAGCTCCAAATGATCAAGGGATTTTATAAAAATCAGTTATCATAATTCAATACAAAACTGTGTTCTGAAACTGTAAGGGAGTCATTTGGTTCCAGGATATTCACCGGAACTCCAATTGCTATGAAAATCTGTAAGACAGATCTAGCCAAGTCCAGAGATGGGCTTGCTATGTTCGTAAGAACCAAGAAAAGACAGTTAACCTGTAATTTTTTTCACTTCACTCAAAAAATTCCATGAGTCTTATTTGTTTTTGAACTATTGGAACATTTCTTATATTTTATTGTTTTAAAACTCACTGTTCACTTAATGAATGAGTGCTTTCAAGTTAACTGCTTGAATTCACTGTGTGTTGATTTTAATAAAGCTCATTTAAAATATCAAATGAAGCACTCACCATGTGTCATTTCTTATTCTAAACACTTTAAATATATTGACTTATTTACTTCCTTCCCAAAATCTTATGGCAAAGTGACTTATTCCTCCATTTTGCAAATGTAGAAATCTAAGCACATAGAATGTAAGTAACTTGCCCCTGGTTATATGGGTGGTAGGTGACAGAGGCCCCATAATTAGGTGATGCCTGCAGATAAGTAGGTTTTGCAATTTTGCCTCGATATATAATTCTTTTCTAATCAGAAGCCAAGGTGCCCATTACCACAATATTGTTCAGTAAATCTATGAAGGAGGCACCATGGGGTTTATTTGTTGTTACTGCTAAGCCCATTCATATCGCTGACCCAGATGTTACTGTTAAAGGAGGACTTGAAGAGTAAAATCATAAGGCATTGTCTGCTGCCCTAACCACTCTTGCAAACTTTCTCTGTGGCCTTATGGCTCATCTATCTTCTCAGAGGTAACAAAAGAAAACGAAAATCCTCTCACTTCCGACCTCAGTCTCCACGCCTGTTAAATGATGTTAAAGCTGTGGTTTGGGGCTGCTGCTGGCTAGAAGCCTATTCTGGAAAAGAAAGCAGGTCTGGTTCTGTTCTTTCCTGATGGACTTCTGTCCCTCCATCCTGCCCTTGCCCTCAACCTCCAGCCATACCCTTGCTAGACGCCCCGACTCCTCTAACACTTGGAAGAGCAGGGAAGGGAGAGGAGGCCTGGGACGAGGAACGTATTAGTTGCTTAGAACTCTTAGGAGCTGGCTGTGATTTCTCCTGACCGTAGCAGACACTTACAGTCAACTCTGACTCATGGAGGGCGTGGTGGATTGTCAGGCATCTCCCAGCATCTGGCTGGGCCCCAGCCCTCATTCGTGTGGTATCGGTCCCTTGTGCCTCCCTGACTAGAATGTCTGGCTGGCTCCTTGTGGCCTTCCCTTAGGTCTCTGGTTCTTAGAAGTCCATCATCACCCAGGTTCTCTCTGTTGGGGACTCTGTCCTTCCAGGTGGCTCTCTCTCGCAAAGATCATGTAGAACAGCTCCAGGCCAGTTTCTATTTCTGCCAATGTCTCCTCCTCTCAAAACACATACCTTTGACCTTAAGTCAACAGGAGTCCAGTGACTCCAAAACCTCTGTTGTGCTGCCACAGCCAGGTTCTTGTCCCTTGTATTTCCAGACCTGTGTCCTCCAGCAGCCCAGAGTGTTCTACCAATACTACAGGCCACATGATAAACTCCCCTGGGGGTTTCTTAAAGCTCCTCTTACTTGGCCCCAGGCTGAAGGGATGTGTTTGAACTATGGTCTCCTCATAGGGCTTACAATTAAAATGATTTTCCCCAAAGTTTCCTTTCAAGGAGTTTTCAGAATACTGAACGATATTTACAAAGACGCAGTCAAGCCTGCGACCCAAAGTCATTTGCTCACAGCAAAGACGCAGTCAAGCCTGCGACCCAAAGTCATTTGTTCACGGATCTGGGCTGAAATCTGGAACAGTTTGTGTGACCTTTGACAACTTATTTAGCCTCCCTTCTTATTTCTAAATCCAATGTGCTAATAATATCTAGAGATGTTTTAGAAGTTGACAAAAACATTTCTAAAACCCTTAACCCAATATCCTGGCCCAGAGTAGAAAGTCAACAGATAACATATATTATGGTTTTTAAAAACCTTAATTTTTTCCCCACAAAATATCCTGTGAGTCCCTTCTGTTCATACAGAGACATTGAAAGACTAAATGACTGACTACACATTGGAGCGTAGGATAACACAGGCATGGAGCTTCCTGGGGTTTCAACCTGTGGTTTAGGAGCTGAGCCACATTCATTGATGCTTAACGTCTCTCTCTCTCTCTCTCTCTCTTTTTTTTTTTTTGATATGGAGTCTCACTCTGTCACCCAGGCTGGAGTGCAGTGGCACGATCTCAGCTCACTGCAACCTCCACCTCCCGGGTTCAAGCAATTCTCCTGCCTCAGCCTCCTGAATAGCTAGAATTACAGACGTGTGCTACTATGCCAGGTTAATTTTTGTATTTTTAGTAGAGATGGGGTTTCACCATGTTGGCCAGGATGCTCTCGAACTCCTGACCTAGGTGATCCAACAGCCTCGGCCTCACAAAGTGCTAGGATTACAGGAATGAGCCACCACACCCAGCCCATGGTCAACTTCTCATGCACTTCTCCTTTATATGTGAGTATGGAAGACACAAATACATTGAATAACCACATTGGTAGACCTCAGAAAGATTTTGTGTGTAGACTACACAAAAACAAGTAAACTAAAGGTCCTTCCTGAAAATCTTAGACCTCCGTACCAGGTTTTTCAGGGAGAAAATATTTGGAAGTGGTTTGAAAAGGTGAAAGTGATAAACAAAAGTAAAGGCATTGTTCTCATTTCTCAACGGCACCTAGGGCAGGTTTCTTTTTGTCTTTTTTTTCCTTTCTTGGGGAGCTCGGTTTTGGTGATGGTAATGATGATTTTTTTTAAAATAAAGAGTTTATATAAACAGTTCTCATATCTTAGCATCTCAGCTTCTTTTCTCAATCAGAAGAGGTACACTTGAATACGTTAAGTTTGAAACAATAACAAATTCAAGTTTTAAATTAAATGTCTTGTGCTTTGATTTCTAATTAATTTCTGTTTTCCCTTCCCAAAGTAGAACCTGTGCATTTGTAAATCTCCTGGTTGAGTAACGCTTAGGTAAAGACACTCAGAGTATACAAGGCACTCCAAGACAAGAGAGGATGAGAGGAGAAAGCAGAGAAGGGAATGGAGAAGAGAGATGTTATATAAAGCATCTCTTTGCTCTGAAACAAGTTTTCACCATACTTAGACCATTAGAAATACCAGTTGGCTGGGTGCGGCAGCTCACACCTATAATCCCAGCACTTTGAGAGGCTGAGGCGGGCAGATCACGAGGTCAGGAGATTGAGACCATCCTGGCTAATGCAGTGAAACCCTGTCTCTACTAAAAATACAAAAATTAGTCGGAATTGGTGGCACACGCCTGTAGTCCTAGCTCCTCGGGAGGCTGAGGCAGGAGACTTGCTTGACCTGGGAGGCGGAGGCTGCAGTGAACCGAGATCCCGCCACTGCACTCCAGCCTGGGTGACAGAGCGAGACTCCATCTCAAAAAAAAAAAAAGAAAAAAAGAAAAAAGAAAAGAAAAGAAACCAGCAAACAAACACAAAACTTGTTTACTGATGAGTGAATACTCAATATTTATGCCAAAGAGGTTAGGGAGGTAATAAATGATTTACACTTGTATGCAATAATCACCCCCATCCCATTCCTCCATATAGTTAAGTTCTCCATTTTTACTTTCTCTCCCATATTTGAATCAAGTGCTGCTAGGGTGTGGAGTTGTTTCCTAGGAAATGAGTTGCTACATATTTAGGCAGCAGCAGAAAGGAAGTAATCCATGCTTGGGGTGATTAGTCTCTAAATAACTGTAAATTCTGGTATCTTGATAATCCCAAGAATAAGCTAGAATGAGGATGGTTACTGAACTGGAATCGAGGATACCTGACCTGACCCATAGAAGTGGCTTCCCTGCTCCCATCTGATGTTAATTACTCATCCTAAACTCCAATCAGTGAAACAGACCTGCACCCCTCACGGCTTTGCATGATTATGGACATGGCCTTTATGAAGCTAAAAATAATAATATCATCTCCATACAGATTTTTAAAATTACAAATCACTTTCCCAAACAAGATTTCATTTGATCATTAGAACAACACTTCTTGGGATAGACAATAATTCATATTTCCATTTTATGGAAGAAAAAATCGAGACACAGTGAAGTTGCCTTTATTGCCCAAATTCACAAGTAATAAAGGGTGCATTGAGAAGAGGAACCAACAGCTTTTCCTAACTCCTACATTACTGCATTAAGTGTGATGTTATCATCTATATCAAATAAACATCCTGTCTGGTTGAAATATATGAGAGACTCAGACCAGCCGTTTGAGCTGCTCTAGGGTTCACCAAAAGAGCTACTGTAGATCAAAAGAGCAAACTGAGTAACTCCATGAAATATTATGTTTGCAGAAAATAAAGCAATACGCTGTAATTGCAGAGAATTTTCCTTTCACAATTACATAATGCCCATTCTCTGACTGTCACTCTAGGATATGAAATCAGGAGCCCCAGAAGACCTATAAAAATCCCTAAAATTCAACAAAAGAAAAGCACTATGGGATGGAAATAGAGTGGCAGATGAGACACACTGATCAGTTGGAAGACGCTGAGGTTTTGGCAGTAGAATGGCCAGTGTTCATAGTCTTCAAGTCACCATGAGTCAATGCTTTGACTGAGAAGTTGCAAAAGGTGCAGTTGTAGTGTTGTTTCGTTTGCTTCAAATGTTTTCCAAACTCTGTGCTTTATTTCCAGCTCATATCTCCTGCAAAGACACTTCTGGCATTTCCTATGTCTGCATTTTCTTGAATAAACATGGAAATACAGAACTGCTGTACTTTCCAACAGATTTCCAAATAGTAAAAAGGCAGCTGACTTGTATGGAGAGTTCTGAACCAATCTGTTTTGGCTACAATCACCTGGGAAATTTTATACCTATGTTGGTATGGGTGAGAGGCCAAGAATCAGATGCAGATAATGACTCTGTATTTTCAGAAGTGATGCCCTTTTTCCTAAAAGTTTTGTTTTTTATTGGAGCAAAGCCCATCAACTCATTAGAGAAAATCCTAAAGAATTTTTTTCATGGCTGTGTATGAACATGGGAAGGACTGGCCAATGTCAATTCCTCATATCGTAGAATCTGAGTGGCCACAAATTCTTTGCAGCAACTCCCATCACGTGGAATCTACTTCCCACTCCTTGTGTCTGGGTTGGTCACGTGATTGACTCTGGCTGATTAGCAAACCAAGGCTTGAAATGTACTGACCTGCTGGAGTTTGCCCTCCGTAGCTGCTAGAACTCTTTGGCCATTGGATGAACAAGCCTGGGCTGGCCTCCTGGAAGATGAAATACTACCTGGATACAGGCCCAAGCTAGCCCAGACATCTCAGCTGACCCAGCAGAGTCCCCACACATGTGAGTGAGGCCATCCTTGACCATCAAGCCCCAAAAGGACTGTCCTAGACTGGAAGAACCACCCAGCCGGGTCACCAATTCCTGAGAAATAATAAACATTGTTTTAGGCTAACTTCTGGGTAGATTTGTGACATAGCAAACACTAACTGATACACACCTGACTCCCCTAAAAAAATACAATTTAAGGCTGGGCGCGGTGGCTCATGCCTGTAATCCCAACACTTTGGGAGGCAGGTGGATCACAAGGCCAGGAGATCGAGACCATCCTGACTAACATGGTGAAACCCCGTCTCTACTAAAAATACAAAAACAATTAGCCAGGCATGGTGGCGGGCGCCTGTAATCCCAGCTACTCAGGAGACTGAGGCAGAAGAATGGCGTGAACCCGGGAGGTGGAGCTTGCAGTGAGCTGAGATCGCACCACTGCACTCCAGCCTGGGTGACAGAGTGACACTCCATCTCAAAAAAAGAAAAAAGAAATTTAAAAGTAAACATTTCCTCATCTTTAATTGGTGGTGATCTTCCACAATATATAGTTTACCTTACTAAAAGACGGTAGAATGATTTCATCTTTCCTGAAAAATGTAACCCACAGCTTCCACCTTACTGTTAGAAAAAGTGCAAAGGTTTGAGCTCTTTTCTCTCGTTTCAGGAAGATATACCAGTAATAAACACTATCATCTATATAAGCAGTTATTCCATCCCAGCTACTGTGCTCAGTGTTTTAGATGCATTAACTCACTCAAGTGTAGCAATAGCACTAAGATGATTTCATTATTCCCATTTTCCAGGTTAAAAAACTGAGGATCAGAAAGATAAACTTGTCCAAGGTCCCACAGTATCTGGCAGAGCCCGGTTTCAATCTCAGATCTTTCTGAGTCTCAACCACTTTAACTTGTGGTTTCCCAAGTCATTTATTATTGCTATGAATACGTTTATAACTTTCCTTGGTTTTGATGGGTAGAAAGGTCTGGAAAAGGTACAGAGAGGAGTAAAAGTTACCAGAAAAGGGATACATAGTATGTGATGATAAATTTCACCTGCTTCATAATTTTACCTTCTATCACTCTCCTTGGTTAAAGTCCCCTTTGGAAAAAAGTCCACTCTCTCAAAATTCACTAAAAATAAGAAAAGGCAGTCAAGGTTTATAAATGATCATCATCTTTAGGCAACTTCACAAGTATGATCCTAATCCTATCTTTCTGACAATCAAAGAAGCCATATTACTACCATAAAAATCCTGTCGTTACATGTATGTACATATATTTAATAGACTCACACACAGGCAGGCACACACATGTACCCCCACACACAGAACCCTGTGTATTCTTCCTCTCCTTCTGCAGTAAAAATTATGAGTGTCCTTCTGAGTTGGCAAAGTGTTTTTTTTTTTTCCTTTCTTTGTGGCTAGACCCAGTGTGGATGCTCACAACAAAGACAAGCCATAATTCTATTGCACATCCTTCTGTAATCTAAATATTGTCCTGATAATTTGGTCATCTTCCTCAAAATGGGACTCCTAAATTCTTTTGACACTTGTCAACACATCTTTCTGACCCCCTCTAGCTTGTTACTCGGATAGGGAAGAGTTTTAAAACAAAGGAAACAAAAGTCAAAGTCTGTCTTCTAGGCTGTGTCTATTGCTATTTTTACAGACAAAAACAAGATTTATTGCTTCTGAAAAACTATATGGTACCCTAAAGTTGTGAGAATAGAAGAAAGGTATAAGCTGTGATTTCACCGGACAATGACACACTGACAAATGTCTCCCAACCATGATGCAGTGTAATGCACAGCCCTCAAGAACAAAGAGTAACATGTCTCAGAGTAATGATTCTTCCCCCTGGGGAGCAAACCTAATCAGGCTTTATCTCTCCCTGACATGAAACCCTGGATACACACCCACAGAGTTTAATTACATAAAACTAATAGACTAAGGGGAATAGCTGAATTTACCTTAGAGAGAACTTCAGATTAAGAGAGGGATAAAATGTTTAAGAGATGACATCATTCTTTGAAAGTCAAAAAGCACGGGGCTTCCCATAAGAGGGTAAGTGGTTCACATCTCTTTTGCATATATCAGGTATCATCAAGTACATTAAGGACATACGTTAACAGCTTCTTTACGTTAATGCCAATGTTCATCAATCTCTAAATTAAGAACCTTTTATGTTAGACATTTAAGGTAGCATTGGTGGAAAGTTCCAGAATCTGGTAATATTGTGTAACTGTTGTTTACTTCCCCAGTATGATCCACCTGCACGGGTGAAGAGGTGTGCTGAGTTAACATTTTCTTGCCTTACCCATATTGGAGGGATCTTTCTCTTTGGAAGCTGAGCTAGGCCCAGGAAATATTAATTCTTTCACTTGGAAATGGAGCATAAGCCCATGGCAACCTGCCTTGCTCCCCTAGAAGATGGACACACACCAGGAGAAGAAAAAGGACTTTTTTCATGAAAACCTTTAGTTTCTTGTGGAAAGGCACTACCTAATATTTGGTGTTCAGTTAAGTAATACAAGTAGGCTAGACTGGGGAAAAGGACAAAGGGTTTACATAGAGAGAAGAAGAAAATAACTGAAGACAAGGAAACAGATCCACCCTTTACCGCTTTTTCCAGAGAACTGTATTTTCCCCGTTTTGGATGTGAGCTGTAGTTTCACAAACGTGACTTAATTTGGGAGAAGGTGAAGGAGTTGAGTAGCATCACGGCCTGCCAACCCACACTCAGTAAAAAGGGGAGGATGATTATTTTCTTCCTTTCCCATTTCTAAAGGACAAAGTAAGAGTAAGCTTCATTAGCAACCACTGAATACATGGGAACAGATTAATTTGTCACCTTTGCTGTTTAGTAGCAGCGATCTGGTTTCAGAGGGAATGATCAAAACAGGTAAGTTTGGTGTAGGGAGATGCAAGTAGAGAAAATTCCAGAGTATGAGGTTCTCAACAGAGATAGGAATCTTGGGAAGCAAATTTGGTGCTGGGGAAGGGCAGTTCCAGGGTCTAGAAACAGAGAGAAAAGAAATACAGGTACTATCAAAACAAAACAATCATTTGCATTGCTTCAGTTTTAAGAGGCCTCTTGAGATGTTTTAGAGTGAAAAAGCAGTATCTACAGGTTGTTAACATCTTCCCCAAACTGCAAAGAGTGTGGTGGCCCTCCTTCTGGCACGGGGGATGTTTCTACATTGAACTGAAACTCAAAGCAAAGCAATTCGAACAGATTCTTTGAGCATGATTGTTAATTGTCTGCATGGGAGACTGTATCATTACCATGACAGTTGGCACCATGATGGATAAACACAAAGTACTGAAGCTCAAAATTAATCTTCATTTTGTCACAGAGGAATTTGCAACTGTGCTCAATCCACTTGAAGCATGTTGTGTTTTGAGACACACTTAATGGAGGATCTCTCACAAAGGACCAAGGATTTGGGCTCTTGGTTGCATAAAGCAGCCTCAGCAACTCAGAATCACTAAGGGCGGGGGGATTAATGTCCATGGAAGTAGAACAATTAAAACATATTGTCTCAAGGGATACCCTTCAAGTGTTAGACTAACTGTATCGAGTATAGTTTTTTTTTTTTTTTTTTTTTTTTTTTTTTACCATTTGTTGAATATGTGGAGGGTGATGGCTTTCTCCAGAAGTCAATATATACCATGGTAGAGGTATAATACAGAATCTTAGCAAGTCCTGTGTGGTCAAAGCCTTATTTTACAGGTTGGGAAACTGAGGGGCAAGGAACTTACTCAAGTTCACACGAAACTAGGCAAAGCCTGATCAGGTGCAAGAAGAACAGACTGGCTAGCTCCCAATTCAGTGCCCTTTCCAGAGAGTATCTGTGGCCTTTGCCAAATGACTCCACCAGCAAAGAGACATTTTTGGAGCCTCTGTACTGTGACAGGCACACAGCACTTTTCATAAATATCTTTGTTTAATTCTTGCCACAAGCTAATGAAAATCGGGACATTGAGGCACAGGAGGCGGTAACTTGCTCATGACTCTGCGGCTCGTGAGGAAGGTGACTGGAGAACCCTGATCTTTGGATTCCTTCCTCTTTCATCACAACACCATCAACATAGTGCAGCAAGAGGAGTTTGTACTCCAGAAATGGGCTGGAGCTCAGACCATGGGGCTGCAACAGGAAACATGCACTAGAAATTGCTGCTTCCTAAGGGGACACGAGAGAACAGAAATTCCACCTGACACCTAGGAGCTAAAATCAGGGTAAAGTTAAAGAAGGGATGTGCCTTCACAGGGGAGATGGAACAGAAGGAGCTGGACTGAGAATGAATAGCAGTGCTCAGAACTGGGCATCCACTGAACCGATGCTTCTTAAACTAAGGTGTTTATGAATCCCCTGGGCAGCTTGTCAAAATGCAGATTCTGATTCATTAGGTCTGGGGTGAGGGCCTGAGATCCTGTGTTCCTAGCAAGCTCCCCAAAGATGCTGATGCTGCTGGCCTGTGGGCCACACTCAGAGTGGCAAGGCTCTGGCTCTGATAATTTTCTTCTTCTGAACCTCTGGAGCACTAGTTCCAGTGGTGACTTGTGCCTAGTGTTGGCCTTCATCTAGCTGCTCTTAGTTTTTGCTGTAGTCTCTGGCCTGATTGTACAGCTTAGTTTACTAGTAAGAGAGAGACAGGCAGAAACTACAGAGTGACTTTTCCAAGGCTATTATCACAGGTAGGACTCTGAGCCTCTGCTAAGGGGCTGGTTGGTCATTAGCAGTTTGGGATGGCAGGAGCATACTCACACACTCTGCTTGCAACCTTCTCTAATTGCAGAGGGACTTGGTGTCTCTAAACTGTTAGGCTGTCGTCTGCTGATGACTCAGATAATTGGAAAGACTGCAGTAGAGTAGTGGTTCCTAAACCATGAGAATCTGGCAAAATCTCTGCCCGCTGAGCCTAGAAAACTGCACACATATGTAACCTTTTCCAGATAATTTCAAGGCGTTCATAGACCCCCTGAAGCTGGTTCTTGAAGCTAAGGTTAAGGATAAGGCCCTTCAACTCTAAAAGGACTCTCAGAACTTTTGTGTGAAATCAATATCCTCGCACACATTTAGACAACACACATTTATAAAAATAAAAATGAGTTTCAGTGAAGTGCAATTTGTAAATATTTAAACACTTATTGAAGAGATGATTGGAGCTTCCTGTCTCTTTTTTCTCTCTCTGTGCATCCTTAATACCTAAGCTCCACCAAGTTGTAAAAAATAATTTGAATTTTTAATTGTTTTTACTATCTCCTAGTTGACAAAGCTTCACAACCAATTAGAGAAATGAATTGGTTTAATGAATTAATTATTAAAATTCACCTATGCTGCTACTACCTCGGTCATGCTCATGCATATTCAACGTACTCCCTCTCCTCAATGGTTTAAACATAGCTGAAGAGGCCTTCTTCTCTGAGGATTGCCAGGCCATGAAAGAAAATTGCTTATGGGCTTCAATCTGATGAAAGTCCAATTACACACCGCTGAAATGCAATGGGAATTTCTGTAACAAGTCTCTCTTTCGAGTCCTAACAAACATGCGATTTCAAACACAGGAAACCACGAGCAAGGGTCTGTTTGGCCTACTCTGAAATGTTGTGCTCAAATCACTAACATATCAGCAGAGAAAGGAGAAAGGCATGAGGATGGAAAGTAAGGAGCCTACAGACAGCAGGGCTGAATAAGCTAGGGACATTCACCAGCGTTCCGAGAGACAACTCAGTGTAGTGCAGGAACACTGGGCGTGGGGTCAGGAATTTGGATCCTAGACCTTGCTGGGTGGTTTATTTGCTTTATAAACTTAGGCTAGACACTTCGCTTCTTTTAACCTTAGTTTTCAGATCAGTAACATAGGGTTAATAATTCCTTTATCTTAGCACTGTTACAAGGACTCCATGTGATTACACACTTAAAATGTCAAACCTGGTGTTTTGTTTGTGATTAAAAAATGTTAGCACTTTAGCCACAAAAAGAAAGGAAGCACTGAGAACATGCTACAATGTGGATGAGCCTAGGAAACATTATGCTAAGTGAGAGAAGTCAGACACAAAAGTCACATACTGTATGATTCCATTTATATAAAATATCCAGAATAGGTAATCTGCAGAGACAGAAAGAGGAGTGATCGTCGCTAGAACTGGGGTGAGGGACAACAGGCAGTGACTGCTAAGTGGATACATGGTTTTCTTTTGGGGTAATGAAAACATTTGGGACTAGATAGAGATGGTGTCTGCACAACATTGTGAATGGACAAAATGCTATTGAACTGCACAGTTTAAAATAGTTAATTTTATGTTATGTGCATTTGCCTCATAAAAAAAAAAAAAAGGAACTCTTGCTTGTCTCTTCCCCAGGCACCCTGTAGATCAACTTCCTCTTTCCGAAAAAACAAAGGACTATTAATCTCTTTGACATACTTAATGAAATCTTACCATGAACCGAGTCCTGTGTCGGCTGCCACAGAGACATAAGGGAAACTGAGTATGGAGGATGCCTTCAGAAAGTCTACTACTAAGTAGCCAATCAGAGGCAGAACACTGAGTTACTTAAACAACAGTACCTGATGAAGACAGACCCAGACCACAGCTGCTTCAGAAAGGGTGATCCGTGTAGGGTAGAATAAAAAGGCAAAAAACAATGCAGCATGGGATATATTTGGGCTAACAGCCTCAAACTGGAGATTTGGTCAAGATAAGAATAGAAAGTAAGAAAGAAATCAAGCCATATCTTTCTAAATTGAAAGATAGCAAACATAAAATAAAATACATCAAGTACACTCATCTTAAGTGCACAATTCAATGGTTTTACATTTTTATATACCCTACTAACCACCACCATGTCAAGATACATAGCATTTCCAGGAGATCGAGACCATCCTGGTGAACACAGTGAAACCCCGTCTCTACTGAAAATACAAAAAAATTAGCCGGGCGTGGTGGTGGGCGCCTGTAGTCCCAGCTTCTAGGAAGGCTGAGGCAGGAGAATGGCGTGAACCCAGGAGGTGACGGAGCTTGCAGTGAGCGGAGATCACACCACTGCACTCCAGCCTGGGCGACAGAGCGAGACTCCATCTCAAAAAAAAAAAAAGAAAACATGTATACTTTCAAAAAGTCAAATTACTAAAACCCACAAGTTATTTTCAGCAATGAAACTATATTCTCCAGTGTAGCCTTATATAATCAAGGATTCATTTTATGTAATGGTTTTAAATAAACCCAGTGCTACCTCTTGCCCAATCTCAATTGTATTTATTTAGGAGGTTTATGTGACCAGGAAAATTGTAATCTACTACATTTTTCAATGTTGTCTTCAAATTATCACACTTCCTTCCTTCTATGATTTCTGAAACTCCCTTATGTAATCTACGACTGACAATAAAACAAGCTAACAGAGTATCTTACTCTATCATGCTAAATCTCATGTCACTTTAAAGTCCATGAAATAACCTAAGAAGTCAATCTCACATTGGATAGGCTATGGAAGAAGTCCTCAGAGCACCTGCTGAATCTACACATGAAGCAAAGAAACATTTAAGAGGAGAGGACAGGCAACTGACACAAAGCCCGCCAATGAAGAAACGGACTGTTCCCCAAGTGTGCCCTGCCTGATACTCATGGTGACTGGGTGACCAGGCAGGCTCTTTCTTGAGGAGCTAGAATGTGAGAGGCATAGGGAGAAGACATACAATAGCATAGTGCAGGGGCAAAGAAGCACAGAGAGAAAAGAAAGTGAGCAGAAAGGAGCCGAAGGAGAAAGGAGATAGATACACGGAGGTAGTTGGTGGGAGGGGAGGAAGAAGATGCATGAGTGGTGAGAAAAGCAGAGTCAACCACCCCAGTTATGAGCAGGGTACACCGCAGCAGTCACTACCTGGTCACTATGGGAAGGATGCTGGAACAAAAGCCTTTGCTGACACTTTCTGGCAGATGGAGCAGCCTCCCTGTCCTGCAGCTGCTGAGACCTCCCAGGTATGGAGTCTCAGGATGGGGTCTTATGTTGGCATCCCAGGATAGGGTACCAAAAACCCCATCCACTGAGAGAACACAGTGCATCTCTGCATCTGGAAACCTGAAGAGCTTCACACAAATTCTGCCTTATATACAATTCAAAGACAGTGTTTTCCTAGATGCCAGGGGATGTGGAGGGATGGAAGAGCAGTATAAATTATCATGGCAAATTATCTTAGGCAAAAGAAAACAAACAAGCAAACAACAAACCAACCCACCACAATGCAGGAACAAGAATACTTTGGCAGGAGCAATTTTGACCCCTTTGTATCTTATTATCAGTGAGAAAAAAATGGGTTTAAAAATACCTAACTTTGAAATGTGTATATTTTATGAAGAGAAAAATAATACGAAGGTGACATTTCATTTTAAACCTACATAGATCTCATTTGATTAATTTCGTTCTGTAACCACCAAAACTGAATGTGAATGAGACCTAAAAGACGTGTTGGGAAGCAAATGTAACTATCCAGGCAATGGATCTATCTACACACAGATTTTAAGAAAATTTGGTTAATTTATTCCACAGTTTCATCTCCTAGTATTAGAGTCCTGGACACCTAATGAGGACTCTAATTTTAAGTATGAGGGCTTAGACTGTAATATCAAGATGATAAGAATTATTTTAAAATGTATTTATTGTTTTAGCCATTAGAAGAATAACAGAATCATACATTTTGCTGTCCAAAAGGGACAATTTTTGATACAAGTTATTTTTTATTATTTTGGATGGAGGGCAAGTTCCAATCCATAGGCCTTCTGTATATATCTGATCTTGTAAAGACAACTTTGAACTATAAAGCTTACTTAAAGCATCATCTTTTTTCCTCTAAGAAAGACACCTGCACTCACATCTACTATTTTATTAGTGGGCATAATATTCCCTAGAAGTAAATAGAAGTTTTTATAAATGGAGAAACTGAAATGCTTGTTAGAGGAAAAGCCGAATGAAAGAAGATCCTTAAATGTAAATTCCTGGGAACAGAGTTTTGTTTTGTTTTGTTTTATCTGATAGAGCAGGGTTGATAAACAGGTTTCATCTCTCATGCCAGTTTGGATAAATGGATAGTGGCTGCCAAGAATAATTGAGGTTTCATTGGGGCCTCTCAGGGCAGAATACTAGGATTGATGAGTGATACCTGTTGTGGGCACAGGAGTGGGGCTGGGTGTGGAATATCTATATTTCTGCACTAGGGTGATTGATTTTTTCAACATCATAATAAAAGCACCTATGTAAATACCACCAGTAGCTTTTATTTTCCATATTACCGAAGCAATAACTTCCACTGTAGAAAGTTAGAAAACACAGATAGCTTAAAATAAGACAGTAGATGACTGGGCATGGTGGCTCACTCCTATAACATCACTTTGGGATGCTGAGGCAGGAGGATCGCTTCACCCCGGGAGTTTGAGACCAGCCTGGGCAACACAGTGTAATTCCATCTCTACAAAAAAATACACACAAAAAACCTTAGCTGGGAGTGGTGGCACATGCCTATAGTTCCAGCTACTCAGGAGGCTGAAGTGGGAGGATCACTTGAGCCCGGGAAATGAAGGTTGCAGTGAGCCAAGATTGCACCACTGTTGCCTGGGCAACAGAACCAGAGAGAAACCCTATCACCGCCCACTCCCCACCAAAGAAAGAAGAAAAAGAAGAAGAAGAAGAAGAAGGAGGAGGAGGAGGAGGAGGAGGAGGAGGAGGAGGAGGAGGAGAAAAAGAAGAAGAAAAAGGAGAAGAGGAAGAAGAAGGAGGAGGAGGAGGAGGACCAGGAGGGGGAGGAAGAGGAGGAGGGGAAGGAGAAGGAGGAAGAAGAAGAAGGAGGAGGAGGAGGAGGAGAAGAAGAAGAAGAAACAAAAAATCACTACTATTTTATCACCTAGAGATGTGGCAACAACACTGATAGGTATTCTCTTTTCTCACTGAATTACTATTTTCCAAAAGTGGGATACTCATGTAGTTTTGTAACCTGGTTTTTAAAAATCTTCATCTTATCTCATGAAAACCTTTCTATGTCACTTATAGTATCTTCCTTGTATTCCTTTGTACAAGTTCTATGTAGTTTTACCACTATTCTCATACATTATGATGGGTTCTAATTTTTACTCTTTTAATTACCCCAATTCCATAAAACATCTGTAGCCAAATCTTTTGGAAACATTATTAAATTGGGATAAATTTTTATGGGTGGATTTGTTGGAACAAAGTGAATGCAAATTACTTTCCCCATATGTACTGATAAATAGCCCTCCTGAAATGTTTCAAAAATGTATTCTCCACTAATTTTTTTAAAGTTAAAATACATACTTTTAAATCTATCCAAGACTGAAAAATAGTGCCCAAAGACTGAATAAGATTTGGGAGACTGATAAAGCATTCTGTTGTATAGATCAGCAATCAGTGCTCCAAAAACTGGTTTCTATTCGTGTGCTCACAATGAATCATATTAATGTCACATTAAGAACTATATAGGTGACAAAATCGTTTTTTAAACATGAAGATAAAAATGGAAAAGTTACCTGCTTGTCTTGAGTATCTTGACTCATTAGGTGGACTCATTAGGTCCAGTAGACTAAGTGGAAAATTCAGTCTCTAGATTACACTTGTTGACTGTAAATCTGCCTAAAGTAACCAAGGCTGAGGTGTGAGTATCTAAATCTTTACTCTCCTCAAAGCAAGTTCAACACACTTTGGTGGGCAACGACATCATATGAGACACAGTGATGCAAAGAATACTGAAATGTGATCTCAGCCTTTAAAGCTATCACAACGCTATTGGGTGTTCAGCGTAACAAATACTAGAAGAGATGTAAGGAAGCTCAAGATCTAGGGAGAAGAGGAAGCAACAAGCTATGCCTGTGATGCTCGGCGAAGGTTTATAAAGGAAGGACAATTTATGATGGGTTCACTGGGCAGACTGGGTGACACGAGAGTTTCGATCAGAGTTCTTATCTGCTCTTTGTAAGAATTTCACATGCTTCTGTTCTAAACAAAACAGTCTGCTGACAAACTAAAATACCTGAAATACACACTGATCAACAGGATCCTTCTATCCACTCTCTGTGCTGTCTTTCTCAGGTCCTTATATTTCCGGGGGTTGGCACAATAATTAACACGGAGAATCAACTCCTCAGTGTACACTAGCATCCCTCTTGGTGTAAAATTTTCCGAAGTAGCACTATCTACCTCTTCAATGCCATCAGCCTATTGGGGAATAAAAGAAAATGGAGTAAACAAATATTTCATTTTTTCTCTTCTAGTTGCTATCAACATACACAAAAAATCAATTTTAGAAAGATATGATTAAATAATCCAAATAATATTCATTCCCACATCCATTTATGAACTACTCATTGGGTACCCACTCTGTACTAAGTACTGTGTGAGATTTTTTTTTAAAAAGCCCATCTCTATGAGATAATTAAGTACTGAAAAATCTATGAAAGCACACATGTGTTACAACATCATCTTTCAGAATCAGGCTCTTTATGTTTTGGGAAACAGAGATTTGTTTGCCAAAATACTGTAGCATGGAAGGAAAAAATAAGAATCTTTGTGTTTTTAACCACAACAGCTGCTTTGAAAAAAATGTCATCCATAAAAATAGTTATGCATGAAATGGTAATTGCTCAACTTGTCATCTGATTGCTAGATTAAAAACTCCAGATTTGTAATTGCAGCTATCATGCAAACAAATTCACAATTCTGAAAATATATGTCCTGCTGGCTATGTTTTTTAAGGACAGCCATTTTGCCCAGGGATTTTAATGTAAAGTATTTTAACCATCCTAAAGATTGAAATTTATAGCTGTTACTGGTGAAAATGTATAATGCAGATCTGTTTTATAAAAAAATTATTGCTTCACTAAATAATACTGTATAAAAGATAATTTTCTAGTATTAAAACATGCGAGGAATGGCAGAAGTTATACTCTCTAAAAAAGGCTTTAAAACATTTGATTATAGCTGGGCGAGGTTGCTGAGCCTGTAATCCCAGCTAGGAGGGAGACTGAGGCAGGCGGTCACTTGATCCCAGGATTTTGAGGTCAGCCTGGGCAACATAACAAGACCCCCTTCTCTAACAGATTATAAAAGAAAAAATTAGGGAGGTTCTTAGTCCATAAGAGAGGGAACAAGGGCCTGAACTAGGATTATGTGACCAAAAAGGAAGGGAAGTGAAATTAGTTTTACAAAAGTGCCTCATACATGATTGGCAACGGATACAATGTACAGTAGGAGAGAAAAAGAGAAATGAACGTTTTCTTCCAGATTGAAAGTCTGTGTGATGACAAAGATGGTGCTGATGTCATGGGACCAGAATAGAGGGAAAATAAGTATTTTTAAGTGAGAGGATGGTAGACTGGCAGACATTGTGGTTGAAAATGGAGTCCCATCTAGGTTATGAAATGCAGATGAGGATCGCAGAAGGTGTGGATTTTGGAGGCAGGTATTAAAGCCTTAAGACTGCAGAGGATTTCTACAAAAGACAGTGTAGAGAGAGAACCGAATCAAATACAGAATACTGAGCTATATTTGGGAAAAAGGGGTAGGAGAGTGTAAAATTGGGATTTGGGAAGTGGGAGAATAACAAGAAGGCAGCATTATGACACAAAGGAATGAAAGCTTCATGATAGAAGTTGTAGTCAACATTGGCAAATGCTGCTAGAAATTTGAGGATAAGAAAATAGGCCAAGCGTGCTGGCTCACGCCTATAGTCCCAGCACTTTGGGAATCTGCAGCAAGCAGATCACCTGAGGTCAGGAGATCGAGACCATCTTGGCCAACATGGTGAAACCTCATTCCTACCAAAAATTCAAAAAGTAGCTAGGAGTAGTGGTGGGTGCCTATAATTCCAGCTACTCAGGAAACTGAGGCAGGAGAATTGCTTGAGCCCAGGAGGTGGAGGTTGCAGTTAGCCGAGATCCTGCCATTGCACTGCAGCCTGGGCAACAGAGCAAGACCCCATCTCCAAAAAAGGGAAGGAAGGAAGGAAGGAAGGAAGTGATTCAAGTTGACAATTAGTAGGTCATTGGTATCTTTCAGATTATAGCCATTCCAGGAGTATTGTGGGGCAGACGTCAGAGATGGAAGTAGAATGAAAGGAGGTGACTAAGTGGAGGCTGCTGAGTGGTGATGAGGATTGTTTGAGACTGGGAGAAGTGAGACAGAATTTAAAGCTACACAAATGTGTCGCACTTCTAGAGAAGTGAGATAGGGGACTGACAATTATTTGAAGAATTATGACCTCAAGTAAACCAGATTATTTTAGAAGACATTTATTTTAAGGAGAAGTTAAAGAGTTTGGCACCTAAAAATGTATTGTTAGATAAATTCCATACAATGTGTTAATTGATGAATTTCAAGTGTGATATTTTCGAAGCACAGACGAGTCATTTCCTTTGTGATAAGAATTTCTAACTCAACTAACAAGATAACTTGACAGGTTTTAGCCCCAAACTTCACCAAAAAATGTTAAAAAGCCAAATCCCAGCAACCCACGCATAACCCAAAAGGCAAATTCTTTTTTTTTGCCTTTTGCATATATTGAGGATAAAATAGGGGTAAAATTCTGAATAGCATGTGAAGCAATGATTGCGGTTTTGTACAATTTTGTAGTGGTAATCATTAAGATACAATTTTTTGAATGTATGTCTATGGATTAATTGTCGTCTATTTTTGGAGTATTTATTTTCACATACGTAAGTTACTACTATGCTCAATTGAGGTCTATTCAAAGTTTGACAAAGTGATTTAATAAAATATTGATTTATTTATTTTGAAACAGGGTGCCACTCTGTCACCCAGGCTGGACTGCAGTGGCACAATTTCAGCTCACTGCAACCTTAACATCCCAGACTCAGCAATCCTTCCACCTCAGCCTCCTGAGTAGGTGGGACTATAGGCACACACCACCACATCAGGCTAATTTTTGTACTTTCTGTAGAGATGGGGTTTCACCATGTTGCCCAGGCTCATCTCGAACTCCTGGGCTGAAGTGATCCGCCCGCCTCCCAAAGTGCTGGGGTTACAGGTGTGAGCCGCTGGGCCCAACCCGATAAAATAATATTTAATAAAATTCCTAAAAGAAAATATTTTATACCTCAAATAATCATTCTGTAATGGGACCAGCCATCTTCTTTCAGTGAATTGTTCCCTTTCAGGTCATTAAGTCCAAACACTGTTTCATCACATATCTTAGGTTATCACCCGCTGGGCCATTCCAAGTAAGAAAGAACATATGAGAAGAAATCAGAAAATTTTATGGGACAAAAGCCATCTGACATAAGTCAAAAATGAAAAGAGCCTCCCACAAGTCACTGAATAAGAGGCAGAGTTGTCTTTGATCCAAATATAAGGATGATTAGATGATTCAAGGAGCGGATAATTCCATAGGCATTTGGTGTTAAACTAAAAAGGCAAAAGAAGTCTCATAGCCACAAGATGGTACCAGATAATGTTTTATAGGTGGTGTTCATATTCTTTGAAATAGAGTGAATTTAGTCATGCTAAGGTCAGATGAATGGTATAAAACACCTCTAAGCCGAATTTTTCTCTCTATACACGGCCTTGGAGAATTCCCGAAAATGAATCCTATTTAGCCCTTTGCTGAGGACCAACTGATAATTTGTTACTATTTGGAATTTTGCTATTTTCCCTGGAGATTTTCTTTCTGAAGAGATTAGAGCACAAGTTCTCAAATAAGGTGGGGTTGAGGGGCAATTTTGTCTCCCAGGGACACTTGTCAATGTCTGAAGAAACTTTTTGTTTGCCACAACTGGGAAAGCCCTGCTACTGGCATCTGGTGTGTAGAGGCCGGAGATGCTGCTAAATAACCTGCAAGGTGCGAGGCAGCTCAACTCTTTCACCAAATAATTATCCTGCCCAAAATGTCAATAGTGCCAGAGTTGAGAAACTCTAGATCACAGCACAGTTCAGAGGAATTTAGAAAAAAGAAATAGTTGCATTCCTGATATGTGTGACTTTGGTACGAATAAACAGGAATATTTCTTTGTTCTATTTATTCAAACACATTTTATGCTCTAAGAGTGCAAGAAGTATAGTGTAAAGTGAGGCTGCTTGAGAGTACCATGGTTTTGGCACATTTTTGTGACTCTTAATTTCCTCTTCTTTCTTTGGGGAGGCTTGACCTGCTGTAGAGTGTTCTTTAATCTCCCTCACCTTCCCTAATGTGTCTCCTCCTCCTTCTCTGTGAGGGGCTATGAACCCAGCCAGAGGAATGGTGCAGGTGCAAGGATAAGAGGGGAAGAAGTAAAAAAGAGAGACCACCAATCTCAGTCCTGCCACAGCCTCCTCTCAGCTTTTGACTCAAGGGTGCCAGAGATCTGTAAATTATTGAATGCAGCGGGGTTGACACATAGAACTTTCAAGCAAGAGAACCTGTAGAGAAGTGACACAATAATAGGACCAAGCAGAAGAGGGCTTATGCAGTGCACAGATAAGACAGTGTGGCTTGTCAGCAGATCATAGTTTAACACACAGTCTTTGAAAGGGGAAAAGTTATGGCAGCCTAGAATTTTAACACACGTGTTCACCTTCATCATATCATGGCAGGTGGCTCCTCTGCAAAGCCACATACATTAGCTATCTTCACATAGGGTTTTTGTCTTGCCACTTTTGTCATTCAAGAGTAAGGTATACATTGAATTGATTGTCTTTTAAAACAGGAAACCAAACTCAAGACTTCTGGTCACTTTTAAAACGCCTTCTCTCGGAATAAAATGATAGAGATGAGAATCTTGGGTGCCAAGAGGCTTTCCATCAAGATTGTAAACACTGAGCTTAGAGAGGTAATCCATTCCTATGGAGTTAAGCTTAAAATTTTATATTTTATAGATTCAAAATTCACACTTGTAAAAGCATTTTAGCATTTAAGAAATCAGAATGTATCTTGTACTTGATGGGATAAAGAAGCATTGCATCATAGTTTAATTGGTTTTCTCTTTTTTGGTGGTAGAGAAAATAATGGTACATCCTACAGTTGATGGCATTTTAGATTCAGTGCAATAAAGAAAATGCATTCCACATTTCTTAGAATCACTCTGATCTGGCAGGTCATCTCTAATTGCTCTGCTTCTGATACTTGTATATACATCATTTTTCTTGTTTTAATTTGTTCCTGTTCTGCTTTTATTTTAGCCTAATTATATATCCCATTTGCCCACACACAAAAATGACTAATTTTGTGTGTAGCTTTTTGTTCATAAGACTGTTCCTTTTTCTTTTACATTATGGTAAATTGCTAATGAGGAGTATGAACTCACAAGAACTAAGAAATAATTGTTTTATTCAATGAGTTATTATGTTGGAAAAAGAAAAGCATAGGTGAAAGTCAGATCTACTCATCATCTTTGGCATTAACTGGCTATTAATGCCAGTTATATTTATATGCCCTTTAAGTCATAGGAAAATTGAGCTACATATTATTTTATATAATAAAATACATTTATAATATAAAATAATGCATAGCTCTATTTTCCTATGACTTAAAGGGAATATAAATTCAAAGGGCTCTGTAAGGTTTAATTATCACACCAAACTTATGCAATTTCCTAAATTTGAATCAGATGAGGCTACCAATATAAGTAATGGTAAACAAGGTCATCAGAAGACAGTGTCTGACAGTTTATTTAGTCACTCCTCAGAAATCTAATTCCTGATTCCTGTAAGTAAAGGCATTAGCTGAAATGTTGCAAGAGGACCTCAAATTCTAGGAATCTAATACATTGGAGAAGAACTGAGGCAGAGTTTCTTCTTTGCTCAATAAAGCTATATTAAACAATTCTCATTTGCAGACAGTTTTTCTTGCTTTTTATGTCGAGCTTTCTTAGCTTAATTTAGCCTCATTAATTCCAACCAAATCTCCAGATGATCTCTAAGATGCCTTACAGCTTTAAAATCCCAAGATTCTACTAAATGTTTCCTTCCTAAACTTCTACAGACTTCTTAGCTCCTTCTCTGCAATTAATTCCTCCTCCTTCTGCCATCCATACCCCGTCACAGTCTATCAGCCAAGCAGTAAGAATATTCTGTTCTTTTTTACTTTTATTTTTATTCTTATGCATGAACGCTTATGATCACTTTCATGGCCCCTTCTGAACTTTCTTTAGTTTGCCTACATTCTTTTGATAATCAGATAGCCAAGCCATACATAGTTGGGTAGTGAAGTACCGACAACATTTTTCTCAAGAGAGTATGTGGCAACAGTGCTGCTGGGCAGACTAGGAGGCACATGGCCACTGCTGACCATCTCACTAACTTAACATGCACAATGAGGCTTTATCAGCCAGTTAGATTGTGTTCTTCTATGACTCATTTGTACCGACCTTTTGAGTATTTTGTATAATACATTCCCCCTTCTACATTATTATCAAAATATATCAACATGCTCTAAATCTTTGACTAAGTTACTTCACCAATACAAATGATTAATTTAAGGCACATCATTACATCTATTTTCAGCATTAGTATCTTGAGAACAAAAATCAAAGGCCCTAAAGAATCTCACTAAATAATTACCATATACTGTACTGTTTTCCCAATAACTTCATGTTATTTAAAACATTATTAAACTCAAAAATGTATTGGCATAATTCACCATGTAGAAAACGAACTAATCAAATTGGCTTTTAACCTTCTTTTTTTTTTTTTTTTGAGATGGGTTCTCATTCTGACAACCAGGCTGGAGTACAGTGGCATAATCAGGGCTCACTGTAGCCTTGGACCTCTAGGGCTCAGGTGATCCTCCAACCTCAGCCTCCCAAAAAGCTGGGACTACAGGCACATGCTACCAGGCTGTGCTAAATTTTATTTTACTTTTGTAGAGCCGGGGTTTCATATGTTGCCCAGGCTGGTCTTGAACTCCTGGCCTCAAGGAATCTGTCCTCCTTGGCCTCCCAAAGTACTGGGATTCCAGGTATGAGGCACGGCACCTGGCTTTGACTTCCAACCTTTCTTAACTCAATATTTTCCAGATCGAACAACTCACACTCTTCATTATGACTTCCCTAATGAACTCTACACATATTAAAATTAGGAGTCACTCTGCTAACTTTAAGAGAAAAAACAATGGCATACAATGAGACATAAAATCAATTCGTTTAACTGGAGTCTAGGAAAAAGTTTGTAATAGGGAGAAAATACTGAAAAAATAAAGTTAGTCTCCCTGCATGTGTTGCCCACTCACTTTTCATCTTCTTGGGTTGTAGCCTTTTGGTGAAGTGCCCAGACTTTGAAATTTTCCTCTTGCACATATGGAATGATGATCTTTATATTTTAAAAATGAACTCCAGGGATTTACATCCTTTGAAACTCATTCTAACCAAAGACTAAATATCTAGCCTAGAAAATGGTTGGATTTGAGATTTTTCTTTGCCATTGCTTCTTGCTTGTATGACTGTTCTATTTCGTTTCTCCATGGGGTAATGAAATACATATGGAGTTTGAGATAAGAAGACCTGGGTTTGCTGTGTCTGTCATTTATTTATTTGGGTTTCAATGTTTTTAGCAATATAATGGAAATAATAAGAATAATGAAAAGCTATCACACCGTGTTGATGGAAAAATTAAAGTAAATAATGTCTGTCAAATTTTTTTGTAATTGCAAAAGAGTGTAACTATAGCATTAGTGCAAAACCAGTTCTGAGTTCTGGGTTGTACCAGCGTCATTTTTCACCACCTTTTTTCTATGTCTATTCATCGTCGTGAATGTATCTGTAACAGTTTGTCTAGCAAAAATTCTATAAGAATCCACCTTTACTTCATTATATTCAAGGTCATACTAAATTTGGGTTAAAATATCAGGGACACTAGATTATAAAAATGTTTAACCACATGGTTGTACAGTTTGGCCAGACTACCACGGTTATTGACACATCAGAAATGTGTAATATGTCAGTGTCTAGCAATGGTGTTTGGGTTAGGGGAGGCAGGTGCCTTTCTCACTCGTCTCTTGTCCAACCCAAAAGAAATGTAATTAGTTTTTTTCATTTCCTGTGAAATTACTTTGAATGTTGGTAAGTATCAGAGCGACAGGTATTGCGAATGCCTTTTTGTTTTTTTTTCATGTTAGCAGGAAGACGATATAGTTACTTTTCATGAAGAAAAGTAATTTGAAAAAATCTAGTATTTTGAAAACCTAGTAACTGGCTGTAGCTTTGAATGCTAACAATGTCTCACTGACATATTCATCTTGATTCTGGTAGCATTACACACCAGAGCCCAGCTGGTTCCTAACCACCTATCGTGACCCAGCTTGATATATGACCTCACCTTGCATCCATCCTATCTGTAGATCACGATGACTATTAGATGGGTGAAGATCTTTTTATAAATCTTATGACTTGAGCAAAATTGATTTGAATCACATGTACCAAACACGCTCCACAGAAAGGTCAAATTAAAAAAAGATATTCCTTTTCCCGAAAGTGACTAAGGTAGAATGTGACATTTAGAAGTTGTCACTTAGCCTTTTCACTATTTGACATAGTCTTAAGTCAGTAAAATGCTTTCATTTGCTACCTAGAGATCTTCACAAAGGAAAGAAAAGAGAACAACTTCAGAGAAGAAAGAATCTGAATACACTTTTGGGTGCAACTGGTGGAATTTGGTTCTTGGAGAAAAACAATCAACTATAATAAAAGAACAGAGAGAATGTTCCCTTCCACTATATAAATTCAGGCAAGGGCCATGCTGTTTGCATTTTGAAACTATATAAATTTATTCTAAACACTGTGTCATGGTATGCATCCTGATTATGCATCAAAAATCAAAAGCCAGTTGAAATCTATGCTCTGAAAGAAAATTCAGCATGAAAAACAGCTTCCTTTGTGATACTCTGACCTCTTCAGTGACCATCCAAAGCATACAGGACAAGTCACCACACCCCCACTTAGAAAGCAGGGTGTGTATTCTTTATGACAAACCTTCAGAAGTAAGCAGCTGGTGACATCACCTAAGCACTGACTTTAAATTGCTCATTCATTACTCAGTCTGTTGTTCTATCATGTTTTATTTACTTAAGACTTAAGTAGTGCTATCTAGGCTGTTCCTTGAGTCTGGAATGCCTTTCCAATATTCACTACCTTTTTGAATCATTAATCCCTTGAAATCTTAAGTCACTTCCTGCCTTTTCCCTAGGTTTCTCCTACCATCTCAAGTAGCTGTAATCTCCACCCCTCAAGTTCCATTTCACCTGCATTATTCTATCACTGCCATCCATTATATTGGACAGCTCTCCCCCTCTACTCATGTAATTAAACAAATACCCACTCAAACCTCCAGCTTTCTGGAACGAAACCTTCCTTTCTTTTTCTTTCTTCCTTCCCTCCCTTTCTTTCTCCTTTCCTTTCTCCTTCCCTCATTCATTTAGTGAATATTTGTTGATGGGTGACTCTGTGCTAACCACAGTGTGGTAAAAGACACTGAAGATACAGTAATCAACAGAAGTCCCTCTCCTTATAGAGCTTATGTAGAGAGGGGTGTGTGTGTCTAGGAAATGGTGAGGGATTGATAGTCCAAGAAAACAACCATGGAAATATAAAGAAACAATATTACGTTAAATAGCGGTAGGTGTCACAAATATGTACGCAAACTGAGAAGAGAGGGAGGCTACCTGTAATATGGTGGTTTGAAATGGCCTCTTTGATGAAGTGACATTTGAGATGTGACCTAAATCACAGAAAGAAAAGTAACTCCAATTCCTGTGACCATCAAAGGAAGAAGTGTTCTATGTAGAGGGAACAGGTGGCACAAAACCACTAAGGAAGAATAAGTTTGATGCGTTGACAGACAAAAAGGACAGTGTGACTGGAGTGTGACGAGTGAGGAAGAGGGGGTCCAGGAATAAGGTGGTGTGGCAGGTGGGTGAGGCGGCCCAGAGTCTCCGCAGGCCATGGGAGGGTGCGACTTACACGTGCTTTCCCCTATACTCCCAATGTACTGGCTACCTCCTCCATCAAAGCAGCTATCCTCCTGCATTATTGTTTATTTCCTTTTCCTCCTAATCTGTAGGCTCCAAAATACTATGGAGAAGGTGCACAGGAATGACTGCTGGAAAGAAGTACTGGATGAGTTACCTTCCACTTGTATGTGCCATAGGTAAAGCCACTGCAGTTATCAAACTCTGCAGGGCCATTCAGTGACAAATGTACGGATGACCAGATTGAAAACTCAGTGGAAGTACTTGCCTTTGAATCACTGCACAATATGAAGCTCATGAACGTATGTCTTTTGGTTGTTGAACTTTGTTATAGAATCTTTTCCCTGGAGCCACTGGAAGCGCTTGGTTGCCCTTTAGCTGCTTGCAAGCGGATTGCTACAGAATTTGCAGTGGGTTTTTCCATGTTATCAATATGTCCTGCTTCATCCATTGTGCACACCTAGACTAGACATTTCCATTACTCCTGGAAGGCCTCAGGATTTGCAGGATCAGTTCTCTTCTCCAACTGGAGTCCTACAGTATTCACACCTCTCTCTCTCTCTCTCTCTTGCTCTCTCTCTCTCTCTCTCACACACACACACACACACACACACACACACTCCTAGGCTTTGGAGTTGGACACCCTGTGCCTAATGTCTGGCTCTTCCACTGACAAACTTTGTGTCCTTGAGCAAGTTTGTTAGCACATTTCTGAGTCTCAACTTTCTCTTCTGTAAAATGGAGGCAATAATAACTGCTCTTCACTGTCAGCAAACAGAGTATGTGAGAATTTTACAAAAGTGTCCAGCACAGCCTCTGGAAATTAATGGGAAAACATAGATGTTAGTTGCCACTTTGTGTATCTGCTTATCCGTTGCTATGGATTCTAGCTTTGGGGTTCTCCATTGTTCATCGGCTGTGTGGTCCAACAAAAGGTCTTTTCTGTGTGATGCTACCTTCATTTACTACAAACCACATCTCCCACCTTACTTCTCTCCTTAAGTGTCTGGAGAGACTCTGCACACCAATGCCTAGCAGGTATGTGGGGAATCTGATCTTAAAATCTAAGATTAGAAATCAAATTGGTTATCAATTAACCGCATGTCAAAAAATCAAGACATCCAAACTCAAGCGTTCATTTTGCAGAGACACCTTAAAAATCCATCTTGCTGTGCATAGCATTACTATTAGTAAAATGTACTCAGTTAACAGTCAGGATAAATAATGCTGCTGGTTCAGAGTCTGTGCTGGGAATAAGGTCTCATGAAATACATAGCAACATAGCAGACAGTCTGAGACATCAAGCAGTCTTCCAAGTAGCATGCCCTGGGAAAAATATTATGTTTTATTTCTCAAATTGTTTTGATTCAAATTGGGCATATACATAATTGCTATAAAACAAACAGCATGTCCATGCTTACGTAAGTCAAAGGGCACTCAACTATTGTAAAGGCAAATGCATATTTAGAAATGACAGCAATTAAATCTCCCTACCCTATATACCCCCAAATGTTATTCTTTTTCCTTCTTTCCCAAGTCTTTTCAACTTAATCTAGAAAAAATAAATCAACTTCGTTGGTTTTGGCAAAGTTTCAGTATGCTACAGAGTTAAAATCTTTGGGTTCTAAAGGAACACAGATGTATATGTTGAAAATTTTCTAACTTAGAATATTAATTCTTTATTTACTTAAAGTTACTGAATGGCCAAAAATATCATTTGGCAGTCTTTAATAAATTTTAAGAAAAGGAATTGATTCTTTTTTAAAATACAAGGTCTGGCCAAGAGGAGACAATATTCAATAAGAATTCCCCTGGAAAGAAAATTTTCACTCTATTCCAAAAAAAGGTTAATACATTTGGCTAAGTTACCTAAGTATTTAAAAAGCAGAAGAATTAAAATAAAAAACCCCTCAAAAGCCATGATGTTGTTCCTTATATAGATCAACTGACCTCTCTCAAATTGTTTAATATGTATGGGTACAATGAAAAATTCACTGATTCTGTTTCCATACTCTTCTCGCCCTCCCCTCTTCCCACATTGCTTAGTTGAATGTTACCTGACTCAAACAGTAGCACCTATTAATCATACATCCAACCTTCAGATGGCCAATTTTGTTACAGTCCTGTGGTCCCCAACTCATTTGTGAATCAAAATATTCTTCCCCAAGAGCATTAAATCACAGGCACTTTGTGCTCAAAATGTCTTTATCCTTTTAACACAAATTAATGAGTTTCCTGGAAAGGTTAAAAAAATTAAAATGCAAGCTAATGGTTGTCATTCACATCCTTAATTGACACAGCTAGTTACCGGAGAAGGGCAACTTCAATGCGGGGCTCAGTGCCAAGAGTAGTTTACCTCTAGACTGCAAAGTACGCATGTCGTTTGTTTTCAGTGGGATTATTAACTAGAATTTCTCTTCTCTCTGTAGGAAATACCATCTTGTAAATGATTTCTTGGCTTTTATTCTAGATCCTTGCTACTCTAAGTGTGATCCATGGATCAGTGGCATGAGCACCACCCAGGAGCTTGTTAGAAATACAGAACCCCTGGCTCCACCCCAGGCCTAGAAAACCAGAATCTGCATTTTAACAAGATCCTCAGATGAGTGATGTGCACAGTAGAGTTTAGGAAGACGCAAGAGTCTGTCTAGGTCATTTGTGACAACCTCCTGAGTGATGGCCCCCTTCCCTCTTCACAGCCCCCTAGAGTGATCTCTGTCAAAAACAGATCTGGTCATATAATTTCCCTACTTAAAAGTCATTTCCATAACTCTTCCTGCAATGCCCTCTGTCATCTGGTCCCTGCCTCTCCTCTACATTCCCCACTCTCTGTAATCCCTATGCTGTTCGCACTCACACTGCTTACTCTACCTGTGCTGAGCAATATGGCAGTCACCAGACAAACAGTAGACACCACATGTGTCTGCTGAGCACTTGAAATGGGGCTGGCATGAATTCAGACATGCAGATCTATGCCCAGCATATTCAGGCTTGTGATCTACTTGGGCAGTTGCCTTGGTTTGGAATTATCCTCCTTACCCTGTCTGCCTGGCAAATTTCTTCCCCATCCAAGCACTTCCTCTGCTTTCCCTGGCACCACCTTCCAAGAGAAAGCAAGGATACCCTTAACACTTCAGCAGTAACTCCACTGTATTTTTATAAAATGGTATCACAGTCACCTGTTCATAGTCTGGTTTCCCTTACTAGATTAATTAATCTATGACTTAAAGGAAGAAGAAGGGGTCTCATATTTGAGGGTCTACTGCGTGTGCAAAGTGCTAAGAATTTTACAATGGATTATGTTCCATTTTGTTCTCATAAGTAGGCCAAGTGGGTTGAGGCTCAGAAAGATTAATTTATTTTTCTAAGTTCACACAGCTGCTAAGTGACTGAACCAGGATTTCAACTGAAAGCTCTCTGACTTTAAACTCTGCACCCATTATATTTTATTTCTCTTTATAGCTCCAGGACTTAGCAGAGTGCCTGGCATTTTGTTGGTGCATAATAAATGCTTTTTGGATTAAATTTCTTTCTGGTTCACATGAATTCACACTATACTCTCACTCAGATTACTAGCTGCCATTGGGTAGTTTGAGAGGATGCTTTGGGAAAGTGATATTGATTACATTGGAAATTTGATGACTCATTAAAGAAAACAGAAACATGAGTCTATTTCAAAAGGCTGATTCAAACCATATATTTATCTACAGCCTTTGGAAAACAGAGTGTTATTGTTGAAACACCACTCATTTGAGAATCATAAATCCTGGATTCTGATGTGCATCCCACCACTAAATTCTACCACCAACTTTTAAAACTCATTCTTCTTTTCTGAGTTTGGTTTCTTACTCAATACAATCAGAGCTTACAGCACTAGGTATCTTCCAGTTCAGAGTTTCACAAAAATTTTATTTTCCCTGTGATCTTGCATTTCCTTTCAAATCTTGAAGCATAAAGAACAACATCATTTATTAAATTTTCCTTTTGTTCACTTGATATACAAAAAGATAGAGAAAAACCCACTAGGACAGAAATCTTGCAATATCCCATTCAGTTAAGACTTGTTCCTTGCCAAATAGCATTCTTTAAAAAATGCCAATTGGGGAAAAAAATAACAAATCTGAATAAAGAAAAAATATGCAAAGCTTTGCAGTTACAGGATTTTACAACCCAATAAAACTCAAGAATCGCTACTAGCGGAAGTGGTTGCCAACTCTCACATAAGGGAAACACTCGACATTTGTTCAGCTTTAATTCTGAAACACTCATAAAATACTGACTTAATAACTTCGCATTCAGAGCACTTGAGAAATACTGCAGCAAAGAATAAAAACATTCATGTGAATGCTACTAATAATTGTCCCTTTATTTAATTCTAACAGGGAGTGAGGGTTGATCATGTCTTTAGGGGGAAATTACAGCTTTGAAGATAAAATTAAAATGGCAAATCTCACAAACTTGTCTGGGAGCAAGCAAAATGTAAAATCTAAGCAATGAATGTCTCTGACTAGGAGGGAGCTTGCTGGAAATAGCAAGCCTGTAGGTGTAGTCAAGATAGAAATGCTTCAGAATTCCTTTGATGATTATTCCAAAAAAAAAAAAAAGCTTCTCTTAAACCACAAATATAGTGGGAAACATCAAGCTTGAAGAATCTACAGCTCTATTTAATATTACTTAGTCTTGAATTCCATTTTAATGAAATCTAAAAAGCCCCAGAGTCCAAAAGACATACTAGGCCAAGTTAAATTTTCAGGATTTTGAGCAAAAATTGGAAGATCATGATCACAATGGAGTAGTTTCTAAGATACAAATAGCACTGAAATTTTCACAACCCTGGACAGCTTGAAATGCATGGGCATGATTGTGAGCTCTATAGCATTGCATTTGAGTTTTCTTAGTGATAAAACCACTCTCTCTATTTTTATTTTTTCAGGATGATGTCAGAAATCTTCAGTTTTTTTTTTGTTTTTTTTTTTTTTTTGAGATGGAGTTTTGCTCTTGTTGCCCAGGCTGGAGTGCAATGGCACGATCTCTGCTCACTGCAACCTCCACCTCCCGGGTTCAAGTGATTCTCCTGTCTCACCCTCCCAGATAGCTGGGATCACAGGCATGCACCACCACGTCCGGTTAATTTTGTATTTTTAGTACAGACAGGGTTTGTCCATGTTGGTCAGGCTGGTCTCGAACTCCCGACCTCAGGTCATCTGCCCACCTCAGCTTCCCAAAGTGCTGGGATTACAGGCGTGAGCTACCGTGCCTGGCCCATTTTCTTATTTCTAACCACAAACTATGGTGCAATTGCATTGATATATAACGATATACATATGAAAACACACACACACATATGCCTATGTCTACTTTCATGTCCATACATATACACATGCGTGTATATTAACACTTTCTTGGGACCCTGTTCAAATGTCACATTATCGGGGCTGCCTTCCTTGACACCCTTTATTAGATATCACCCATTACTTTATATCCCTCTTGCTTTGCTTTATTTTCCTCCATGACTCTTAACACCACCTGCATATTATGAAACACATTATGTATTTACTGTCTGCTTTCCCCACTATGGTGCAACCCCCAGGCAAGGAGGGAGTTTTTTCTGTCTTATTCATTGCTACACCTAGAACAGAATCTGTACACAGAGGTGGTTAGCAAGCATTCACTGAAAGAACAAACACTTAATGGCTGTTTATTTTGTGGTGGAACTGTGCTATTCATTCTACACACAGTCATTCATGGTCTCATGTAATCTTCTGAATAAAAGTCGATGCATTACTATATCCTTTTTAGAGGTGAGTCATAGAGCAGTGAAGAAACTCTCTCAAGCATGAGGCTTCAAAGAGAGCCTGCCAGTACATTTCACCACACATCATTCCTGCCTCATTTCTCTGTCCTTTGCTAAGGTTACTGAGTGTGCATCTCCTTTTGCTGAAGGACTGGCTTCTTCACTCTGAGGACACCATGCTCATACTTCACTGTAAGGCTTTGCTCCGGTTGCTTCGTTGTGGAGTGGGATCAGTGACAAGTTCCTGGGATACTATTCATTTCTGAACAATTGGGCTGATCTAGTTCCTCCAGCATATTCCTCCATCCCAGGGCAGGAAATAGGAGCAAGGATCTCAGATGGGCTCCTTAGCAACTATAGATGAGAAGGCTGAAGGTTAAGATTGCTAAGATCCTCATTCAAAAAACATCTCCATGTCCTCTAAAAACTTCTACCTGCTTCCTTCTCCCTCTGCAGATGGAAGCAGTCACTCGCTTTTCTGTGTTCCCATAGCACTTTGTATAAATCTTTGGGACATTTGTCTTTTCTATTATACAAAATTGCTTACATGACTGTCCTTACCCTGTCACCTCCTCTGTGTATTCCAACGTATGATATATAATTAGTGCTCAATGAATGTGGATTGCATGATGGCTGAATAGGATGTCTATTGTGTTTGCCTTCCCATTATTCATTCTGCCTTCTTTTAATAATAGCACACTGATTTTAAAGGGGGGAATTAGTTTTTCCCCATTTGAACCAATCTTGACAGAACTGTCAATCAAGTTGCCCCACCCACCCATGGCCAAAGATTAGGCAGGTGACCAAGCTAGACCAGCAAGGCTCTCTTCCTGGAATTTCAACATTGAGCTGGATGAACCTCCTGATCCAGCCTGATGGCAGGGACCTACAGAGACGGCTTCTAATCCTTTCCCAAACCTAGTTCTTCACTTTCCTTAAGATTCTCTGATCCATCCTATGTACTTCCAATAATATCCTCTTTTCCATAAATTGGCCATGATCAGTCTCTCTCCATTCACCAGCAAATATTTACTGAGCACACATTATGTCATCTTGGTTACTGAACAAAACAGACAAGGATCACTGGTCTAAAGGAGCCTACATTCTATTAGACAGACAATGAACAATGCAAAAGCAAGAGGGCTGGGAATGGGTCAGTTTGCAATTTTAAATAGGGTGGTCAGCGGAGGCCTTACTTCAGCAAGAACTTGAGGGAGGAGAAGGAGTGTGCTACATGATACCTGGAAAAGGGCATTCCAGGCAGAGGGAACAAAAGTGAAAAGCATCTAAAGCACCAGTGTCCTTGATGTACTGGAGAAAAGGAAACAGGTGATTGTGGCCCATCAGGGTGAGTGAGTAGGGCAATTCTAGGGAATGCCATCAGAGAGGTTAATAGGCTTCTAGATTATAAAGGGCCTTGAGGTCATGTCAGGATTTTGGCTTTTACTCTAACTGAAAGTAGGAATTGACTAAGGGGTTTTGCACAGAGGAGTGATATGACCTGCCTTTCATTTAAAAAGGATAGCACTGGTTTCTGTTTTGAAAATAGATGTTGAAAAAAAAAAACGGAATGGAAAAAAGTAGAAACGGCGACTTATTCAGAGGTTATCAGAGTAAACCAGGTTAGTGGCAATGGAGGTGGTAAGATGTGGTCAGATACTGGAAATATTCTTAAGAAATAGCCAACAGAATTTCCAGATGTAGGCAGTGAAAGAAAAAGAATACTAGGGAAAGATTCCAAGTTTGTAGTCCAAGTACCCAGAAAGATGGAGTAGCCATTGACTGGGATGGGAAACCTGAGGGTGGGGCAAATTTTGGTGGGAATGAAGAGTCCAGGTTAGGACGACTGTTGGCCACTTGAGTGAGGATGTCAAAAAGGAGTCAGATGTGTGAGTATAGAGTCTGGAAGAGTGTTCCGGGCTCTGAATATAAATTTTGGAGTCATCTCTTCATATATAGTATTTAAAAAGCATAATAGCACTGAGATCATCAAGGGAGTTGGTGTAGATGGAGGAGAGGAGAAAACCACAGACCTGGCCTTGAGATACTCCAATATTAAAGAAAACCAGGGATAGGATGAGGACTGTGAGAGGGGACTTGGAATAAGTCATCAATGACTTGAGAGAATCTAACAGAGGGGGCTGTCCTGGAAGCCAGGAACATGAGGAAAGTTTACCAATGGGGTAGAGGGAGGGTCTGAAGTACCAAATGTCGCTGACCAGTCAAGTAAGATGAGGTGTGAAAATTTCACTTTAGATTTAATAGCATGGAAGTAAGTTATTAGTGATCTCGGCAAAATCAGTGTCAGGGAAGTGGGAAGACAAAAACCTAAACCTGGGTGATGCAAGAGAAAATGGGAGCAGAGGTGTTATGCGCGAAACTGACACACAAAAGAAGAACAAAGAAATGGTGGTTGTATTATCCAAATGACCTCAGCTGATGCAAATGCCATACATTCATTTCTCCTTGAATGATTTCTTCCTTTCTTCTCCAAATAGTCTCTCTACTTCAGCTCCTACCTTCCTTTCAAAGTCTAACTCACATTATTTCTTTCATCTTGCAATGTTTGCACTGGCATTTATTTCCTATGCCTTCAAGTCTTCAATGCAGAATTTAATCAAGTCTGCCTCCTCTTGTTACTCTACTGTTCTCTTATGTGTCTTATCTCCCTTCAGAATTATTAGCTCCTAGAAGTCAGAGTCAATGATTTAGATTTCTTTTGTGTTCTTAGAAATGATCACTAGAATATTATGGGCACAACGGGCAACCAAACAAGGCCTTGGCCACTTTTCTCTGTCAGATATATTGATATCCTTAAATAAATTAACTAATTTCTCACTTTATTAGTAGTTTGATAGGTAAGGATAATAACAACTATTGCAAAATTAATGTTGGAATCTTTTTTCCATCTAAAAATCAGAACAGTCAATCTAGGTGAAATAAAATTTTACAGCCCAATATATTCTCAGTGTCCTGATGAATTTATTCTCATTTATTATATTTCCTTCCTCTCCATCACCTATGAGGTCCTCATTAAAAATAGATGATTTTGTATATCATCACTAAGTCATTCAAAATCCTCAGAAATAACTCTGACAAGATAGTATTTCTCTCCTGACCATGCCTCTAGATTTTCATTTCTGCAAAGCAAAACCCTCATCTCGCTAAGTGGTACAAATTGGAAATATCACCACTAGTTACATCAGTTGATGAGGTAGGGAACTTGGGGAGGGGAGCGTGGATCTGTGGTGCTCAGTTTCCTTTGTTGAGGTGTTTTTTTGCTTTTTGGTTCTTTTTAATTTGAGATGGAGTCTCATTTTGTCACCCAGGCTGGACTGCAGTGGAGTGATCTTGGCTCACTGCAACCTCCACTGCCCAGGCTCACACTATCCTCCTGCCTCAGCCTACCGAGTAGCTGGGACTATAGGCAAGTGCTCCAACGCCTGGCTGATTTTTCTATTTTTCACTAGAGGCAAGGTTTCACCATGTTGGCCAGGCTGGAGTTGGCCAGGAGTTTGAGACTCCTGACCTCAGATGATCCACCCACCTCATCCTCCCAAAGTGCTGGGATTATAGGCATGAGCCACCATGCCGGGCCTCCTTTGTTGAGTTTGCCTAAGGCTGTTGGACATGGCCCCAAGTGCCCTCTTGAATACCAGAGCTTGGGTTGGGGCAGAAGTTGCTGCCATGGTCTCTACAGTTTGCCACTGTACTAATCCTGAGAGGCTGGTTCAGAATCTAGGAGGGTCACTCTGGACAGGTAGCACAATTAAGAAAGGTCCCGGGAACCCATCAGCACACCAGCTTTGGCCTTCCAGAATCCCTCCAAGAGCAGGAGCTGAACTGCAAATTAGAGCCATGCTGAGCTTTCCCCCATAGTCTCCCTAACTTTTGTCAAAAGGCAAGTTGGAATAAACTCCCAGAATCTATCTCTGACCGTTCTTTTGATCAGCATCCTGGGAAACCATTTGCCCAGGACACATCAGAACTTTTCTAATCTTGGCCTCGAAGATACAGGATTTGCCACACAAAAGAGCCTTCTGCCTTTCACACTCAAGTCATGGGAAGATATTGTTGTTTTTTTCTAAGGAAGTATTTCTCTAGGGATAAAGTTTAACTGTGTAGCACTGAAATAAATATTCAAAATGCCTATGCTTTACACTTGCTTTTAATTTCATACCTACTTGGCTCTAACCTGAAATAACAGTAATAAGTTCTAACTTTAAAATGGCAACCTTATTAGTAGAAAGAAACTGGCGTCAAAGGTTAGCAGCAAACCCTGATTCAGCCTCACACATTGCCCTAATTTCACCAGCTGTTTAAGGATAGGGTGTTCTCTAAGCTCCCTTCGATTCTAATATTTTATAAGAACTTTCCATTCCAATCATCTCTTTTTCAGTCAGTTGAAAAATGGTTCCTAACTTTCCATTGCTTCAGTGATTGAAATATTTTCCTTGGCAGTATTTTGCTCCTGCTTTAACAGTGTATTTCCTAGCCTCTCTGAATTTATACAAAACTTATCATTTTCCCTCAGTAATAGAAGGTAGGGCGTAGTGTCCTTGCTGCTCTCTGTTTCCCAAAATTCACTACTATCAGTGATTTAACCAGGAGTTATGAAATATGTCATTTTATAGATGGAATATTTTTATGCATGACTATGGTTTCAAGCACGCCTTGTTCTGCCACAAGTGTTCAGTTAAGTGGTTTTAAAGTAGAAGAAACCAACAAAATGACTGCTTTTATCAAGGCTGATGATGATGGACCTTGAAGAGCTTTGCTCTTGTACGCCTGAACCAGCTGTCATTTTGAACTCAACTTCAGGACAACAATTTCCAGGTCTCTAGCTTCTGTGATACTTAAATTCTTCAAAGAGTGTGGGAAGAACCTGTCAGTTAATTCTGATTACAAGCAAACCTGAAGCACATACGCACAACCATTAACAATTTGCACTTTCCAGAAACTCAGAGAGTTCAATTTTTCCCCTTTTGCTTCCTCTTATTTGAGTACTGATTTCTGAATCTCAGGCAGACATTCCACTCTGGACTGTATTCACCTGCATATTTGGTGCTTTGAAATCGATTGTTAACAAAAGATCAGAATTTGTATTAAGAATTATTTTCCTATTCAAAAGTCATCTTAGAGAGCTATGAATTTTTAATGCTGGATGTATACACGCACATGCATGGATGTGCAAGAAACATGAGATCAAAGAGAAGCTCCTGGTGTGGGATTGCCATCAGTTCATGAGTAGCACGAGAAACCCAATTACATTCCTTTACAATTGAACGTTGTATTATGTTTAAAGACACAAAAAGCTATCTAGCCAGGCCACTGCTACAAAGGTCCCATTCACTGGGGGAGAATATGCAGTCTTTCTAATCACTATGTTGATATTTTTGGGTACCAAGGGCAGAGGGAGAAAATGCACTGGGAAGAAGTTTTTATTTTCCCTTTGACTAATGGGTTTAACATTTCAAAATGACCATGACGTTATTAGCACAATACAACCCTTGACATTTGACAGGTCGGCTTTTCAAGAAAGAATTCCCTTCAGGAATGTCAGAATAAATCTCAGCAATAGGGTGAGTACATTCAGTGGACACACCTCACTAAATAAATAAATAAAGTTATGATGAGTGAATAATATAAGGAATATAATGTGGGTAATGTAATACATATTATATATAATATAAACGAATAAGCCATATTAGCAAGGCAAAAACAGTTTATTCTAACAAAATGTGTTAAAGGGCACCTTGTACCTGGGAGATCAGGCCTGTTTTAAGGATCTATTTTCTGACATCCAAACGATGTCCAGTTTCTAAGAAACCTCTAACTAGTTTTGGAATGCCAGAGAGCCTTGACCCAACACATTGCAAAACTACTTTTGCTTCAACACAAGAGAATAAATCTGAACTTTCCTTCTGGTTTTCTGCTCCCTTCAGCAACTGGCCTGGCAGGTTTGTGGTGATTGGTCAACCTTTGTACCACTTCTGTATGTTGCTTCGAGACATCCAGGCATAAGACATTAACTGTGTCTAAGGTTTCCTTCCTGAGCAAAACAGGAAAAAGCTCTGCCTACCCATATGTGTCAACCTAATACAGGTACCTTCATTTATTGTCTTCCATTACAGCTCTGCCATGGAGTGGAAATCGGACCAGTGGTGGATACAGCCACCTTTTCTGTATTTGTATGACAATACAAAATAAAAACTATAATGACAGTTATTGTTGGTGAGGTTCAGTATTTGTCTATTTGGCAGCTCTGATGAATTGCATTTTTCGCATGGGTATGTTCTACATTTCTTCTTAGACTGTACACTCCTACGGGGAATTCAATCTTCCTTTACTCTTTCTTTTGCTGTAATACGTGTGTGTATGTATGTATATAAATATGTAAGCATAATATATGTACGTGTGTATGCGTATAGATATATACGTATAAATATATATGTATAACATAAAATATGGCTCAGTGCAGTGGCTCACGCCTCTAATCCCAGCACTTTGGGAGGCTGAGGTGGGTGGATCACCTGAGTCTGGGAGTTCAAGACCAGCCTGACCAATATGGAGAAACCCCGTCTCTACTAAAAAAATTAGCCGGGCGTGGTGGCACATGCCTGTAATCCCAGCTACTCAGGAGGCTGAGGCAGGATAATCACTTGAATCTGGAAGGCAGAGGGTGCAGTGAGCCAAGATCGTGCCATTGCACTCCCACTTGGGCAACAAGAGCAAAACTCTGTCTCAAAAAATAAAACAAAATAAAAATAAAATATGAGTAAATACATATATACATATGTGTGGATGTGTATGTATATATCCTTACATGTATGTATATGTCATTATGTATATATGCATGTTTATTGTATGTGTATAGATATACATGTACCTGTGTATATGTATATATCATCATGTATATGTGTATAGATATATGTGTATGTGTACACATCATGTATATGTGTATCTAGATACATATGTATATGTGTGTATATGTATATGTATATGTGTTTAGATATGTGTGTATATGTATATATCATGTATCTGTGAGTGTGTATAGATATATGTGTATATGCATATGTCATCATGTATATGTGTGTATAGATATATATGTATATCTGCGTGTGCATATATATATCATGTATCTGTGAGTGTGTATAGATATGTGTATATATCATGTATATGTGTGTATAGATATATATGTATACTGTGGGTATATGTATATTCATCAAGTATATATGTATAGATACATATGTATATGTGTACATGTACATATCATCATGTATGTATGTGTATAGATATATGTGTATGTGTATGCATATATCATGTGCATGTGTGTATAGATATATGCATGTGCATATGTACATATCGCCATGCGTGTGTATGTGTATAGACACGTGTGTGTGTATATGTACATATCATCATGTATACGTGTGAGTGCGTGTGTCTACCAGGCAAGCATAAAACTAAGTGGTCTCTTGTGTTGATCTTCCCTTTATCTGAATTTCTACAGCAATTACCTGCAGTGCTGATATTTATTATTTCACTATTTTATTTATTTAACATGATAGAGTAGAAAAATGTGGATTTGAAGTACAGTTATCTAAATCTGAGTGCTATGTCTAGTTACTTGCACTTAAGCCTGCTAACCTTTAATTTCTTCCTTTATGAAAAGGAGGTAATAATTTCCAAGATTTTTGTGTAATGCTTAGAAATATATGTGAAATATCTACCATGCAATAAATGTTAACTGTTACAGAAGCTGCTGTGGTTTTATTATTGTCTTTCTTCACAATTTGATCAAAAGCTCTCTGAGGCTGAAAAGTGCTAATTTGGAGTACACCATGAATTTGCTCATCAGAGCAGCAAGCACCTGATGGCACTCTAGAAATACGTGTTTACTTGCCTTGAAAAATCCATAGTGTTTGGACTGGAACTATGTACATTTAAAGTTGAGGTAAAAAGTTATCTCATAAGGACATAGGTGAAGCCCATTCATGTTCCTGGTGCCCTTGTCACCTAAATATTGCACCTCAGTTGTCACTGAGCCCCACGTATTGCTATGCACAAAATAGCAAAGAAATGTGTATTTATTTATTTATTTTTTATTTTTTGAGACAGACTCTCGCTGTCGCCTGGGCTGGAGTGCAGGGGCGAGATCTCCGCTCACAGCAAGCTCCGCCTCCCGGGTTCACGCCATTCTCCTGCTTCCGCCTCCGGAGTAGCAGGGACTACAAGGCGCCCGCCACCACGCACGGCTAATTTTTTGTATTTTTAGTAGAGACGGAGTTTCACCATGTTAGCCAGGATGGTCTCCATCTCCTGACCTCGTGATCCGCCCATCTCGGCCTCGCAAATTGCTGGGATTACAGGCGTGAGCCCCCGCACCCAACCAGAAATGTGTCTTTAAAAAAGCAAAGTAAACGAGTGTTATCAAATGTTGTTATACTTTGAACCAACACTAATCCAATTTTTTTAATGAAAGGCATTTGACCCTCATACAGATTCTGGTCAGTGTATTCCTATATATCTGTTAGGATGAACAGCAAAAACACTATGTGCCTTTGCACAACAAAAAGAGTATGTGCTTTTCGTGCAACCTACTTGGGCAATGGATGCAGGGAGATGACAATGTAACATGACGACTTGTGACTTGAAAACAGGGTTCTGATATTAAACAAGTCGTACACAAGCAAAGCAACAGGTTGTTGACAGCCTTTCATTTTCTGTCAACAGCTCAGATGTTCTCCTAACTCATGTAAACTGAAAGTGTTTCATTTGTCATCCTTAAATTATGATTAAACTAAACATACGGGGCCATAGTCCACAAGGCATATTCATAACTGAACATGGTAAATGTTTGAGTCCAGGAATGATATAGGTTGAACATAAATATTTATCTTTTTTTCGCCCCTCTAAATTTCCCAACTGAGTTTCCAGTGGCTATATATTTCATAACAGAATAGGCAATAAGGTAATTACTGTGTCTACTTGAGTAATTCTTTTTGATAGCTACATGGCCCCTCATTTCCCATAATCAGGGTGCCATCCAGAACCTATATTTTCTGTTTCTCTGTTACTTTGCCTGTCTAATTAATAGCAATCCTCTTTTTTAATTCTATGGCTGGCCATTATCCAGCTTTATCTAACATTCCCTAAAGCCTAAACACATCTCGTTTTATTCCTTGTAAGTTGTTATTAGTTCTTTTCCTATAATTATCTCATGTGCCACCACAATCCAAGCTCATAAAATGTAAAATAATAGATTTAAAGGCCTAGGTGGGAAAATTTACATTTTCCAGTCAATATTTCTATGGAAAACATTAATCATATCCCCAATATTGCAGATCCATATGCAAACATGAGAAATGCAAGCTGATTACAGCTTGTCCCTGTGAATACAGCCTCCTTATGGCCGCACATTATAACGGAAGGGTCAGTTAAGGTAACTGACACATCGCATGTGTCCTCTCTAGACACTGGCCCAACTTGCTTGCCCTGCTGAAGAAAGTAGCCAGAGCTAGTATGCTACGTAAGGGGTCACGTTCTGTGTCATGTTTTAAACCCCCCAGATCTAATGAATCTGATCCGGAAGCGGCACCTGACTGCCAACTCTTGGGTTGACCAGAAACCTATGAGATGCCTTGCTACAAAAGCTCAGCCTCAATTTTTTTTAAAGTTCATCCCTAATGGACTGGGAAATGTTCTTTGTTGAAAATGTTGAGCCAGACCAAGAAGTACCTAGGTCCCTCAGAAACGTGGCAGACAGAGCAAGAGGGAGGACAGAGCAGAGGCCAGAGCCCAGGCAGGAGACAGCACAATTCCACTGCCATGGGCATTAGGGAATGAGTGGCAAATGGGTGACATGGCCAGAGAGGCCATCGTGTGAGTGACAGAGATCCTTGCCACACCAGGTTCCCAGCTGCTTCTCCATCACTGTGTCATAGTGTGGGTCAATGCATTCTTTTACTTGGGATTTTGAAAAGAAAGTTTTTAAATAAGCAGTTGGTGGGTAATGAGAGAATAGCACAAATTGACCACCCTCCCTCCCTCCAAGAAGAGGTCAAGGCAGTCAGAAGCAGAACACCAAAGAAAAGATTCGGGAACACTCTTGCCACTAACATGGTGATGTGATGGGTCCTGGAGTGCCCTGAAGGTGTGTAGACAGTGGCTGATCTCTGCCATGTGACATCTCCGTCCCCTGTGGCTAGGCTTTTCATTAAGCCCCTGTGGATTAGGATGACAACATTGAGCCTCTGTTCCTTCCCAGTGGAACGTCAATCTAACAGTGGACATGCTTAATGAAAATATTCTCTCAAAGTGCAAAACCCTAGAGCCCATGTAGGCCCGTTTGGAAAATAGTTTGCTAAGCATTTGAGGCCAGCAAACACTTCATTATGACCGTAGGCATTGATGTGAAAATGGCTCCAGTGCTAGAGATTCATGTCCTGGGTGGAACGCGTATTTAGTGATGAAGGAGCAATCACAGATCTTATCACTGACAGCAGGTGGACAAGTGGTCTGGATTCTGTACTGTAAAGTTATCACAGAACAGGGGACCCACAGTGAAGCCAGAATCATCCCAGATCCAGCATGTGGGCTAAAGGAGAAGCTCAGCAGGGGATGCCTCTAGGTCTGTGCACGGAGCACAGTAGGGACTCAAAACCACTCGAAGAATTTTTTGATTTTTCATTATTTAAGTTCCACAGGACAGAGTGGAGAGTGACAAGGAATGGGCAGGCTCTGCATCCTGAGTTGAGAAGAAGAATTTCAGTTTTTCAAAAATGACTACTAGTAATTTGCCTGAGAATAGTATGACTGCCAAACTGCAAGAGGTCCTTCAGTGGCCTCTTCTGATAGGTGAAGGGGAAAGAGAGAGGAAAAGACAGCTGAGGGGGAAGCACTAAAATGTCTCTCTCCATTCCTTCCCCCACTTCATCTGTCCTCCAAAGCCATCTAGCACAGAGGGGCTGACAGCGGTGAAGCATGAATGAGGTCAGTTTGCACTCTAGTATTTCAGAAATTGTCCATTTAAGCTTTGTGTATGTTTTTAGAGTTTTGGGATCACATTCCGAAACAGTACCTGGATGCCTTTTTCAGCTGACCATCAGGCAGGTTGAATGCGTGCCCTCAAATACAGGGCAGGCACCTTACAAAAGCACCCGCTTTGAGCATGTCGCTGTTTAGGCTCAGAGGAGGTCATTATGCATGCAAATTGAGAGAGGTACTAGGGATGCGCACTAGGCTTTGATTCTTTAGGTAAACGGCAGCTCCTAGTGCTCTATTCCTTTCACAAGGATCTGGCAAAGATTTACTTGGTGATAAATGGCTTTAATCCACTAAGTAAAATTGCCTCTGTGTAATTTTGCTGGGTATGAATTTTAGAGGAGAGTGGATTTACAATTTAAGCTCATAATTGCATAACAGCAATTACCTGTTTCTGTATGTCAGGCCCTGATTCTTACATATGAAGCTGCATCTGCAGAATACTTAGATATGTACATACGCACACACACACAATGGAATGGCCTCTCTGTCTCTCTGTGTCACATACACACACACACACACACACACACACAGAGAGAGAGAGAGAGAGAGAGAAACAGAGAGAGAGAGAGAGAGAGAGAGAGAGAGAGAGAGAGAATGTTTCCACCACTCTATCTTCCAGATATTGGGCTTTTATTAAGCACATACTTGCCAAAGATTTTAAATTTTAAGCAACAAACAATAATACTAAACTACAGTCAGGTTCTTGAGACCCTAAATTACTCTAAACTTCCTGGTTTCTGCTTCTAGCATCATCCAGTTTCCTGCCATGGGTTCTTAATGCATTTCTCTCCTCTCCTTTTCTCTGGGCTAGAGCAGGGTGGGCACACACATGGACCTCAAGTACTTGCATATTTAGAAATAACTTCTAAACAGCATTTAGCACTCAGTGAGTAATATTCATGAAAACAGCGTTACATAATTCACCATCATGTATTCCTACTTGAGATGCTCTATCTATATGGAAAGGGCTTTGCTTAAATTAAGCTACATATTATATATATAGTAAGCAAATGAGAATGTGAGTATATATAGCTGCATTTCTGCTGGGCAATCCTGCCATAGAGGACACTAAAAGTATTTCTTTCTAGACCCTATGGCATATCAACAAAATAGCCTTTTCGATAAACAGAAACTGATCAAGAAGGGGTCAGGAAACTTGAAATTAGGGTTTGACTACTTGGTCAATTACACCAAATGGGTTAAAATGGGAAGACTGCCGTAAAATTAGGGAAATAAATGGAAATGGAACTAATGAGTTAGAAGGTTTTGTTTTGTTGTTGTTGTTGTTGTTGTTTTATTTAAGAAGAGGTCACCAGGAATATTTTCCCAAGGGAAGTATCTCCCAAAGCTTTTGCCTTAATTAACAGAAGTAAATATGACATTACAAAGAAGTTTAACTTAGCTAATGAGTCAATTTGAGAGTCTGGATTTCTTTTTTTGAAAAATTAAATGAAAAAAGAGGAAACTTGCTTCTCCAACTTTTTTATTTTTGAGAAGGAGTTTTGCTCTTGTTGCCCAGGCTGGAGTGCAGTGGTGTGATCTAGGCTCACTGCAACGTCTGCCTCCCAGATTCAAGCTATTCTCCTGCCTCAGTCTCCCAAGTAGCTGGGATTACAGGCATACGCTACCACACCCAGCTAATTTAGTATTTTAAGTAGAGACGGGGTTTCTCCATGTTGGTCAGGCTGGTCTCGAACTCCCGACCTCAGGTGACCCGCGTGCCTCGGCCTCTCAAAGTGCTGGAATTACAGGTATGAGCCACCGTGCAGGGCCGCTTCTCTGACTTTTTAATATAAAGGGTCTGCCATGTACAGTTATGCAGGATGTCATGCCATGAGGGCACTGAGCCAAGGGCAAGTAGGGCTGAAATTCTGCCTGGTCCCTGTGGCTTAAGCCATGAGCCCTGGCTTGGGGCTGTGTCTACAGGGAGGGGGACCCTTTTCTAATTTGCACAAAGGCATAACATAGGTTAGTAGTGACCCTCTAATGTACTATATAGAAAAGTCAAACTGTGCATTTAAGGGTTTTATGGCATTGAATTTTAAAAGTTTGTGCTATTATGTAGAGACTACTCTTTCATATAGTACAGTTTCATAATGAGTTTTACTATCTTCCAAGGTACTCTTTTCAAACTGGTATCCATGGTCATCAGAAATGGGAGAGAGGAAGTGCTTGGACATGTTTTTAAGTTTCTGCACATTTTCTAAGGGATTCGATTTATAATACCTTTATGCTTTTATTTTGATGATAAAAAATTAAACAGTTCTTTTGTGTGTAATAGCAACAAGTGGTATAGGCAAGAATTAAAAAGTGGACTTAATAAATAAATGACTTATTTGCACCAAGTAAATCTAAAGAATAAATGAAGACTTTACTGTGTTCTTCCAGAAAACTATCACACCCAACTTGAAATATATAGGCACGCTGGGCTCAAAAGCACTGTTGCCACAGCAGTCAGTACCATACTCACATTTTAAGCAGTAATTTAATTTCAGCCAAACAACATCTTCTGCCACATTAAATTAGCTTTGTTAACTTGGTTTTAAGTGATTTTGTAGCCTGTATTTGATTTTAATTAGCTTGGATTTTATGGTTTCACAAGGGCTCTCAGAATCAGTCTATAACCAGGTTTGTATAGGTACATGTTTGACATGTTTGTTATGCCACATATGCGTGTAACAAAAATAATTAAGTCAATGCCAGAGATACAATAATTTGTTTCTTTTTCTTTTAAAAGGATCCACACCTGACTCAACCTTGAGAATTCCCCTTGTAACTCCCGCACCACACCTACAGCTTGTGAGCTGGTGTGGGGCCAACAGAGTCACTGAGAGAAGTCATCCCATTCATATGCCCATACCAGTTAATAACTAGTCTAGATAAAGAAAAGGTGGGGTCGAGCATGGTGGCTCACGCCTGTGATCCCAGCACTTTGGGAGGCCAAGGCAAGTAGATCACCTGATGTCAGGAGTTTGAGACCAGCCTGACCAACATGGCGAAACCCTGTCTCAACCAAAAATAGAAAAATTAGCCAGCCATGGTAGCAGGCACCTGTAATCCCAGCTACTTGAGAGGCTGAGGCAGGAGAGTCGTTTGAACCTGGGAGGCAGAGTTTGCAGTGAGCCGAGATCACATCACTGTACTCCGGCCTGGGCGACAGAGCAAGACTCTGTCAAAAAAAAAAAAAAAAAAAAAAAGAAGAAGAAGAAGGAGAAAAGGTGGTATGTATACACCATGGAACACTATGCAGCCATAAAAAAGAATGAGGTCATGTCCTCTGAAGCAACATAGATAAAGGTGAAGGCCATCATTCTCAGCAAACTAACTCCGGAACAGAAAACCAAATATCACATGTTCTCACTCATAAGTAAGAGCTAAACACTGACCACACATGGACACAAAGAAGGACACCTGGGCCTACTTAAGAGTGGAGGTTGAGAGGAGGCTGAGGATTGAAAAACTACCCATTGGGTATATACTTATTATTATATTATATATAATATATAATATATATATTATAATTATTATTATAGTATACTATACTTATTACTTGGGTGATGAAATAATTTGTACACCAAACCCCTGTGACACACAATGTACCTATATAACAAACCTGCACATGTACCCCTGAACCTAAAATAAAAATTTAAAAATATATATTATATATATGTATATATATATAACTGCAGCCTGAATAAACCTCAAATGTGTCTACACTATCATTCTTCAGAAGTATGCAAGTGCTGATGTATTGAATAAAGAACAAAATGTTGGCACATTACCCAATTCTTCATCATTTCCAGCAATCAATGGATATTAAACATAGATGCTATGAGCACACCACACACATTTTTGTGGGACAATTAAAATTTTCTAATCTTGAACACGAGTGTATTTTAAAATGAATGAAAATTACTGCTGTTGGAGCCTTCTATAGACCACTATTATTTTGACTCAAAGGAAAAAGGATTGTATTAAAGGTGATATTTTGTAACGGGCTATATCTTGTAAAGAGTCCTAACTAGTTTTCTACATTTGCTAAAGAATTTAAGACTCTTGCATGTTATTCTATCATTAAACGTCTTATTTCCTCAATCTATGAGTGAGCAGTAAGAAGAACGTAAGGATCCATTTGGTTACATAACTAGTACTTGAGGTTTCTTATATTCTTAAGTTAGGGAAGATAAGTACATATGATTAGTGAAGATAAAAACAAACTTTAAAATAATACATCCATTCTGCTTAATCGTTAAGTGGGATTTTACTTAGGATATGTGAAATTCCAAATATTAAAATGGAATACTATAACTGATTCTAAACAACACAAGGCATTTCTCAGTTCCCCTTAGAAGCTGAGCTCACATCTGCCCAGTGACAACGGCTGTGGAATGCTCTGCAAAGCCAAGTGGAAGTCTTTGCAGGATGATGGCATTCACATCACCAGGGACAGGAGTGTCAGCTGCTGCGAATGATTAAGTTTCTGGTTTACCAGAGGCTGCTGAAAGTACTGATTCCGACTCCCGAGTAAGCTTTTTCGGCGGAAGTAGAAAGATTATTTTCTGATTTTGGACCAAATTAAATTTGTAAGTGGTAATGAGGAGTGTGTTAAGACAACAGAGAAAAATTCTCACGTTTTTCTTCTATCGACAAGGACAAGGAAAATAAAGACAGTGTTGGCTACATAATCAGCACTTTCTAGGCTGATGTGGATTTGTATATTTTTTTAAAATATCCCATTTAAAGCCAAAAGATACAGAAGTAAACTCATGTTTGCTTAAATAGTATATGCATTTTAAAGAGAAAACATCTTTAGACAGTAGTTTGTTTATTTCTTTAAATTTTCAAGCGTCACTTAAGCATTTAGACTCAAGGGACTCTTAAGACTGGAAGATCTCTTAGAACAAAGAACATGACTACATAGTTCACCATTATCTTTACATTTCCTGGCAGAATGCCTGGTATACAGCAAGCACTTTAATAAATCATTATTAAAGAAAGTAATTATTTTTATTAATTTATGTATATAATTAATGAATGGTTTCTCATCCATAGAATCAATGAAAGTGGTTGATAATTTGTCTTCTGTCTGGAGGTAGGTGAACCTGGTTGTACACTATGTTCCAGGCAAAACTACTGGCAGAAGAGAATCTTGGAATGTGAGATCCTCAAATACCAAGCTTCTAAAAAATAGACTAGAGTTAGAGCAAAAGAAGACTACCTGCTCCAAGATTCCCATATGTACCAATTGCATTTCATCCCACTTTGTATCTCATATAAATCTGCATATTTTCTCCACCACAATGGGTTTTTTTATAAAGCAAAATATAAAATTTTATTTTAATTTGTTGCTTGGCAATCAAAAATAAATGAAATATCCCAGGATTAGCCTTTGCCACCATGGTACAAATTTAAAATGTGAGTGGCACTGTGCAGTCACATTAGGCCAATGATTAATGAGTTCAGTGAGTGGAAACAGATGTATGTTCTCATACTGTATTTACTACATTACTAGTTAACTATGTGGCAACAGATGGCCAGATCCAACTTTGCCTAAATAAATGTTTTTTAAAATCAATTAAGATATTTATTTTAACTTTTAAAAATAAGAAGTGTTATTTCATTAGGGGTATTTTTTGAGAGTAGAACATTGATTTATCATAGGGTTACAAGTATTAAAGACCTCTTTACTTGAAAAAGTGAATAAAATGTGGTACAGTGTGTGTGTCCCTGAGTGTTAAATTAACGTGTCAAAAAGATGAAGGAAGACTAGGTTCATCCTGGGAAGATGACACAGTGAGGGCACTGAAAACTTTCCCTGTTCACCCTCTTCACAGGCCACTCCAGCTAGTGAGGCCCTGAGAGGCTCCTGCCCGACACTCTCATCCCCTGGACACTTCACAAGTGAGACGTCTCCTTGGAAAGACAATAGAAAGTTTTGGGACCCTCAGTTCCAGCCATGTTCTAGAAGTGACTCGGGAACTTCATAGGAACATCTTACTTCACTTTATTTGGAAATGGCTTTGCCTTTTAAAAACTTAACTGGATCTGACACCAAGGCCTGCACCTCTTGCTTCTATACACTTTCCTGCAAACTGACTATCAGAAGTAATGTGTCTGTGTCTGTGGATGTGACACTGCATTTAAACATTCTATAGATACTTAAAGCCTTAACGAAGTATTGCTTTGAATATATTCAAATATGTTGAATATATTAAAGTATTGGTCAGACATGGTGGCTCACACCTGTAATCCCAGCACTTTGGGTGGACGAGACAGGTGGATCAGGAGGTCAGGAGTTCGAGACCAGCCTGGCCAACATGGTGAAACCCCTGTCTCTAGTAAAAATACAGAAGAATTAGCCAGGTGTGGTGGTGGGCGCCTGTAATCCCAGCTACTCGGGAGGCTGAAGCAGAAGAATTGCTTGAACCCTGGAGGCAGTGGGTGCAGTGAGCCAAGATTGCGGCGTTACACTCCAGCCTGGGCAACAAGGGCGAAATGCCATCCAAAAAAAACAAACAACAAAAAAACCAAATATGTTCAAATTATTGGTTTGAACATATTTCCTTTGAAGTATTGGCGAAATGAAATACACACCTCCAGGTTTCAAGGAGTTTACTCTGCTGTTGAGAAGACAAGATCTGAGAGCATTTTTAGAGTGTTAAGCAAACATTAATCATGAATATTATATACAAAGATAGCTAATAATACCAAAAATACATGAAAGGCTAAAATAAAGAATATTTGCAATACAAACTATGTATCTGTCTCATCTGGACAAAACACTACTACCAATATTTTAAATTTTATTAACTCTTCGGCCTTCCAGTTGAACACCTTTATTTTTACCCATCTTACTCTCTCTTGTTCTTTTTCCTTCCAGATGTACTCTTTAGATTCCCAAAGTGAAAGCCTTAAGCACAAATCCTAAGAGGAAACTGTTGTTGGAGTTTAGAATATACTTTCTGGGCAGTAATTTTAATTACCAAATCATTAACCAATTAATCCAAAGTGAGTGACAAGTGTGTTCTAGCCTAGAAACAAAAAAAGAAAAGATGAGCTCACCAAACAAGAAGTGATTTCTGACTTGCAGAATGGGAAAAAAATTAGGTATTTTTGTCAAAGTTTGGTATTTTTTAAGCATAATATGAGAAGTAGATATTCTGGCAAAGTGAAATGTCCATGTGGTTTTAAATATTTTTTTTAAATGCCAAGTTGATGCCTGAAGCAAATACTCATGGCTCAGATATTATGAGATCTTTGAAATCTTAAGTTTTATACTAGAATTGGGCCATGAGATTAACTGACAGCCTTCTGGTTCTATTACACATGATTATTGGGGAGAGTTCAAAGTGTGTGTTTTTCAAGTTTCTGACTTAAAACTTAAGTAACGGAATAAGTAAAATTGCATTTCTTACACTTTCAGGAAAGCGATAAATTGTTTAAACTCTGACAAATACACTAGTGAATCAGGTGAGGCTACATGGTATAAGTTATAGTAACCGGAAGTTAATTGGCGAAAACATACCACTTGTCACATTACTGTTAAAATACTGAGTTGATGCAGGGTGTGAACATCGCTTGGTTCACACAAGGGGCAACTCCCAAATGTGACACTTCAGTTGTTGCCTGTCCATTCAGAAATCCTGGCATCAAATGAAATTCAGCTAAAATTACCAGTCTTTTTACCTGGAGATATAAGCATTTTTTTAAAAAAGCTCTGCAAAATTTTATTTCAGAAAAATGCACACAGAAATCACTGAACACCAATGACTGGCTGCCACTTCTATAAAAGAGATACTTCTGCTGTGTGCTTAATCAATTCACCAGAATTATTCTATTCCTTTCATTATTTTAAAGGGCATATTTTCTTATTCAAAGATCTCGTTATTATCACATCCATATTGTATCTTCATGTAAATGTCTGGAAATCCTTCTGGATTTGCTAGAAGTTTAAATTAAAAATGGGAGTTGAAAATAGAGTCCATTTGTTATGATCTGCAATCACTTCTAACGCTTTTCTGCGATTCAATGGCACATCCTAGTGCAAACAGAAACTTTAAATACGGACTATCATGTTTTGTTTGACATGCTTTATGCAGTATAAATTAACATAGACCTTTCCATTTAAGTGCAATGGTAAGGGTGGTACTTTTGATCAATAAGTTGTTGGAAGAGCTGATCTTACACTTAAGCTCAATTAGTATATTTGCTCAGTATTTGAGAATGATGAGACCCATCCCCAAGTAACATTTATCTCACAAAAAAGTCAAAAACACTGCAGAAGGGGACCATATGGTCTGAGTACTATGGGAGAGAAAATGTTACTTAACAGATGAATGCAGGAGAAAGGCCATTGTGGAGAGTAAAGTAGGCACAAAATATCTTTAAAATAAATCTAGGCAAAAGAAAATCTCCACAGAAAGAGGATAATTGTCCATTGAATCCCAATATTTTTAATAGATTCCTTATTGCTACCTAAAATCATCAAATCTGTTCTCTCCCCTTATGAAATGTGTATATGTAACATATGTATAAACCTATCAAGAAATTACATTTGGAATTGGTGCACACATAATTAATGCTGTTTGAATAATTCTGTGACAAAAATCAATATGTGAACCTACACGTCCTGAATTAGCATGTGAATATGCCCAGAACCTTAGAAAACAGGATCTCATCTTTGGAGAGCATGTAACCTAACTGGGGAAATCAGATTAGCCACACCTCTGTGCATAACTGAAAAACAAAATCAAACCTCTCTTGACATCTGTCTCCCTCTAACTGGGGCAGCTGTTCTCACCTTTCACTCATAGCCAGTGTCCTGGAATGAATGGGAAATCAACTTTCAGTGCCTCTACTTTCTCTCCTCTCTTGACTCTTCTACCCACTGAAACTGGGCCTCTATGGCTTGCCTGAAAGAATATTTGATGGAGTCACTAGCCATTTTCTCTCTTCCAAGGGACAGGAACATGGTCTTCCTGGTCTCTCTGCTGCATTTGAACCTGCTGTTTCTTCCATTTCCCCAGAACACCCCTTCCCCCAGCCTTACCCTTGTCCACCTTCTGTCCCTTCCCAGCAGTTGTGCTGGCTCCTATTTTTCTGCAGTGCTTTAAAATTGATGTTCTGTGGGAATCTAATCCCAATTCCCTTCCATCTCTTCCCATGGTTTCCCTAGCATAGAGCCTCCTTAATATTTTGCCATGTCATGGCAAATACAGGAAAGAGTGGTATTTTTAAGGTACAGTAGGGTAAAGTGATAGCCTGATTGTATATGGCAGACTCTGGTGTGGGAATTTGAGCTGGTCCTACTGGAGCATCCCAGATCCATACTTTGAAGGGATGCACACTTTGGCACAATTCAATCCAATGAGCAAGAATCTTTGACCTAGATCTTACCTGCTTCTGATTTTAGTGAGGATGACTATTTCTCCTGAGTTCCCAATCCATGTATTCACTGCCTGCTTGAATCCTTCACAACAATGTTACCCCAAGACTCCCCTGTGTAAGTGTGAGCTCATTAACCAGTCCTGTGAGCATCTGCCCCTTTCTCTGATTTCTGAACTGGTAAGTAGAACCACTAGTCTACCTAAGGTGGAAACTTAAGATCATCTACCCCTCTCCCTAATCCTTCATGGTCATTGTTTACTAGGTCCTGGGTATCTTGCCTCTTAAAAATGTCTTAATCCTACTGCTGTAACTCAAGCCTTTATCATGTCTTGCCAAATGTTTAAGATCAACCCAGTACCTCCCTGCCTCTAGTTTCAGGTTGCTCTGGTCCATCTTCCTCATGTTGCTATCACGAGCTTTTTAGAGCAAAAGCCTCTGGGCCCTGCCTTGTCCAGCTCCATCTCCAGTCTCATCCTTTGCATATCCTTGCTCCCATGACAGGTTCGAGTCCTACCAGCTTTCTTGTTCTTTGCAATGTGTGCATGCAATTTGCACTCATGCCTTTACACACACTCTCTCTTCTGCCTTTCTGGGGGAAACTGCTCTTTCCTGAAGCCCTGCTCAAGCATAGCCTTCACCAAGAAGCCACACTGGGTCCCCAGGCTCTGCTGGACAGGCTCCCCATTTTCTGTTGCTCCCTCTAACCCCCCAGCACAGAGGATGCTCAAGCTCTTATGCTACATCACATTCACCTTCCACACCTGTCTCTCCTGTCACGTGTGCTCCTCAACAGCAGAGATGTCTTTGTCTTGCCATGGCCAGTTCGGTGCACTGTAGATCATTTATGAACGTTTTTGAAGGAATACATATGCAGTCTTGTGAACCAGGGGGACTTAAATGCCAAATGAATTTTGTGCAGAGTGTCTTCTCTGATTAGAATGCCCCTCAACTCTTGAAGCTCTTCCTCCATGTCCCTCCACACATGGCTTCATCCCTGGGAAATATCCTACTCGTCCTTTGAGGACTAACCTCAGTGCCTTCCTCTCTAAAGATCCCTCACTCTCCCAGACAGGGACAGCCTCTTCATTTCCTGTGTCCAGTGATGCTTTGTCTGTATCTCAATTATGTCACCATCCAAAAACGAGGGGCATGCTTACCTATCTTTGTGCCCATAGTGTCCACACAGGGTCTGGGCATAGGAGATGCTAAATAGATGACTGTTGTAAAAACAAATGTATTAATACCTGGAGTGCTAGTCCTCTTATCCCCACTCTGGAATAATTGTAAAATCAGTTTAAGAGTCCCCATAATGGGAGGGCACAGCAAGGAGGCTTTCCAAAGGAAAGGGCAAGAGGACCGGAAGTCTTCACTGACTCATACCCTGCTTCCCACATCCTGTGACATTTCAAATCACATCAGCATCCCAAACAGTTAGAATTGTAAGTGACTAAACACTGGTATATCACATCTTTTATCTGCCTCCTGAGTTAAATGATTTACCCCCTAAGTTGAGTTACCTAAAAGAGATTCGAGTCTTCCCAGTCGCAGTCTGAACTATGGCATGGGACAGGTTGCTTCAGCCAAGGCTCGACTTAGGGGGTTAAAGAGATTTTCCTCTGAGCCTCTACACAGATCTGTACAGAAGGAGAAGGAATGCAAAAACATCGCCTCACAGAGGGATCTCACAGCTGAGCCAGCTGGCTCTGCTTAGCCCGAGTCTGTCTGTGGCTCTTCTCCCAGCAGGTGCTGAGTCTCTAAAGCTTATTAGCATCCTGGGCTGACTGGGCCAATGAACATTTCCTCAGTGCTCACTATGTACCCACAACCGTTCTAAGACCTTTATTCATATTGCCTTATCATAATCCTCACAACTGTGAAATAGATGCTATTATAATATTATCCCCAGTTTATCCCAGAAGAAGTAAGATACAGAGCGTTCATCAATTAACTCAAGGTCCCATACATAGTGAGGCTATAGGTGGGATTCAAACTCAGTGGGCTAGACTCTGTAAAACCCACAGACCCCAACTCAAATCAAGACTGGAATTCATTCCTTTCTCAAAAAGAGAAAAAAGGTGAAAATGTTTTAATTTAACTTTTAAATTTATACCTGATACATAATAACTGTGCATATTTATGTGTTGTTTCAATGCATGTATACATAGCATAAATGATCAAATCAGGGCAACTACCATATCCACCACTTCAAACACTTATTTTTTTGTGGTGACAACATTCAAAATCGTCCCTTTTAGCTGTCTTAAAATACACAATACATTGTTATTTGCTATATCACCTTACTGTGTATATCTTTCTGTTTAACTGTAACTGTACTGATTGACCAACCTCTCCCAGTCCTCCCCAATAACAATCCTTATCTTCTCTACGCTCCTCAGCCTCTGGTAATCACCATTCCACTCTCTGCTAATATGAAATCAACTTTTAAAGACTCTACATATGAGTGAGATCATGTTGATACTTGTCTTTCTGTACCTGGTTTATTTCACTTAATATAATGTCCTCCGAGTTTGCCCATCTTGCTGCAAATGGCAGGATTTCATTCTATTTTATGGCCCAATAGTATTCCATTGTGTGTGGGTGTGTGTGCATGTGCCTGTGTAGATAAACAGCACATTTTCTTTATCCATTCATCTGTAGATGGGTCATTAAGTAAAAGAGTATAGATGTTCCTTTAAAAATTAAAAATATAACTACTATATGATCTAGCATTTTCCTTCTGGGTATATACCAAAGAAATGAAATCAATATGTGAAAAAAAAAATCTGTACCCCCAAGTTTACTGCAGTGGTAGCCACAGTAGCTGAGATATAGAGTCAACCTAAATGCCCAGCTACAGATGAAAAAAAAAAAATGTTGCCCCTTCATACTAATTCACCCAACCAAACCCCTACATAAAGTAAAATCCAATCTGCATTCTAAAGGTCTCTTTTCCCAGGATCTGTTGCACCACAGGGGTTTGATGGTGATAACTGTTTCTTCCAGGATCTGTTTCTTAAAAAGGGTTTGATAGTGTTCTAACAGATTGTCCCCATAGAGAGAGATACTATTGTACCTAGTCATATCAAACTTGTCAAAATCAGGTAATTCTAGTTCCCAGTCGACAAATCTAATTGTCCTAATGTGCCAGGTCTCACTTTCTACATCAAAGAAAAATGCCAAGCTCATTATGCAGTAATATTTAAGCCAAGTACCACTAAAAATTTCTGCTTGATCCACTTGTTCGGGTAGAATATGCTACAGTAATTTAAACAAGATTTATCAATGTCTTTTAAGTTAGACTTGTCATTTTTCCTGGAATTCTCCATCCTTTGACTATTTTCTTCATCAATGATCTTCCACTCTGAATCATTTTCCTCTGCATGTCAGAATGCTCGGAAATGCCCTGGAGAACTTTAAAACACACCAAGAGGACAAATGGTCTCATGTATTACCCTACTCCATCTTTGTGCATAAATGTAAAATTCTAATCTGGTTTCTTGGTGTATGCACAGGTCATCGAGTCACATTTGCTAAAAAACAAAGTGTAAAGGAAATTTCTCATGTCTCCTTGCAGCAAGTCAGGTGCTCACCCGGAACCCCCATTTCATCTGCAGCTGCGTTTACTCTAAGTTAGCAACTATTTGGAAAGCAAATGAACAAAGGAAACCCTTCTCCCCATTGCTTAACAAACACATGTGTCTTGCAGAAACTGAAATATGATTTCTAGAGGCTTCCTTTGGAAGGCCTACATATAATGACTTTCGTAAAGTTCTGATCTAGTCAAGTAACAGTGCTGAGGAGAGCAAGGTTGGGAGAATTCTGAACAGTTGTTGACTTATTGCTTCCAGATGCACCTTGCCAGCTGGCAAGTCTTGTGTGGGGGCGCTGCAAATGACTCACCATTTATTTGATTGAAACTGGATTGCAAACAGAGTTAATGTGTAACAGTGGCATTAGCTGGCAAATGTGGAAATGCTGTATAATATGTTGAGATGCTGACCCACCTGACTTATTATTGAATGGACTGCAAAAGGCAATCTATTTTCATCTTCATACATGACCAAAATACAATGTGAGGGGATCAAATATCTTCTATGAAAAATTGTTTGCATATGCCTATATCATATAGATTTATATGTATTCTAAAGATGGAAGCCTATTTTCAATAGACATGCTTATAGTCTTTCACCTTAGTCATACTGGTTTCTCCATATTAAAATAGCAGTAAAGCAATAATAAAATTATCTATCAACATGCTTCTAGATCCTTTGAAATAAACATTTGAACATTAAGTTGCCACATTAAGTTGGTTGAGCAAAACCATTCTGATACTTTTCTTTCAATATTTTTAGCAGCAACTAAAACATGCCTAAACTATTCGTGTGTGTAATTAGATAGTGCAGACAATATTTCTGTTAAATATCATACTCAACTCTGTGAACTGAGCACTGGTGTGCTGGTAAATGTTTAACGACCAACTCTCCAATTTATAGTTGTTTTTGCTGACTTCCATGGTGTACGTGTTGCCCTCCATGACCAATTTCAAGCTACCAATATGACGTCACTAATCTTGAAATTAGGAAGAGATGTGCACAGTCAGCTCTCATGAACTTAGAGAGTCAGCCCAAAATACCCCTGGAACTAAGTTACTATGAAATTTCTAGATTCTGGGGTTTTTTCCTTTTCACTTTCTTTGTCTCTTCTTATGGACCTCAGAGTTCTGTAGGATACAATTTCCTCACCTGCAAGATATGTTCACTGGAATAGGTAATCTCTCAGCTTTCTTTCTGCTCAATTCTTTAAATATTTTAATAATTTTCCTTCTATGAATTGTAAGGCAACCTGAGCATGACAACAGAATGAAAGAAAAATTCCGTTTCATCCAAGTTTATATTCTCAGGACATGGAGATGAAGGACAGCCTCTGAGGTGGAGCACATCATTTCCATTTCAGTAAGGTTTATTTTTAAAAGTTCAGGTATCATTTTCAGAAATATATCAAATGGGAGGCACCCATGATTTTTGTGACAGTGATGATAGTTCTAGGGTCCAGGTCAAAAAGAAAAGAATTTCTGAGTCAATGAGGAGAAACACAGTATGGTCAGGCTGTACCTGCTTCATTTCCACTTCTTCATTTTCAAAATTGGCAAAATCAAAGGCATTCCTGTTTTTGAAGTATAGGGGAAGTAACATCTAGTGTTCTTTGCAAGAATTGCATGTTAAATCTTCCTTCATGTCTAGGAAGTCACTGGGAGGAGGCCATGAGCTGAATATTGATGAGGAAAAGCTAATGGTATGTATCATTGCAAGTGATATTGCAACCATAATATAACATGAGTAAAAATCAAAATAACCCTTTCTTTCCATATGACCTAAATATAAACTCTTTAGAGAAGATCAGGTCTCTAGATTATTCCTGGGGCTGAAGAAGTGGAAACGAAAATACTAAGAAGCCTGATGGGCTTGTAGGCCCCTCTGAGGGGACAGGTTTGTCTCCTTGCTCTAGAGCTTCTGCATACAGAAATTGCCATAATAAATCAAGGACCAGATATATGAAGATGTTTGTAGATATTACTAGATAATGAAGAAGAAATCCAATAAAGATGGTCTAAAGATGGACGTATGGGGAAGTGGTCATTACCCTCATGCATTCCTTCATTCAATGAATACTCTTTGAGCATCTATTACAGGCCAAGACCTCTGCTAGTCACTGAGGATTTACAGGTGAATTAGGCAGATGTTGTTCCTTGCCTTGGAAAGGAAATCTCTCTCATGGATGTTGATATTTCTACTGATAGATTTAGTAGTTGACGAAACTGTTAACTTGTATTGCATACATAGCAAGCTTCTGATGAATGTTTGTTAGATTAATATTTCATGCAATAAGCCAAAATAAAAGATAGCAAGTCATCTTTCCTTATCACAGTGATACAACATCAAGATTTTATGTTGATAAACCAAACCGAGCCTCCTTCTTGCTTGAGTTGTTTGAAAGGTGCTTATAAAGCACTGACTATGCCAGGTACTTCACTTCCTATCCCCTTTTAACTCAATCCTCATAACTCTGAGTTATGAGAATTTCCATTGTATAAATAAGTAAGCAAGCTAACATTCAGAAAGGTAATAAACTTGCTCTATAATTGCACAATAGTGTCAGAATTCAAACCCACATCTACACCTCAAATCCACACTTATCTTCTGATACTGCAATGCTTTCCAGCACCATCAAGAGAACTCAGACCATCATTTCACCTTTACCTGACCAGAGCACCTCCCATATGTATCTACGAACTCTAGATATTTTCTCCTTCTATGTATAATGATAGATTGCAAATCAGTGGGAGCCCCACTTCCCAAGGAAGGCTAGAACTCTACCTTTTACTTTCAACACCACTGTTTTCATCTGCTCCTGATTGTACAGCCTCTAAACCTTCACTACCATAAGGAATTTTATCCACATCCTAGGCAGGGCCATGAAAGTAATGAAAGAAGTTATGAGAACCCAAGCCTTGAAACCATGTTCTCCCACTCAGGGGAGAAAAATAATTGAACCTCAGCAAGAGGTTTACAGAAACGAAGGACTTCAGGGAAAAAATAATAATGTTTTTATGAACCCACATAAATAACACCATTATTTTTTCTTAAGTCACCAAGAAAAACCACAAGAGAAATGAAACTAGTTCTAATTTAGAAAAGATACTAGACTGTGCCCAAGATTCATTGTGACTATTAGGTTCTATGTGAGCTTTTCAGAGATTGACAGAGAATAAAGACCTGTGGCAATCAGCAACTAGAAAGAAAATTGCACCAAGCTTAATACACAGTAATACTAGTTTTAATACACATTTGCTCCACAATACTTTGTGTGCAGCAAATGCAGTAAAAACTTGAATCAATGCACTAGTATTCATAGCAAGATTCTCATTTCCCTCTAGTTTTGAATGATAAGTCTTGGCAGCAGAAAAGTTTTCATTTGTGTGTTAACATCTACTTCTCTTCTTGGACCCCTTCTGTGTCTTTTTATTATAACATGTTCTTTCTTTTCCAAATTAGTGTTACCATTTCAACTCTGTGTGGAACAACAAATTTGGTATGAATACCTTCTGCTTTGAGCTTTAGTATAAGGTTAAAAGAAATCACATATTTCTCAGTTGGGCTTTTTCTTTCCAAACAATATATTTTTATTAATTATTAATTAATAATGTCTTATTAATCACTATTCTTATTTTCCTTCTGCCCCTTGCCACCAAAGATCTTAGTTAACAAAGTACTGTGATGATTAAATTTAAACTAAATAGCCAGTTGATTTTTTAGTGAATCATGCACAATTTTGTCCAAATAAACTGGTGAGATACTGACATGACATTCATATTTGTGTATAAAAGGGCTGCTTATAGCTTTTACTTAGGATGAAACATCTATAATAAATGAATCTGGAAACACAGCAATAGGAGAGAACGAAAGTTATGCCTGATTGAGTAATTATGCCAGTCTTTTCTGTGTTGGCTAAATTCAGTCATTGTTTCTTTCCCACCTCAATATTTTCACTTCACTGTCTTTAATAAGCAGAACCATGGAGGAGGTAGAATGCAGATCCCAGTAGCTATAACTCTGCTGAATTGTTCCTATAATTGGGTTTATGAAAGGACTCCATAGGTGATATATTTCTTTATGAGGTAGCTTTACACAGAAATTGTTCATACAGATCATGTTATATGAGCCATAACCCAGAGGCCAACGAAGTGAGTTTAAGGTTGATTTGAGCTTACTTTGTGTTGACCTGGTATTTTTTTTTGTGGATGGTTTCAGTTGGTCTTAGACTTAGCACATGTTGCCATTTATTTGGCTGCTGTTCTTTTTTTTTCCATTTTGATTTTATTTTATTTTTTTGAGATGGAGTTTCATCTTGTTGCCCAGGCTGGAGTGCAATGGCACAAATTCAGCTCACCACAACCTCTGCCTCCCAGGTTCAAGCGATTCTCCTGCCTCAGCCTCCCAAGTGGCTGGGATTACAGGCATGCACCACAACGTCCAGCTAATTTTGTATTTTTAGTAGAGGCCGGGTTTCTCCGTTTGGTCTAGCTGGTCTCGAACTCCTGACCTCAGGTGATCCACCTACCTCAGCCTCTCAAAGTGCTGGGATTACAGGCGTTAGCCATCACGCCTGGCCTGGCTGCTGTTCTATGAATCAAGTGGTGACATGATTTGACTCAGATTTAGGCCGTCAAGACAAACAAGGGCAAATCTTTTATTTCTAGAAATTTAAATGTTCTTAAGATACCTGAAAAGACTTGACCTATAGATGCAAACATGTATATCAACTTTGAAAGACAAAGAAGAATTTTCTAATCCACTAGACAGCAAACTAAGCGTCATCTACAGTGATTGCTGGCAAGGCTGTCTGGTTGTTTCATGGCACAGGGAGGAGCTCTGAGGTGAGGAAAGAGTGGTATCTGCAGTGTAAGGACCATCTCTGGCTAAGATTTCAGAAACCACACTAATGATTTATTCCTGCATATTTAAAATGAACTCCTTACTTGAGAGGTTAAAAGACAACTACCTCAGGCATTTTACAGCTTGAAAAACTATTTAGTCATTGTGAAATTTTCCCCAATTGTAATGATGTATCAAGCATCTAATTTGCTCAAAGCCTATTAACCAAGTGTTATTTATGTCAAATGCAGTAAAATACATCCATGAAAATCATGTGGAATCATAAATCATGGATAACAGAGAAGCAGTGACTAACCAAAATTTGGTGTGGTCTGCCCTATCTGTCACAGCTTCAGCCTCAGACAATTGGCTGAAATATTTTGCTTTTTTAAATGAATAAAATTCATAGTTTAGGAGGGTCTTCTAAACTGTCCAATTCAAAGACCAAATAAATAAACAAATAAATAAGTAAAAACCCAGTCAGTCATAAATTTGCTTCTGCCTGTTCTATTCCAATTGAATAACTTTAACCTGGAGAAACTGTTTCTAGAACCAACTCTCCTTACACATGGAAGGCATTTAGAGGTCCCGTGCCAAAACTGTGGGGAGAAATCATTTTTGTTATTGAAAAAGTTGCCTCTTCACTGATTACAGCCAGGGTCACGAGCAGCTAGAGCAAGGATGTTGCTGGAAGGCAGCGTGGCGTGAGGTCTGGAAGAAATGCAAGGCAGCTGGCTTCACTGCTGTGCAAACTGTGTTAATTGGTTAGAGTGGTAGGTAGTGAACAGCCCTACACTTTTGCAGATCCACAGGGGATCTTTAAGTCTCCCCACCTCAGAAAGGAAGGGTTTTCCTTGAACCTTGGGTTGTGTTTTTGTAATGTCAAACCAAATAATTAGGGCATTCAGTTGGGGAAAGAGGGAGAGGATAAAGAAAAGGGGAGAGGTGATTGTAAAAGAAGGATGTTCCCTGGTTACTTGGCTGAGTGTCTGCCTTGGGCTAAGTTGGACTAGCAGCCTACATGGCAAATCACATGGTCCTACAAGGAAATACAGTTGCTTCTACAGTTGCTTCATGCCAAGTGCCTTTTTGATGACCGTTATCAAGTGAAAAGATGAAGTGAGGTCAGGACCACACTAAGAAGTTAAAAGTGTCTGTGACTCAAAAACGCTTGTAAAATTCAAGCACTGTGTCTCTTACTAATGGAACATAATATTCTGAGACCATATTTCATATAATGATGAGAGTTGACAGTGGAAGCATGGAAATGGCTTAAATGTACAAATTGTTAAATGCTGGAGTCAGTGTTTCTGGTCTGTTAGGCTGTATTGAGTTTTTGGCCATGGCAAAGGCAACACTTTAAGGGAAATCAGTCTGTTTCACATTTTTATTTTAGTGCCTTAGTTTTGCCAGAGCTAGGCATCTAAAGCTGTCCCATTCACCCAGACCACATCTGTTTCTGGCCTTTGTAAGGCACTTGGCTGTTGGCAAAGCATTTTCACATTTGGTTTTCAAAGTAGCAATGAAAATTAGGCAGAAAGTGTTATCCACATGTTACAAGTTTCACAGGTTCAGAGAAATGATTCAATTCACAAGTAGCAGACTTGGGTTTTGGAACCAGCAGGTCTCCAAATCCATCACAGAACACTTGTGTCCATTATCCTAACAAGAGAAGATGCTCCACTGGACTTTAGAAAGCTAAGATTCTGTTTATTGTTTGTTTGTTTTGAGATGGAGTTTCACTCTTGTTGCCCAGGCTGGAGTGCAATGGCACAATCTCAGCTCACTGCAACTTCTGCCTCCCGGATTCAAGCGATTCTCCTGCCTCAGCCTCCTGAGTAGCTGGGATTACAGATGTGCACCATCAGGCCCAGCTAATTTTTGTACTCTTAGTAAAGACGGGGTTTCACCATGTTGGCCAGGCTGGTCTCAAACTGCTGACCTTAGGTGATCCACCTGCCTCGACCTCCCACAGTGCTGGGATTATAGGCATGAGTCACCAGGCCTGGCCCCTGTTGTTTTTGATGTGATCTTCTGATCAATATGTATGGCCTCCCAAACTGAAAGGCTGTGTTCTATTTCTCCTTCCCTTTCTCTTTGCCTCCCTCTTTTCTTCTCCCTGTATCTCTTTCTCTACACTTCTTTTATTTCCCTTCCCACACCACACTTCCTCTAAGTTCAAAGGATTATTGGAATTTCCAGTAGGTGTTTCTCATTTCCACATGGCCATCTGCAAGAGATATTTCAAGGTTGATTCATTCAACTTTACTCAGAGGATGACCTAGTCTTAATGTAAATTTTCATAACTTTCAGAGTCTAGGGGTGACTTCCTTTCTCATTTGGGGCTACTCATATTCATTCTGTTACCTAAGTAAGAAGGATTGAATAGGGGTAGCAGGAAAATTTTCTCCTTCTGTGAGTGTTTCTGAATTTGTAACTCATTTGGTCTGCCCTGAAGAGTAAGAGGTAGTCATCAGAAAAGAATCATTTTTTAAATTTTTGGTAGAATCCTAGAGGAAGAGAACAAGCATGAAGCAGAAAGTGAAACAGAGGACCTCATTGTCCACTTTGTGCTAACAAACACTCACTATGTGTCAGATGTTATTCTAAGTGCTTTACACCTATTTAATTATTTGCTCTTTAGAACAACTCTCTAAGATGATTACTATCATTAGGCCTATTTTACAAGTGAGAGAAATGAGGCAGAGAGAGGTTAAACGCGTTGCTCAAGGTCATATAGCCAGTAAGTGGCAGACTGAGGATCAGAACCCAGGAAGTCTGGCTCTATCCTCATAACCACTGTGCTACCTCAGAAAAGAGTGGTCTTTGTCACTCCTCCTCTTTCGCTCTTTGCAGGGCCCATGATGACTTCCACGGTCCTAGGTCCTTTTGCCTTTGTGGGCCCCTTTCACTACATGAAGTATCAAAAACTCTATTTTATGACTGTGTGGGTAACAAGACAAATACAATCCATGGGTTAGATTATATTCACTTTTTTCCTTCTGACTGTAAAAGAAATTAAAATGTCTTTCTTGGCCCCTAAACGTATCATCAGTGTGACCCCATGCCCACTGTGCCCAAGGGCTAGGTCGGTACTCACTCTTTGGGATTTTTCTTTTTCACCTTGACTCATGTCCAGGTAAGAGAATAAATTTACCACACTCTCAGCCATTCAGTACCAAAGTAGGATTTTTTTTTTTTTTGCAAATGCTTTTTCAGAGTTTAGAAGTAGCCCCAAGAAATCCACCAATTAAGTAAATGTTTTTCAAATGGTAGGTTGTAAAGTCATTTATGTAGGTCGTAATTAGCATTTTTATAATAAAAATATATTAGAGTGGAGTGGAGTGGAGTGGCAAGGAATGGGATAGGATAACATAGAAACATCAGAGTAATTTGCACCTTAAGGATATTTTGGAGAATATTTTATTTCAATTATAATAAATATGTATGTGTGTTATGTGGGGTGCCATAAAGTGCATTTCTCACAGTGAGTCCCAGCCATTTTTTCTTTTTTTTTGTTGTTGAGATGGAGTCTTGCTTCTTCACCCAGGCTGGAGTGCAATGGCACGATCTTGGCTCACTGCAACCTCTGCCTCCCAGGTTCAAGCGATCCTCCTGCCTCAGCCTCCCCAGTAGCTGGGATTACAAGCACGTGCCACCACGCCTGGATAATTTTTTTGTATTTTTAGTAGAGACAGGGTTTCACCATGTTGGCCAGGCTGGTCTCGAACTCCTGACCTCAAGTGATCCGCCCACCTCAGCCTCCCAAAATGCAGGGATCACAGGTGTGAGCCACTGCGCCCAGATTCAGTAATTTTTTTTTTTTTTAATACTAGGGTAGGATACAGTCCTAGTTCTAACTCTTCTTTCCTTTAGCAATGTCAAGCTTTAAATGTGACCCCATAGAAAAGCTGGTAATATAAGCTTGCTGTCTTGCAGTAAATCATGACTGTTAATTATACAGGTTTTGAAGTCATATGAAACAGAATCAAAATTCCAGTTCTTTCTCTTATTAGCTATAGTACTTTCACTACGTCACGTAACTTCTCTTTGATTTATTTCCACGTGGATAAAATTAGGATAATAATAATGCCATTCTCATGGGGTCATTGTGAGAAATAAATGAGAAAATGCTTATAATGTCAACTTAAATATTTATTTCTGGGTTTTTCTTTTTTTTTTTTAGAGAGTCTCGTTCTTTCACCCAGGCTGGAGTGCAATGGCATGGTCTCTGTTCACCGCAACCTCCGCCTCCTGAGTTCAAGCAATTCTCCCGCCTCAGCCTCCTGAGTGGTTGTGACTACAGGTGCATGCCACCACACCAGCTAACTTTTGGATTTTTAGTAGAGAACTAGTTTCACCATGTTGGCCAGGCTGGTCTTAAACTCCTGACCTCAGGTGATCCGCCTGCCTTGGCCTCCCAAAGTGCTAGAATTAGAGGTGTGAGTCACCACACCTGGCCATAACTGCTTTTTAAATGTAGCCACTTGGATGTCTGATAGAGGTCTTACACTTGACACATCTGTCTCTGAGCTCCTGACCAATCCTCCGTTCCCTCAAATGATCCTTTCATCCTTCCTATTGCTCAGGTGAAAACTGTGAATTACTGCTTGCTTGTCTCCTTCTCTCACAACCTACATTCAATCCATTATGAATGCATACTGGCTATATCTTCAAATACACAAGGACCCTTACTACTTTTCACTGCTTCTGCTGTACCACGCTGATGAGCCACCACCGTTTCTCTGGCTTGCCATCGTAGCCTCCAAACTGGCTTCCCTGCTTCTTTGGTGCCCCTCTCTAATCTGTTCTGAACTCAACAGCCCCAGTGATCCTTTAAAAAAGCTGTCAGATGGTGTTACTTCTATGCGCAAATCCCTGCAGTGCTCCACAATTCACTGAGAGTAAAGTCAAAGTCTTTGCAATGTCCACCAAATTTTGTTTGGTCTCCATTCCTTCTTAATCCCCCTCTTCATCTCTCTTCCTTACTCCTCTCCAGCCACACTGGTCTCCTTGCCATGCCAGGAACACTCTGGTTTAGGTCCTTTCCACTTACTTGTCCTCAGCTCTCTCCTCACTCTGCTCCCCACCCCATATTGGTATTGTTCATTCTTTTACCTGCACTGAAGAACTGTATTCAAATCCCTTCTGCTCCATGTGGCCTGTCTCGAAATCCTCTCCTCTTCCTGCTCCCATATGCTGTACCCTCTTAGCCTGCCTTATTCATTTTTGTCTTAACACATTGACTTATAACATACAATACAATTTACTGATCTATTCTAATGTTTCTTGCTCATAATCCACTTTTGGTAGTAAAAGTTCATGAAAATAAGATGCTATTTGTTTTGATCACTGATGTATCCCAAGTGTCTAAAAAATGGTCTAAAAAAGGGCCCAGGTGGAATAAGAGAGAAATTCATGAATAATACAGGTTTTTCTGTGCCTTTGATTAAACCATGATTTAATATTCGACCACCTAGTGGTTTGGTTGATAGAGATCTGGCAATAGTGGCCTTGCCATGTCTATAAATGGCAAATGAACATATTGATAAAGTTCAGAATTATCTCAAAACCAAGATGGATATTAAAGTCTCATCTACAGCTATAGCCCAGATATTTGCTATCAAAGATTCTGCTGCTGAATTGCTAGTTTAATGTATACAAAGGTGGCAAAAAGGATCAATAGAAAGCCTACAGGCTTTTACACCACACTTACATTCACAAATGTTAAACAACTACTAGTGTGATATTATTCCGTTGTCCTTCAGTAACTGTGTAGAAAGTCATGCTAATCTGTCATCATTCAACAAGGCCATAAAATTGATTTTGTCTTTTATTTTAACTACCCTTCATTATACAGGAGACTTGTAAATTAAAGCAATTAAAATGTCAACATTGCCCACTCCCCCACCCTGAAATCACATCCACTTTAGCACCTACCAAAGTGGGTAAGGAAAGGGAGGAACAAAACATGAAATACTAGAGTTTCTCTTGTACCATACGATGAAGAAAATGTTATCTCAACTGTTCTTTCAGGCCCTTCTGTTTACATAACACAAAACATTGGCTGTAATGTTCTCCCCTTTTTCACCCCATGAACTCAAGGAGAAAAAAAGCTCTACAAATTGTCTTCCGTTCCCACCTGAATTTTAATTCTTGTACTCTAAATAATGATCATGAACTCAAGTTGCATATGTCAAAAAGTGACTCCATAAATGACTTTCCATTTTTTTTTTTGCTTTAGTGTTAGAATCTATGTATGAAACTGTTAATGTGCCTCTGCTGCATTTATTATGACCGGTAGGTGATGAACCTGTCAGTTTATATGCCCGTGAAGAAAAAGGGAAAGAAGTTTCTTTGTAGTTCATGGCTAGGTCGGTGCTTAAAGGTTAGGATCCTTCTTTCTGTGAATTCCAAAGAGATACTTTGCTGCTTTGTAGGATTCTGCCATTTAGCTGGTCTGCCTACATGTTTACCTTCCCTGGTAATCTAAAAGGGTAAAGGAGGAGTATAGATCTTACATACCTGTTTAATTTTAGTTATAAAGGAGAACAAGTTAAAAGACTTGAAATGCCAGTTAGGAGACAGATTAGTATTTAGTTTCCTCACTCTCCATTTATTGCTAAAATTTCCTTAATATCTTATTCTATTATACAACAAGTATCTAGAGGTCATCAACTGTATTAAGGCTCTAATCCCTGAATATTCAAATTAAAAATATTTTAACTAATATTTTGTATATAAATGTGCCTATATAATATTCATTCTTCTTTTAACTCAAAAATTTCCATAACTTTGTTGTGATCAAATATTTTCATTCTTATGGTAATGAGGCTATTTTACATGTTTTATACAACAAATAAGACTATCTATAAAATCAGGTATAGTATGTATCCAGTAATACAGTTAGAGCTAGAAGTATCAGTTATTTTTAGATTGAAGGGGACTTCAGAGTGAATCAAACCCCAAAAGGTTAAATGACTTGCCCATGGTCTTAGGAGAGTGATGCATTAGAATCAAATTCTTCTGACTCTTGCCTCACATATTTCCTATAAAACACGCCTCTGTGGGATTTTATAGAACTAAATTGTATAGACATATATAGACAAACCAAAAAAGTAATTTACCGTGTAGCCATAAGATAATTGTAAATACCATACTTACATGTTTAAAAACAATAATAATACTCTGACCAAAGATTCTAAGAAAATGTAATTACCCAACATAGATTCTGTGTTCAATTTGTTTCATAAATTAAATATTTATGGGAAAGGGCTTCCCATTTATTCATAGTGTTAATTACAGCCATCCCTTGGTATCCGTGAGATTGGTTCCAAGATCCCCTGCGAATAACAAAATCCACAGATACTCAAATCCCTTACATAAAATGGTGTAGTATTTGCATACAACCTATGCACATCCTCCTGTATACTTTAAATTATCTCTAGATTACTTACAATATCTAATACAGTGTAAATGTTATATAAATAGTTGTTATACTGTATCATTTAGGAAATAATGAAATAACTCTTTACATGTTCAGAACAGAGGCAGCTATTCATTTTTAAAAAATATATCCCATCCCTGGTTGGTTGAATCCACAGATGTGGGACCCATGAATGCCGAAGGCCAACTGTACTTACTTTCTTGTACCTTTTAAATATTCATTACACTATCTGGGGTGATCTTCGCTGGTACCATCTTAATGCATGACATAATGAGATTATCAGGTTAGCTAGCTTTAACTATATATAGCACAGAAGGAGGGAAGACTTCCACACTAGAGGCTCCTGGTGAGCTGTGAGATCCATCATTTCAATTCTGCCTACCAAATACAGGAAGCAATAGTTAAAAGAAGAGTTTGGGCCACCAAATAAAAGCCAGACCCACATGGTCCGCCTTCAATTTACAATCAGTAACAAAAAATATAGTGAGGAACACATCGGCATTCTTCAGTAAAAGAGTGAAGGAGGATGCCTATCAAAACCTTTAGGTTGGTGAAGCAATCTCAGATCAGCATGGCAATAATATTTACAATTTGCCTAGAAGCAGTTCTCATTGCTAAGTGATGATGGCACATTCTGAGCTGTCACTTCTCAATATCATGGGCCTCCATTATTTAGCTAAGTGATAAGGGTGGAAGAGAGGTACCCTGGGACCTAGCTTATAACTTCTTTTGGTAGACCCATCCATCCTTATAGGAAACCAGAGCAAGCCAGTTCTGACTGCCATTATCCTCTGGGCCTGAAAGGGTAAAAGAGACCAGTGAAGGCCAGAAACAGCTATCGTTGGTGGACATCCAGAACCAAAACAGATCTCAATTTTCCAAAGAGAATAATTATGCTGGTGTTGACCATACTGTTAATTTAAAATCTCCCCCATACAAAGCAATTCTGATATATCAACAGAAGTTAAACCTCCTTATGATTAGAAAAGGACACATTTTTCTCAATAGTGTCTAATACTGGTTTTGTGTTTTAAACTATTCTAAATCATCAGGATGACTTGCTTTCCTTCTTTTGACATCCATTTAAGAAATGTAAGAAGTGTTTGATTTTTCTACTTAATATAACACTTTCATTCACTTTAGTGTGTAATTATAGAGTTTTTCAGTTTCAGCAACTTCTATGTATCAGGTAAACCTCCATATACTGTCAGTATAAAGATAAATAGAATACACTACCCTCATGGGAAAGTACTTGCCAGATGAGCTGCAACTCTTCATTGCACTGACTGCAATGCAGTGAATGAATGACTTCATAAGGCAGGCTACACTCTTACAAGATAAATGTCAGTGATGTTCATTCTAAGTGAGAATACAATTAGAAACACTTGCTACTAATAGTGCGAACAGACTCTTCTGTTCCAGGATGTCCTTTTAACACATATGAATTCCTTAGGGGAAAAAATCCCTTTTTGAATGTTTTAGTCTTTGGTGTGTCTGGGTAACCTTCAACAGATATATTGACTTAATTTCTTTTGCATTCATACCATCTTCAAACAATCATCTATCAATGTCTGTGTCTACTAAATGCTGAACAGAAGTTAAAAACCTAGAAAAGGGACTCTTAGAAAAATAAGTCACGGTTCAGCAAATTTCTGTTCTCTATGCTCTCAATTTTAGCTGAAACTTGAAATTAACATCTTCATACATTGATGAAAGACCCACATTTTGGTGCTATTCTTTGACTGACTTGCCACTGTAGGTGAAGAAGTATATCCTTCACTCAAGCTGTGGAATTATTTCTGAAATGATATTATTAAGTACTGTTGGAGATAGGGTGTAGCTAAAAAATGCTTAAGTGCTTAATTAGTATTCAAAATACCCAGTCCACTTTATTTGGCAACTGGACAGATTAGTTTAATGATTTCATGATAGCCAAGTAAAATGAATGTATGTATATGTATTTCCTTGAAGCATTGCTAAACCTCTAAAATATCAAACATTGGTTTATGTATAATTAGTGGTGTGGGAAAGCAAATATTAAACATAAATAGTTTAAGCCAATAAAACATTAATCTGGAAAGAATAAACAATAAGTAATTGGTTGGGGGCAGGAGAGGAGTGGAAAGAAAGGGCACAGGACTGCTTCCTTGCTTAAGTGTTCATAAATTGTGGTTAAGACATAAACAAAATTATCTCTATGCCCAGATTATGTAATTTATTGGGAGTGTGCATGCTTCTCTGTTCAGCAATGCTGATGACAACACTAATAGTTTAATTACAACTTGCGGCTTAAGGAGATAAGCAAGGCTGTTTGCTTTTCAAACCAGGGGTTACAATTACTCTTAAGTGCGGGGGAAAGGCACTTCTGCGAGTGGATCTTACTTTGTTAGGGAAGCAACCAAAAACCAGCTGGAAAATAAACAAAGCCCCAAGAGTGAGCAGTTTGTGCAAAATTAGAGCATAAACGCCCGATTTGAGCAGCGGAGCAGTAGGCGTGATGCATAGCAAATAGGCAGTAAATGTAGGTAGAGAGGGATGAAAAAGTTTTTGGTAGCCAGATCTTATGCATTTTCTTTGGAATTCCATCACAGCAGGGAAAGAGTACCCATCCCTCCACTGTCCACCTTACAGTCACTTCTCTGTCTCGCTTCAGCACCACCAAGGGAGGACAGCTCCCCTGACTGCAGTATAGAGCAGACTGCTAATGCCCTTCCTCCTTTAACAGTATCATCTCTGCATTTCTCTTACTGGTGTCTTTCTTGCCACTTTAGGAGTATTTTAAGGGACATATAGAAGGGACTGAGTGCTTGTCTCACTTATTTATTTCCAGATGAAATACAGATAAGTCCTGTCTGAGCCAATCTTTAAACTGGACTCCAGAGACATTTAACCAGAATAAAAGATTGCAAGTCACTAGGTTTAACCTGGTGACAAAGTGGCTCAATGTAATTGAGTAGTAGCTGAAACTTGAAACTCTTGTTTAGCGCTTTATTTTATTGTTTTGTTAGAAAAGTACTAGTAGAAGGTAAACAACCTTTACTAAATGCTGCTTCGGCTCTATTCCTCCTGGGCTAAGCAAAGGGGTTAATAGACTAATTTCCAATATCAGTGGGTTGGAGAAACAATCTTGCTCCTAAAAGAAACTTTTATTGGTCCTTTGTAAGACCCTTCACAACCATATGCTGAATCTGGAACACAGAAGTAAGGGATTAACAGTTCCAAAGTGGGAACCATGGAGTAATACAGCATGCCATAGAAAATGCCAAAGCTTCCTAAGTAAACTTGTCTTGTCTTCAGCTCCAAAGCCAGAGGCAAACATTTAAGAAGTGACAAGATATACATGATTAAAACAACAAATCATCAAGACAGGAAAATTATATTCCAAGGCAGTTGGTCACTCTGGCACATTCAGTTACCATTCTTCCAGCCATAAGGGTATGGTTGCTTAGTCAGTGCATCTTGTTTTTCTATGCAGTTTTCTCTTTTGTCGAAACTTCTCAGCAGGTCATAAAATACCCATCATCTGAAGGTTCTCTTTTCTCCAACACATGCATCATGCACACACACACACACACACACATTTTGTTCGATTTAGTCCCATTTCCAAGAGTTCAGTTTCCTAAAGCAAAAAGTATCATCTGCTTTTTAAACTTATTTTGAAAAGTAGTCTTCAGGAAAATGCCCTCACTTTTATCGTAGTTGCTAGAATAATACGGGACCTTGGAGAGGAAGTGAAAACAAACTAGGACGGAAGCTTAGGAGTCATTCAGAAAAGGCAGAGCTATGAAGTTAGTGGTGAACAACTTCTTCCCAGTGATAGTGACCACACAGGTGTAAGGCATTCTAGAGGCGTGTTGGGAGCAGCAGCAGCCGCAGAGAGAACAGTAGATTCTGGGCTTTTCTCATTGAGTAACCTTCAGTGGACTCAACTGAGGCATTTTTTGACTCTGAATCCCTCAGTCCTCCTTTTGTTGCTTTCCTTCCCTCCTGCCCTCCTTCTTTTCTTCCCTGGCACCTCACTACCTTTCCTCCTTGTTTCCTTCCTTTCCTCCCTATCTTCCTTTCTCATTTCGTCTCTCCATGTACCTCAGTTACCCTTTTCACTTAATTCGATCTGGGCCACTTTGGGCACCAGTTCCAGAGACAGTATCAAGTCACCTAACGTGCATTCTCCAGACCATGCTATTATGACCAGCACGGTAGCTTCCCAGCTGGCCAGTGCAAGGAAAAGGTTCCGTTCCTGGCGGCCAGCCCCGCCCCCTCTCCCCACTCCAACACCGCAACGGCGGCGTCAACCCGTCAAAGCCAAGAGTCTGAATGTCACCAAGTTCCACCCCGTAGTAGCCACGCCAGCCAACCTCGCCCGGGGAGCCTCGCCAGACCCCGCGCCCACAGCCTGCGCTCGGGC
>NW_012119598.1:13483573-13516874 GCF_000951035.1 Colobus angolensis palliatus | reverse complement strand
ACCCCATCTGCTGGGAGTCCAGAGAGGGAGGGAGCAGGGCGGGGGCGCGGCGCCAGGGGCTTCCTTACCTGCCCCCAGGTTAAAGGAGATCCTGGCCTCCGCGAGGTACGGCGTGTCGCTCTTGGAGCGCACTCTCCGGATGGGCCGCCGGTCTATATCATCCTCCGAGGATGCCGCCATTAATGTGGGAGGCAGGAGCAGGGTCGCCCGGCGAGCTGAGAGGGAGAAGGAGACGGAGGGAGAAGGAGAGAGGCGGAAGGGGGAGGAGGGGAGAGGAAGAGGCTCGCACACGGGGGAGGGGGAGGGGAAGGGGGAGGGGAGAGGAAGGGAAGGAGTGGGGAGGGAGTGGGAAAGAGAGGGAAACGGGGAAAAAAGAGGGAGAGAGAAAGAAAGAAAGAGAGCAAAGGAAAGGGGTGAAGGGAGAGAAAGAAAATCCGTTAAGGATCTGTGGACTGGAGCAGAGATCAGGCTGTCCCTGGCTGGCGCCCGGGGCTCCCCCAGACTCCTCTCTCAGCCACAGGGCCGAGGGGCCATTGCTCTAGGCTGACACCCCGCCTCCCGCCTGCAGCCCCAGTTTCCAGCCCTTGGCACAGATAGGCTCATGCGAAAGGGACGACTCCAACGCAGAGATGCCCAGTCAGCACTGTGCCCTCTCCCGCCAAACGCGCTTACTCTGCCCAAGTGCACACTACGGTCTCCTTCGCCCACAGGCTGCTCTATGTGAGCGGGCCGCGCCAGGGGTCCCAGCTGCCTGCGTGGAGTTACCACTCCTGGGGTACAAGCCCTGGTCCCGCTGGTCATGGAGGAGGGCATTGTGCCCAGCCCAGCCCTCTCTACTCCCTTACTCCCAGCCAGGAGCTCAAATAAAGATAGAACTAGATCTGAAGTTCTCAGAAGTTTTCTTATCTGCCCCCTTACAACTTAGAGGTGGGGAATGGAGGAAAATTGTCCACAAGTTTGGGAGCAGTTTGGCTGTAATGTTTCTAGAGGTGGTGTTCTGAATGTAGAGTAGGCATATGTATGCAGAATTGAGTGGCCTTTTCTAACCACTAACTTCTGGGATGTGTTTATCTCTACGTAAGTACTCATTCATTTTAACCGAATTCCTCTGTATTTGGTCACTTAGAGCACACATAATAGTGTTTGGGTTGGACTTGTAACCTCTACAACCTGGCACCATTGTTTCTGCAGGAGAGGTGATCAAGGGGACTTTACATTTCTTTGAATGCCTGCACTACCACCTGCAACCCTCCCTGTAACACAGCAGAAGAACCTAGAAAGGTTTCTAGGGTGTGAATAAGAATGGTTTGATGCTCCTGCTGAACCTATTGATGGGCTAAACCCTTTCATGTTTGTCTTTCTGCAGCTGTTAAGTACTTAGTCTTTTTGTGGCCGGAGTTTGCCACTCTTCTGTCTAGTAAGTGCCCACCTGGAGTACACAGATAAATCTTACTTTGGTTCCCTCCCTGCTACAAAGGGCATCTCAGTGTGGACTTGGGGGAAGTGCTAATCTGAGTGTGCAAGCCCTCCCTCTCTACTTCAGCGGTCAGTTCTAATTCTCCACTTGCCTTTTCTCATTCTAGAATCTTCTTCTCTCTTCATTGGTCTTTTGCCTTCACACATGCACAGTAACTACTCATTTTAGGAAAAATATACCTGCCTTTGGCCTTGCTGCTTCCTCTGTCTGTACCATACTCGTTCCTTCCCGTTCTGTTTGACCTTCCCATGGAACTCTTGGTTCATCCCCAGCATTGGTTTCTTTCCTCACCACGCAACCAAAGTTATTTTAAAAGCCTTCCATCAGTGTCCTAATAGTCAAAACTAATTATTTCTTGGCTTCTCTGAAATACTTAGTAATCCATCATTCTTGAAATAATCCCATCCTTTGCTAGGCTATCTCCCTAATCTGATTTCTAATTGTTGGCCAGTTCTCTGTGTTAATCTGAAACTGCTTATTCTGGCATTCAGGGCCCTCTACAACCTGTCTTTCCCATCCTCATCTCCCATTATTTACCTCCAGTCTGCTTGGAGCCACCCCAGCAAAGCTGGCTCATTTTTACATCTGCACCTTAGCTTAAGTGACACACCACAAATTTCTTACCTATAATCATTTCCTGTTCTCTCTCAGAAATGTGAAGTGACTAGATGATTAGTTTTTGGCATGAACCCACCATATAGTAATGAAATGTGCAGCAGTTTTTTTTGTTTGTTTGTTTGTTTTGAGACAAGGTCTCTCTCTGTCTCCCAGGCTGGAGTGCAGTGGCATGACCTTAACTCACTACAGCTGTGACCTCCTTGGGCTCAAGCAGTCCTCCCACCCAAGCCTCCTGAGTAGCTAGGATTATAGGCATGCACCACCATGCCCAACTAATTTTTTTTTCTTTTTTGTAGAGATGCGGTCTCAATATGTTCTCCAGGCTGATCTCACATCCTTGGCCTCAAAGGCTCCTCCTGCCTGGGTCTCTCAAAGTGGTGGGAATACAAGCATGAACCATCACAGCTGGCCAACAGCTGTTTTTTAATAAAGTAAAGGAAGAGAGGGAGGGACAGAAGAAGGAAGAAGAAAAAAAGGAAAAGAAGCGAAGGAGGGTTGTGAGTACTCATAACTAATGAGTGGCTGAACTGGGGGCCAAATCCATGTATGCCTGATTTCAAATCCTATGCCCTTAACTAGTATTTTGGTTTGCTAAGTATATGTATTTGACTGATTAGCCACCTTTCAGATTCACTTTTTTATGACATATACCTCATTATTATGTCTCATTTATCACTGTTAAACATAGTTTTAAAGTGAAGCCCTCCTCTTCCAAGAGGTGCAACAGAGTCCCATGGCTCATCAAATGAATTATGAACATTAATACTTTTAAAGGACTAACAGGCTGTAAACCAATCTATTGGTTACAGTCAGGTTCAGGTTCTTAAGGAAGTGCAAAATGTGAGGAAATAAACAATCCTAAATCCTGTATAAATGGTACCTCCTGTGAATTAATGCAATGTATTTGATTGTTCAGAATTTGGAATTCCCCATTCTTTTGTACTCTCATTCATCAGCCACATCTCTGGAAAAATGATAAAGTCATCTGGAGAAATATCTACACTTAGCTCTACCATTTCAGAGAAGTACATCTTTGAATTTCTGTTTCTTATTCATTTAATATTTTAGAGGATTAGTAACTTAATATTGCTACCACTTTAGGTTTATCCTTCTTCAAAGGAGTTTAAATGCACCTTTGTATTATTTCGTTATAGGCTATTTTATATTGAAAAATTCCAGATAGCTAAACTTTTGACAAAAATGGGCATAGAAATACTACATTTATCTCCGTGTCCTTTTTGAGAGAGGCCCTCGGTCTGTCACCCAAGTTGGAGTGCAGTAATGCAATCTCGACTCACTGCAGCCTCCACCTCCCCGGGCTCAAGCAATCCTTCCACCTCAACCTCCTAAGTAGCTGGGACCACAGCTACATGCCACCATCTAGCCTGGCTAATTTTTGTAATTTCTGTAGAGACAGAGTTTTGCCATGTTGACCTAGCTGGTCTCAAACTCCTGGTTTCCAGCAATCCGCCCAACTCAGCCTCCCAAAGTGTTGGCATTACAGGCCTGAACCATTGTGTCCAGTCTTGAATTTTTTTTTATCACATTTTTATTTCTAATTGTTATCTTCCATTTCTTGACTTGTGTGATTTACTTTCTTTTTCTTTGTCTTTCATCTAATTTTTTTCTATTCTCTTTTGACTTTGCCTTTCTCTTCTCATACCCTTCCTTAGTCTTCATAACATTTCCACACAGAGTCAGTCAGTCCCTTTTTATGCATCCCCTGCTACCCTATACAAAGGACTCACTTTTATGGGCTTGTCCCAATATTTCCACATTCTTTAATCTCTGGCACTCCTTTCGTATTCATGACCTCTTATCCTAAAACATCTGGCTGCATGACATCAGTGGAAGAGCCTTAGGGGCAGGCATCAAGATGGTAGGTGCCACTGCCAGTAGTACTACTATCCCACCCAAGTGACACTGGGCAAGTCACTCTACCAGCATGGGTCCCATTACCTCCACTATAAAAATGCAAGAGTCAGATATCATGATCTTAAACGCACTGCCTAACTCCAATACTCTAGTATTATTTGTAGCTATTCTTGTATCTTTGCTTTCCATAAATATCTGCGGTGTATTTTGTCTCTTAATCTAAGAAAATACATCACTCCTTTGTAATGAATTATATTTAGAAAACCACATGGCATCCATACTTCTACCCAGGTGATTTCCTATTTTTTAAGTCTATTTTATGTAACTCTGCATCCTTTAGAATCTATTTTTCCCCCTTATGCTGTTTCTATCATGTGGCAACATCCACATGATTGTTGATATGTGTGCATATGTGGATCTTGGTGTCTGTACAGAAGCATTGAATTCAACTGTAACCTCAATGACTTCCAAATGTAGTTTTTATGCACCCACCCAACCCTGCACCGCCACCCATGATTGCTTCCTTCTAAATATGACTCCTGACTTGGGAAGAAGGCATTTTCTCTTTTCTTTTCCTAAAACCAGTCAACATTTTAACACTGTAGACTCTTAAATGTATGTTAAATCCAGAACTATAGCCAAAGAAAAAGAAGCAGCCCAATAGAGTGCTCAGGAAAATTATACTTCATACACATCTGCTATGGAAGAGGATGGAGGTGAGAAGGGGAGGGAGAAAGAAGGATGTGATATTCCATCCCCATTAAGAAAAATTTTCAAGTGAGTAAAGCTTACCCTTTAAAAATATTACTCAAAGTGTGTTTCTAGGACACCCCACATCAGAATCCCTTGCAATACTTGTTAAAATGTCCATTTTGCAGGCCCCTAATGTGAACCTACTGTATCAGAATTTGAGGAGATGGGACCTCTGTACCTAGATTTTCCAAAGACTCTCAACTCTATCCACTCTCACCACTTCTATTTAACATTATACTGGAGGTCCTGGCCAGGGAAGTAAGGCAAGTAAAAAAAAATTACAGATATAATGATTGGAAGGCAAGAATAAAATTCTTATTAGTCATTTATGTTATGATTTTATACCTATAGAATTCATAAGAATCCATAGACAGTTAGAAATAAGTAATTTTCACAATGTCATTGATATAATGTTAGCTTACAACATCATATTTTTGCTACTTTGCCTACAGAGTAGCCATTCTTTTATTCCTTTGGATTCTTAATAAACTTGCTTTTACTTTACTCTATGGATTTGCCTCAAATTCTTTCTTGGGTGAAATCCAAGAACCCTCTTTTGGGGTCTGGATCGGGACCCCTTTCTGGTAACATCTTCCATATGAACCGTGAAGGGATGATATTGAGAAGACTCCAGACCCAAAGGAAATAGATTGCAGCGCTGATTGGCTGATTTTGGAATCAAGGAAACTTTTCTTTTTATTGACAGCTTTTAACGATTGAGTAAAGTATACTCCTGTGAATGAAATTTGGAGCACATTTCTTTCTCTCTTCCTGATTTCTCCAAAATTTAGAAGCTATTTCTGAATATTCTTAACTTATGGCAATATAGTTGTTTGCATAAGTGCAATAAGGATCTGCTTTCTTTTGCAACAGGACACAATTGGAGAAACTGGTTATTTTACCAAGGCTTTGATGGGAATGGCGAGGTTCCCTTTAAGGAAGCAAATTCAACTTATAGAGCCAATAAAAGCCCCTTGGGAAAACTGGCCTCATACCTTGTCTACATAGTACCTGTACAGGGCTCCTGACTTGTAGTAAGTAAAGAATAACACTTTCTGACAGGCCCAGCAGCTCCAGGTTATCTAGGGACCTCAAGAAGAGAGGAATCATGTAGATATTTAATGGTACAAAGCCATGGCTGGACTCAACTTTAGAAAACTCTTATCTGAGTTTCTTTATGGAATAAAGTTCCATCAAAGCCAATTTAAAAGCCTATGTGAAAAGTAATTATTCTTGCTACACTTCATACAAATAATCAGGGCAAGTATAAGACTAGATTTACTTTGGCAAACAAATTGGTTCTATTATGATTTGTCTTTAGCAAAAGTGGGAGACTGGAGAGAGAAAAATTATGTTTCAAGAACTATGGTTCACATGTTATTAGATTCTAGTCTCATCAGTTGTTTTTACGATTTTTTCCCCCCTGCAATTTAGACTAACCCTGCTTATTCTTGTGAACTAACCAGTGATCTGTGGGTGCTGCTCAGAAGAAACAAAAGGGATGGGTAATGTAACAATCTGGATCAATACTCTAATTCTGGGCACGTATTGGAATCAGCTAGTGACTCCATATCAGGTTGGTTCCAACAATTGCCCAGTTCATAGAAAGCCTTCTTATTTAGTTTATTTGGAACAATTTTCCTTTACTGTTGTGGAATATATTTGCTGTTGTACTCTTTGTGTAGGAATGCAGGATAAGCTTACTGAATATTATATTAAACTGAACACTTATTATTCTTCCAAATATCATCTTTTGTCAGATCTGAGAGTTATGAATGGCCCTTGCTGTGTGTATGCTTTCTAACTGTGCTCCTCTCTACCCTGAGTACTAGAGACCCTAATAATTAAGAATATCACCACCCCTATTCAACCTGAAGAAGTTATGGAAGCTAGACCTTTGTCCTTCTACAACCCTTAGGATTAAGGGTTCCCTTGTAAAAAGGGAGGGGGGAATGTCAGAGGCATTTGAACCAGAGCGAATCCTTCTTGAATAAGGACTGGGTAAAATAAGGCTGAGACCTACCAGGCTGCATTCCCAGAAAGTTAGGCATTCTAAGTCACAGGAAGAGATATGAAGCTGGCACAAGATACAGGTCACAAAGACCTTGCTGATAAAACAGGTTGTGGTAAAGAAGTCAGCCAGAACCCACCGAAACCAGGATGGCAACCAGATTGACCTCTGGTCGTCCTCACTGCTCATTATACACTAATTATAACGAATTAGCATGCTAAAAGACACTCCCGTCAGAGCCATGACAGTTTACACATGCCATACCAACATCCAGAAGTCACCCTATATGGTCTAAAAAGGAGAGGAGGAGCCCTAAGCTCTGGGAACCTCCCACCCCTTTCTCCAAAAACATGTGAATAATCCACCCTTTATTTAGCATATAATCAGGAAGTAACAGTAAGTATAAGCAGCTGAGTGGCCCATGCCTCTGCCGATAGAGTACCCATTCCTTTATTCCTTTGCTTTCTTAACTTTCTTTCGCTTTATAAAAACAGACAAAAAAATCCCCCCAAATCATTTTCTTCTATATATTAACAAAATTAGAAAAGGAAAAAATTAAAGTACCATTTACAATAGCATCAAAACCATCAATATCTATCAATAAATTTTTAAAAAGTTGAGCAAGTCCTCTGCATGAAAAACTATAAAACATTACTGAAAAAATTCAGAAGACCTGAATAAGTGAAAAGTGAGATAATATGCAATAATCGTGCTCATGGATTGAAAGATACAATATTATCAAGGCATCAATCTTGTCAAATTGACCCATGGGTTCAGTGTAATTCCAATTGAAATCTCAGTGGGGTTTCTTTTTTTTTCTTTCTTTTGGAATTTAACAAGCAGATTCTAATATGGAAAATGCAGAGGAAGAAGACCAGCACAATCTTGACAAATAAGAATAAAGTTGGAGGATTACAGTAGGAGATATCAAGACTTATTATAAAGACAATGAACACAAAAAGAAAGTAAGATAAATAGATCAACAGAAGAGCATACAGAATCTACAAACAGACCTAGATATGAACAGTCACTTGACTATGACAAGGGTTCCACTACAAGATCACGGGGAAAGGATGGACTTTTCAAGAAGTAGTTTGTGGTTACACAAGTATATATATGGTGGAAGAAAATAAACCTTGATCCATGCCTCACACAAAACTAAATTCCACATGGATCATGGACTTAAATATGAAAGGTTAACAATAATATTTCTAAAAGAAAAATGTTTCATAAAAGAATATTTTCATGACCTTCGAAAAATTTTTAAGCAGGGCATAAAAATCACTAATCACAAAAGACTAGATAGACATGCCGATGCCACTAAAATTAAGAACTTCTGTTCATCATAAGACACTATTAAAAATGTGACATATTAAATAAAGTATGTGAGATAAACAGTGCTGGTTGGGGCATTATTGCACTAAATGTTTATTTAGATAAGAGAAAATATTTCAAATCAATAAGGTAAATTTCGATCTTAGAAACTTAAAAGAAGAAGAAAAAATAAATCTAACCCAAACAGGAGGAAGGAGTTAATAAAGATAAAAGCAGGTCAAGGAAATTAAAAATTTTAGAAGTTGAAAAATAAATGAAACAAAAATATCATTTTTCCAAAAAAAAATTCAATGATTAATTAAGCCCTAAGGGCAAGACTTGTAAAGATAAAAAGAGGATACAAATCATCAATATCAGGAATTAAATAGGAGTTATCACTATGGATCCTAAAACTATTAAAAGGATATAAGAGAATATTACAAGCATCTTTCTGTTTATATATTCAACAACTTGGTAAAAATAAACTACATGCCCACTTAAAAAAAAAAAAACAAAAATGAGAAAGACACCATTAGGAGATTGGAAAAGCAAGCCACAGACTGGGAGAAGATATTTTCAATACATATTTAACAAAGGACTTATTACCAGAATATGTAAAAGATCTCCTTAAACAGCAACAAAAAGATAGCTCAATCCAATTTTTTTTAAATGGACCAAAAACTTGAACAGACAGTTCATACAAAAAATGATTTTCAAATGTTCAAATAAGCATATGAAAAGATACTCCGCAACATTGCTTAAAGCTAGATTCAAATTATAGCCTCAATGAGGCTATAATCTGGCTAAAATTTTAAAATCAGTTAATGCCATTATCGGCGAGAATAAGGGGGAACTGGAGCATTTATGCAATGCTGATGGGAACATAACTTGTAAGGATCACCTTGGAAGACTTTGTTTACATAAACATGGGTAAACATACTAGACCCAGGATATGAACCAGCAAGTCCACAGCAGATTTATTCATAATGACCCCAACCTGGGAACAATCCATCAACAAGAAAATGTGTAAACATAATTGTAATGTCTTCATACAGTGTCAGACATTAAAAAACAAAACAAACAATAAAAAACACTACTGCTACAGGCAGCAACATGGACGAATCTCTTGGATATGATGTCAAACAAAAGATGCCAGACCCGAAAGACTACATATCACATGATTCCATTTACACGAAGTTCAAGAATAAGCAAATCTCATATGCCATAATAAAAGGTTGATGAGAGAGATGTCTTGGAAGGGGCACAAAGAAATCTTTTGAAATGTGGGAAATTGTATGTGGATTTGGGTCGTGGTTGTACTTTTTAGAAAAGGTGATAACTTTTGTAAAAGTTCAAATCACACATTTTATATTTGTGCATGTTGCTCTACACATGTTATATATCACTGAAAAATAAGGCCCGATGAAGTGACCCATGCCTGTAATCCCTTTGGATTTACTTTGGGAGGCTATGGCAGGATGATTGCTTGAGCCCAGGAGTTTGAGACCAGCTTGGGCAACATTGCAACACTCCATCTCTACAAAATTTAAACATTAGCTGGGCATGGTGGTACATGCCTGTGGTCAAGTTACTGGTGAGGCTGAGACAGGGGATCACTTGTGCCTAGAGATTGAGTCTGCAATGAACCATTTTTGTGCCACTGCACTCTAGCCTGGGCAACAGAGTGAGACCCTGCCTCAGGAATAAATAAATAAATAACTTATTTATTTATAAAAATCTTCCAGCTTATAAAGATGCAGAAATCAGTTTGATAATTACTGCATTTAAGATAAGTACCAATACTTAGAAAAACACACTATTAATAAATATGAAATTTAATCAATTAAAATAATGTATTGATGACTTGGGCTACCTTTATACATATCAGCATTTCACTATTTCAAAATTCTGTCTTTTTTTTTAGGTGTGTCTCACCCTTATTTTTAGGCTATCATCATGTCTATTTCTGATAACGATGATCTTTTAAAGATTCAGCTCCCAGCATTTTGCGCTGCATTAAAAAAAACAACAGAGCAGCAGATAACTGAATTGGAAGTATATGTAAGGCATAAGAAAAGAATGTTGACAGTGGGCTTCTTGCTGTGGACAGTTAAGCCTTACTAAGTCTTGTTAAAACAGCATTCCCCAAAATGCAGAGGACGTGTCACAAGAGTGCAGCAGTCAACTTGAAGGGGCTCATATGGGTCAAATCTGGAACAATTTGAACACAAAAATAATGACATCCACTAGTGAATAATAAACCATTATATATGGGTACTCATTAGTTTTGATAATAAATGGATAGATTAAAACTGGTTTCAAAAAAACATAAATAATATAATAAGCTGAGGATAGGGGAAGGCTCTTGGTTTTGTTTGTTTGTTTTTGTTTTTGTTTTTGAGACAGAGTTTCACTCTTGTTGCCCAGGCTAGAGTGCATTGGCGTGATCTCGACTCACTGCAACTTCCACTTCCCAGGTTCAAGGGGATTCTCCTGCCTCAGCCCACTTGAGTAGCTGGGACTACAAGTGCACACCATGACATCTGGCTAATCTTTGTATTTTTGGTAGAGACGGGGTTTCACCATGTTGGTCAGGCTGGTCTCCAACTCCTGACCTCAAGTGACCAGCCTGCCTCGGCCTCCCAAAGTGCTGGGATTACAGGAGTGAGCCACCATGCCCAGCCTGGCTCTTGCTTATACTAGAATACATATAGATGTATATATACATATATACACACGCAGTGTATAAACGTGTGTATGTGTGTATATATTTTATGTGTATGTACACACACGTACGTGCACACACATGCTTTTACACTCCTCTCTAGACAAATAGATCAATAGAGACAAGCGAGAGCAAATGGATTAAGACTTTATTAATAGGTGAATCTACACTTGATCTTAGCCAAAAGACCAAGAAGCAATTTGTAATAGGTGAACCTGAGAAAATAGTACATATCTATTCTTTGTATTATATCATTTTTGCAAATTTCTGTATTTTTAAAATTTTTTTAAGTTAAAAAGTGATTGTAAGAAAAAACATGTTTATTCTTTTCTATTTAGGAGAGTTCTCAAAGATTAGAGATGATGCCCCATCCTTACTTTTAAGTTTCTCTGAAACATTATCATTGTCAGATAGTCCCACAGCCTGTGGACAAATACAGTATTGATATTAAGGGTAGTATGTCCTAGACTTACTGGCAGTCTTTGAATTTTTGTATTGATTCTGGTATATTCTAGTCAGGCAGATTTAGAATCTGGGCTGTATAGATGAAGTATATTTCACCATTTTGCACATCTAACATGAGTTAGAAATATAAGAACCTTTACACCTCACAATTAAACCCAGTACAATATCACTAGTTATAGTGGCAATATTGAAAATCATTCATGAAAAGCTACAAAATGTAAATGATGGGGATGAATATCATTAACTATAATAACCCAACTTTCAGTAATAACTTGCTAATCTTAAATAGGTTTCACAAAAATACACCAAAAAGTTTTTTGGACTTCTTATTACAACTAAATTTAGTACGTAGATCCTGGAACATTTTTCTTTTCTCTGCATATGCATACTTTGCTAGAAAACAAAACATCTGAGGAAATGTTATTGGTACATCTCAGTTCTCTCTGCTCAAACTTGTCATTAAAGGAGCTGTCCACTACACAAAGTTCTGATATTTGTTCCCTTTTATATGTGGCTGATTCTGTGGGCTACACAGGGAGAGGAAGTGGCTGCCTTGTTTCTACTATTGCAGCTCAGGGTTCCAGCTCTACTGTGTTCCCCTGGGCCCCAACTTAGGTCTTTAATGTTGCACAGCTTCAGGGATACATCATTCACTTTATAGAAAGAGTCAAGTCCACAACTTGTGCAGTCATACCTTGAAGGACATAGCTCCCGAAGAGATGGAAGCCAGCCCTATTTCCTATAACAATATGGGTCTAATATTGACTTTGCTCTAACTCTTCTTTAAAGTGTGAATACGTAGCTTTTCTTGTTGCCTGTATATAGATGAATGCAAGATAATTCAATAGCTACCCTAACACTGGTATGGTGACTTCTTTCCCAGAGAGCCTACATAATTATGCAATATTGTGCCTAATTTGAAATCACTTGATGATGTGAGACATATTAACAAAAACTGTTTACATGTATGAGCTATGTTCCCTCTTTCTTTTGAAATTGTTCTGCCCCTGTAAAAATATGTGTATTGCGGTAGCCAGCTTCCAAAATGGCCCTTGATGAACCCCTACTCTTGGCACTCATGCCCTTATGTAGTCTCTTCCTACACTGAATTAGGCTTGGTCTCTGTGACCAGAAGAATATGCTGTAAGTGATGGTATATCATTTCTGAGGTTAGGTCATAAACGTAAAATGTCTTGTGGCTTCTGCCTTGCTTCCTCTTTGGGATCTTGCTTTGGGGAAGGTCAGTTGCAATGTGATGAGACACACCAGCAGCCTATATAGAGACTCGTGTAACAAGGCATCAAACCCTCCTGCTAGATGTCATGGGCATAAGCCACATGACTTATTTAACTTGAGAGCCTCAGTTAAATTTTCAGCTAACTACAGCCCCAGCCAACCTCCTGACTGTCACCTCAGACCCTAAACCCAAACAGCCCAGCTAAGACTCTCCTTCATTCTTGACCCACAGAAACTGTCAGCTAGTGTGTTTGTTGTTTTAAGTCACTAAGTTTTGGGGTAATTTGATACACAGCAATAGAAACATCATAACTGTGGGTTCACAATGGACTCAGAGCATCAATTGTTAATGCCAAATACTATCTACGTCTATCAGAAAACTGAAATCTTAACCAGTTTGATTGAACTATTAGCAAATTTTAAGACAGAAAACAAAAATTAAATGACAGTACAAATCTTTCCAGTGGAAAACCTGTCTTTTCCTTCTTCCCATCTTAACATAGCTAAACTCCGCCCATCCTCTGTGGCTGGAATGTTTTTATTACCGTCTTCAGTACCACCAGGAGAGTGTACTCTTCCTTTGTCTCTGCTCACCTTGTGGCAGTCTATAATTTTCACTTTGTATGAATATATTAACAAAATAATATGGATATTATTTTTCTTCCAGACAATAGGAAGTAATGGCTAACAGCACAATCTTTGAGGTTAGCCCTCCTGAGTTTGTATCCAAATGTCATACTTAATAGTTGCAGGATTTCATGCAGGTCACTTACCTCTTATACGTCTGTAAGATGGGACTAACATAGTACCTACAACTTGGGGCCATTACAAGGATTCAGACATATAATTTACATAATCTTTGGCAAAGGAAATTCCTGATAAACATTTATTATGTTAAGACTATTATTACTACCCAGCTCCAAGCAAGGCTGTGGCTGAGAAATTAAACCTTGGCATAATTCCCAAGCTTATTAGACCTTGTAAAAAAGTTAGCGAGCTCTCCAAGCTTTGGCTTCCTTATATGTAAACTCAAAATAAAATAAACTCTCTCACTGGGCCTTGGGAGGATAAAACATTATATAATAAATGCAAAACACCTAACATAGAGCCTGACAAATGGTAGGCGGGAAACAAATGTTCGTTGCTTCCTTTCCTCCCAGTTTCTTAAAGTAGACACTGTGCAGAGGGGCTGGGGGCTGGCTGCTAAATCATGCTAGATGCAGAAAAAGAAAATGTGCTTCAGGCTTTGTATGTTGAACTGAGTTGGGCAGAGACTCAAGCAGATTTCTATTATTTAAATGTTGAGCATTCCTTGTTTAGATATATAAGTCACTTTTCCCATCTTATTTGATAGTACAGGTAACATTAAAACTCATCTATTTTGATTTTATATCTTCCATGTGACTGATTTTCAATATAGCTGCTTTAATTAATGATATCATTTGAAATCTAAAGGTTCTAGTATTTCTAATTCGTATTCAGTGTACACACCAGTGATATATAATAGGACATATCTTTGCGTGGCAAACTCCTGGGCTTAGTTACTTGCAAAATAACTTTAGAGGCAAAGGCTGCAGGGGCTTTAATCCCATTTAAGCCCCATATACAAGAAGACAACAGGATGCAGAGATATGGGCACGGATGAGACACTGAGAAACTGGGTTCTGGCTCCTGCTCTGCTACCGTCTACCTCCATCTGGTTTAGCTAAGCTATTTCTCTCCAGAAAGGCAGCATGTTGTAGGGGGAAAGCTGTGAAGCCAGAAAGACTCATGTTTGAATCCTGGCTTCACCTCTTCATAGTTGTGTGGTATTCGGTCAGTTTTTGATCATTCTGAGGTTTAATTTCTTATAAATTGGGGGCAATAATATCTAACTCATAAGTTTATAGTTTCAAATGAAACAAATATGCATAGATTCTGTTATATGTTAGGTATTTAATAAACAGTGTTTGCTTTTCCTGTCTTCCCTAAGCCTCAGTTTTACCACCTGTAAAATGAGCTAATTAAATTAAGTCCCTTCCAGCTCTGATGTTCTATTACTGTAGTAATTATACTGTTAAATGAAACATTACAAATATTTGGCATTTGCTCATGATGCATAATAAAATGCATCTATCTATGATGAGGAGAAGACATATTGTGCTTGTGGAGGGGAAAAAACATAAAAATTTCTGAATGTATGAGTCTAAGAGGGAAGAACAACCCAATATAGATTACACAGATATTTTATTTGCATTCTGTTGTGTCTACAGATGGGCTGATGACAGTGATTAGATCACAGGGTATTAGTCAGAGACTCTGTCTAGTAAATAATGGCTGAACAGATCCAGGGACATCAACCCAGCTGGCAAAGTCACCCTTTGGGGAAAAACAAAGCATGGTTGCGCTTTCCATCATAGCCCAAACTACGTCTGGTTATTTCATAATTCAGTTAGAATGAACTACTTCAAGGTAAAAGGAATTATTTTATTGTTTAAATTAAGACACAGAAAAATTAAAAGCAATAAATCTGAGGAGCTTCACTTAGGTTAAAAAAATCTATGTGTGCCATGGAATACTATGCAGCCATAAAAAGGAATGAGATCATGTCCTTTGTCGGGACATGGATGAAGCTGGAAGCCATCATCCTCAGCAAACTAACACAGGAACAGAAACCCAAACACCACATGTTCTCACTCACAAGTGGGAGTTGAACAGTGAGAACACATGGACACAGGGAGGGGAACAACACATACCAGGGCCTATTCTGGGGTGAGTGTGAGGGGAAGGAACTTAGAGAATGGGTCAATAGGTGCAGCAAACCACCATGGCACACATTTACCTATGTAACAAACCTGCACGTTCTACACATGTATTCCATTTTTCAGAAGAAATAAAAATAGATAATAATAATTAATAAATAAATAATAAAAATAAACAACACCAAAAAAATCTGTGTGCTTCCATGTGTATAAAAAGAATATAAGAATATTCACCAGGTTGTAAAGAATACCTATTTTTAGATGATGGGACTAGTTGAGTTTTGCTTTGTTGTTTGCCTATTTTTTAAAAAAATTTTCTATAATAACTATATGTTGCATTGGTAGTGAGAGGGAAAAACAAGTTATGTGTATCATAAGAAACTCCCATGGAGACTCGGGCAGGTTGCCCTCCTCCCCCACCTCCCAGGAATTGCAAGCAAATCACATATTCTGCAACTCAGTTTAAGGGCCAGAGGCCCCACCATTCCATTTTGATAGTTCCCCCCCACCAAAAAAAAGGTAAAACTTTCCTGTAAGAAGTTGAACCTGAGTATAATGACATAAAATAGCTCCATTGCCACATTTGTATCGCACAACATTGAGACATTCTACCTTTGAGTGTGTGGTGACACATGAACATCTGTCCATCCCCACATGCCCATACATGGATGTCTTTGCTAGTATTTCCATGGTCTCCAATATAACATAGGACCACCAGTTGCAGTGGGAAGAATCCAAAAGCTGAAGATTATAATCCTGGCTCCAATACTAATAGCTGTGACCTTGGGAAGTCACTTGATTATTAGAAACATAGATTACTTCATCTGTAAAATGGGGTCAACATCATGTGCCCAATAATTTTCCTTTTTATAGATAAAATGAGATAATAAATACAAAGCCCTTGGCACATAGTCTGAGTCTGCTTACTCTCCTTTCCTTTTGCAATTTCAGTGTACACATCCAGACTATTAAGCTAGCATCAGATATGAGGCTAATGTAAAAATGGCTCTTGCAGTATGATGTTTGGAATGTGGTCTTGCTTTTCAGAGACAAAAATTCAATTGGGCTAAGCCAAGTAGTTTCTTCTCTGCCTGTCACCTATCAAATTTAGTCAGTGTGTAATCAACTAAATGAAACAGAATATATGCCTGCATGGGTTTTAAAAAGGTAATATGGCTGGGCATGGTGGCTCACACCTGTAATCCCAGCACTTTGGGAGACCAAGGAGGGTGGTCAGGAGTTCGAGACCAGCCTGGCCAACATGGTGAAACTCCATCTCTACTAAAAATACAAAAATTAGCCAGGCATGGTGGTGGGCACCTGTAATCCCAGCTACTCGGGAGGCTGAGGCAGGAGAATTGCTTGAACCCGGGAGGCAGAGGTTGCAGTGAGCCAATATCATGCCACTGCACTCCAGCCTGGGCAACAGAGCAAAACTCCATCTCAAACATAAATAAATAAAAAGGTAATATTCTGCATAGTATTCCATGGTGTATATGTACCACAGCCATAAGAAAGAACAAGATCCCTATGAACAAGGTCCTTACAGGGACGTAGATGGAGCTAGAGTCCATTATCCTTACCAAACTAATGCAGTGACAAATACCACATGTTCTCACTTATAAGTGGGAGCTAAATGATGAGAACACATGGACACATAAAGGGGAACAACACTCACTGGGGCCTACTGGAGGCTATTGGAGGGTGGGAGGAGGGAGAGGGTCAGGAAAAATAACAAGTGAGTAGTAGGCTTAATACCTTGGTAATGAAATAATCTGTACAACAAACCCTCATGACATAAGTTTACCTGTGTAACAAACCTGCACATGTATCCCTGAACTGAAAATAAATGTTTTTAAAACGGAAGGTCTATTTTTAACCAGCTCCAGCTAAATCCCCTTTTTCCTCTTCCTTTGCAGCATTTTGGAACAAGCTATAGTTCTATACAGTGATCGAGCTGCATTGAATTTTTTCTTAAAAAACACTTTTTTTTTTAAATGACCTTATAAGTGTTAACTGAGAATTTTGCTTATTATAAAAATACAAACCAGTATTTGCAATAATCTTAGTGACTTCAAACTTTTGACTCATGTCAATATTTCAAATAGAGTATTAATTGTAAGTACTGGTGCTAGAAAGAAAATTTTGTATTGATAGAAAAATCTTTTCATTTAGAAAATATGTTGTTTAAACAATCTCCCAATCTTCTAAATAATGTGAAAGGAAAATTAAAGGCCCAGTAGAACCACATATTCAGAGGCCAATGTAAAACGTATTAGAGAAATTATTTTAGGAGTTACCGAGGAATATAGAATATTTTGGATGGTTTTCCAAGATCTCCATACCAAGCTTTAGATCTGTGGAACTTATTCCATACTGGTAATCAAGGATTGGCTATTCCTATTCCATAGGATCTCCAAACTCAATATGCTTTAAATAGAATTTCTTTTTCCTGCTTTCACCTTGGTCATCTTCCTGTACTGTCCCTTCAGGAAAGGGCTGTCTCATTCACCGAGCAGGCCCAAAGATAACATGTGGGAGCATTCAAAGAACCTCTCTTTCACTTTCTGCCTGCCTACCTTGTCACCACATAATCAGGAAAAGAATCTTCTTAATATTTCTAGAATCCTCTCCCCTTTTGAACTCTCCCAGTCAGTTCCCTCTTTAGGCTTTCTTCTTGTTTGAATCACTGCAATAGCCTCCTGATGCCTCTGCTTGCCTCTGCTCTTCCTCCCCAGTCTGTCGTCTATATGAATGATCTCTGTAAAAGCAGACCTGATAACATCTCCTCTGTATTCGCTGCTTTAGTGGATTCAGTATCAGCTTTGGGATTCCTTGGTCTGGCATGGTACAGCCTCACCTGCCATGACCCCTGCCTGCTGTTCTAGTCTTCTCTTTTGCCATTCTTCATCTCTACAATATAACCTGTCAGGCTAGGCAGAGTCTAACACGTGCAGTTCTCCTGATGGATCACCCTCTTCCCAATGCCTGTTCATGCCTTATCACAAGCCACTTCACACTGCCCAGAGTATTCTTTTTTATCCTCCCTCAAATGCAAGTGAATTGTCATCTCACCTTGAAGCCAACTTAGAAACAAAGCTGCATCGGTGATAAACTACAGAGTTTGCTCTGATGTCAGAGGAAATCAATACAGTTTAGCTAATGTTACCCGGAGGCAGAACGATACAGAGAATACTTTTGGAATTTGTTAGTAATTTTATTTTAAAATCAAGGTTGTGCTGCTTGTTTTTGTTCTTGAGTTTTAAGGCTGTTTCATGTCTCCAAATGGCTTAGAAATTTGAATCAGAAATAAATGGCATCAGAGAAAAGAAGTGATGGGGTGGGTGGGGGTCTTTCTTGGGAAGCAGAAGTCCTGCCTATTTCCTCTGAGGCTTGACAAAATGAAAGCATAATTAACATAAGGGCTGACATTTATTAAACATGTATCAGGTGCTTGACGTCTTGCTTGGTGCTTTATATTTGTCTGCTTCTAAATTTCAGTCATTCCTATATGACTTTTTGTGTATTTTGCTGTAGCTAAGTGCCATCTAGCCTATTATTTACTTAATATTATTCCTTAAATGGACTTAATCAGCCTACATTTTCTTTTTCTTGTACTGCTTGCTCTAAGCAGAGGTCTGTAAGTGTGCAGTGTTGGCTATATATTCTTATATTTTAATTAGTTTTTCTATTTATGGTTTTCTAAAACACCATAAAATAAATATATGATTATTATGAAAGAGTTTACGTATTATCTGAAAATTATATATCGTACCATAGTTTGTGAAACTATGGTTCATTTAATCCTCAAAATAACCTGTTGGGTTAAGAATTCTTATTACTGTCCTTTGCATTCAAGAGGGAAAGGTGAGGCAGAGAGAGATTAAATAATTTGCCTAAAGTCACAAGCTAAGAAGTGAAAATCATCCTTCGAACTCAGAGCTGTGCAATTCTAAAATTTAAGTCCTAAACACTATGATATTCTTAAGCAGATATGGGAAACTATTTTATTCGTACCCCCAGTTTTATATGTGCCATAAATATAACTTTGTAAAATTCCAAAGGTATGTAAAAGGAATTAAAAGTAAATACAAAAAATTTGAATAGTTGTATAGGGTTGATTTTATTCTTCTTCATGTTTTTAAAGACAGAATCTCGCTCCATTGCCCAGGCTGATGCAGTGGTGTGATCACAGCTCGCGACAACCTGGAAGTCCAGGGTTCAAGCAATCCACCTGCCTCAGCCTCCTGAGTAGCTGGGACTACAAGTGTGCACTACCATGCCTGGCTAATTAAAAAATAAATGTATTTTGCAGAGATGGCATCTTGTTATTTTGCCCAGGCTAATCTCTAACTCTTGGCCTCAAGCCATCCACCAGCCTCGGCCTCCCAAAGTGCTGGAATTACAGGTGTGAGCCACTGTACCTGGCCCTCTCCTTTCTTTTCCCTTTTGGTCAAAGGCATTAACACTCCCCTTGCTTTGCTTTTATGATTGAACAAGGATATATAGATCTTGAAGATAACTCTGTTCAGTCCTAGTATTTCAGAAGTCCAATTTAACACAAATATTCATTCCATGGTTTTGCATAAGTGTGTGTGTCTAACTGCTTACTGAGAAATTCCTAAAAATATTAAAAATGATGTTGGCATGGGCTGATTTTGAAGTGGTAGGCTCCCTATCCTTGCTGCCACAGGCATAAAGGGTGGTACCAACATTTTTGAAAAAACAGATTTGTTTGGGCAAATGAGGAGTGAGAATGATTTCCCCAGCACCTGGTGAATTGTTTATGCTAATTGGGTCACGGCTGGCACTGGGTGAGTGTGGGCTGCCTCTCATGTGTGGTATGTGAGAGCAGGAATAATTAATTGATTGAAATTAGTTCATTGTATTTTCACATCATTTTCTTCCTTTCTGGCTCTCATTCTCTCATTTTCTCTCCCTCATCCTCTCATCCCCATGCCCTACTTTATGTATGAGTCCTGGATCACAATACGTGGCAAAGCAGATCCTTGCTGGGGGCAAAGGCACTAAGAGCATCGAAAGGCTGTGTGCAGTCACATTGTGGGCACCGAGAATAGGACTTTGTGTGCAGAGAATCATCCTGTTCCCAGGACACACTCCAGAACAGGAGGGCTGGATTCAATGGTCATCTCTGTATCTATGGAGTTGGCAGGCTGGCTAGCTCCACGATATTTTCTCTCTTGATCTTCCTTCACTGTCTTTTTCACACATCATGTTCCCTGTATCATACACAGGTTTGGAAAGCCTGGGTGTCAGCAATTAGAGGTCTGAAATGGAATGAGTGGGCAGTTAGGGCGGTAAGCTTGGTAGTTAGTTTGTCAGCTGTGAGTGAAGTGCCATATACTGCTTCCTGACTAGCGTGATGGAGAAACAACAACAACAACAATAAAATAAAAAAATAAAATAAAACAACAAGTATTTGTTGAGGGTGATGGCTCAAGCACCACGACTGGAAACAATAAAAAATAAGTTCTCATCTGAAGCACTTCTCAGAGACAAGGGTCTGGAAAACAGTATGATTACATATCAACTATTTGGATAGCAAACCAACAAAAATATAGGATATTGCCTAGTAGGACTCTGAGGGGCAGACGGGAGGACATTAGAAGGGAGAATGGAAGAAGTTATAACCCAGTTGACTAATTGTGTCCAGATGGGGATTGGGTTGGCTCACAAGCACTGATCCTGCCTCTGCCCTTCTGAAGCAAATCAGACCTGTAGGTCTAGATATGAGCCATATGTAAGGTCATGATGTGAAAGGCTCAGGAGACAGGCATGGAGGAAGAAGACAACCCAACTTCCACTATGCAAGGCTCCTAAAACACCATGGCCAGGCTTCCAGTGAGTAGTTCTCAAGGTGTGTGTTTCCAGTGTGTGGTTTAGATGGGTGTCTACACCCGCCTTCCTTCGAGTCTGGTTGGAAGCTGAGTGGTATGGTAACTAGTTTGAGGATTAATCAGCCAAAATGTATAAAAACTAGACTAAGCAGTAAACATCTAAGAAGGAAGGGAAAAGGGGATCTCAAGGTGCAGCTCAGAGCTGGCTTTCTGGACATGTTCAGAGCAGCTTTTGAACCGAACTCAATTAAGCTCACCGCAGTAAAAGTTGGGCGTTTGCCTATTCCATAACTCTGCTTTTAGGCAAAATGAAAACTCTATCATCCAAGACTATTCTACATCAAAAAGCCCTTTTCAGAAGAATACTACTCAGGGATCCCTGGAAATCTGTTTTAAAGGATTGATTTTTTCAAAAACAGACCTAAATTCCCCTGCTGTATATTCTTTTTTTTTTTTTCAAGTTTTGAGTATTTATTACCTATGCTTTTAATATAATTTGTGCATTTATATGATTTAATTTTTATTGATGATTTTTTCACAACCAGCTTACAAAAACTTCTGAACATTTAGCAATCAACTCTCTTTTTTTTTCCATCTGTTTACTTCTTTTTTTATTTTTATTTATTTATTTATTTTATTATACTTTAAGTTCTAGGGTACATGTGCATAACGTGCAGGTTTGTTACATATGTATACTTGTGCCATGTTGGTGTGCTGTACCCATCAACTCGTCAGCACCCATCAATTCATCATTTATATGAGGTATAACTCCCCAATGCAATCCCTCCCCCCTCCCCTCCTCCCCATGATAAGCCCCAGTGTGTGATGTTCCCCTTCCCGAGTCCAAGTGATCTCATTGTTCAGTTCCCACCTATGAGTGAGAACATGCGGTGTTTGGTTTTCTCTTCTTGTGATAGTTTGCTAAGAATGATGGTTTCCAGCTGCATCCATGTCCCTACAAAGGACGCAAACTCATCCTTTTTTATGGCTGCATAGTATTCCATGGTGTATATGTGCCACGTTTTCTTAATCCAGTCTGTCACAGATGGACATTTGGGTTGATTCCAAGTCTTTGCTATTGTGAATAGTGCCGCAATAAACATACGTGTGCATGTGTCTTTGTAGTAGAATAATTTATAATCCTTTGGGTATATACCCAGTAGTGGGATGGCTGGGTCATATGGTACATCTAGTTCTAGATCCTTGAGGAATCGCCATACTGTTTTCCATAATGGTTGAACTAGTTTACAATCCCACCAACAGTGTAATGTATATTCTTACTTTTGTTCTGTCTTATACAAGATGCAGCAGAGTTGATGAGTTGCTTCCATTGCCTATATCTCGATGTATTTGAATACTATTTTTGCATGTCCTTCCCTTCAGTCTTATGCAGGTTCCATTTTCAACTAGAGATTTTAATTCTTTAAAAGTCTTAGGAGATTCTATTTTCTAAATCTTGAATCATCACACCCTTTCCTGCAGTCCAAAATGTATCTTCATACTATGTACCGATAAAAATGTTAAAAACATAATTTTAAAAAAAATTATTTTATAGTGTAGATTTAAGTGTTCTCACCCCATCAGTTCAATAGAGACATTTAATAAATGTTAATGCCTCTACTGTATAAGAAGGATGATACTAAGCACCAAGAAGATGCTATTTTGCTATTTAAGGAGATCACTGTGATTGAGGTAAGTCACAGACACTTAAGTAATCACAAAACAAGAGTATCAATAACTAATCAATAACAATAGACAAGGTACTAAACACTTTATAGGCATACCGCACTTAATTCCCAAAGTCTCCTATGGATTCGGAGCTAGCATTATATCTATTTTGATGAGGAATGTGAGGTGTAAAGAAGTAAAGCCATTTATATGAGCTCATGCATCTAGCAGGTGGTGGAGCAGAATCATAGATGATGACAGTGGCTGAGATGTAGGTGTGAACAGCTGTAGTATAGACAATGGAAGGAAGGCCTGGGTAAGTCAAACAAAGCTTCACAGGGGAGGTGACAATGGGCCTGGGTCTCCCTGTAAGCACAGCAAAGGAAATAGTAAGAGTGCATTCTGTGTTTGTTACTACTGTTCCTGATTTTGACCTAATGGAGTGCTACCAAATGTCTTTGTCTCTTGGGGCCATGTTTAGAAGTCCCAGAGGTCTAGAGTCAGGTTTAGAGTATATTTAACTCAAAACTAAAGATTCAAAAGTCAGCTGTTCTGACCGATTTCACAGAGTGGGCAAAGAGTAGAGGTGGGTGGAGGTGTGAGGGGAGAGAGGGGATTTGGATGAATTCCTCTTTATTTTTAAAAACAACTTAAAGAGACTCTTAGCTGCTCACTGTAGCATTCATCAGTTGTCAAAACTGGCATTTCCCTTTGTTGAACAAGACAATGTAGATGACAGAAAAGGTGCATTATGACAAGTAACAGTGACGACTGCACCTGGTTCTAATGCCAAGTATTATTTTAAATGATAAAAGAGGAGGAATCATTAGCAGGAGTCACTAGGATTGCCTAGTGACTTTTGTCACTTGGCTACCTTTTAATATATTTTTCCTTTAGAAGGTAATTTAAATGTCCAAGGATATTGATGGTTTTTGAGAAAAGAAACCTCACGCAGTGGGCAGGGCATGGATGTGGTAAAATGAGATCTGGTTCTCTCTCTGGTGTCTTCTTTTAAGCTGTGTGATTTGAGGTCCCGGCAGAATGACTCTGAACCACAGGTTGACCATCCCTGAAAGTGTGGTTTGGTCAGGGAAGTTACCTTCACTGATCTGCTAACTACATGAGAGGCTGCCTCTGCCTGGCAAGCAGCATGAGATAACTTAAAATAGCTTGGGCTTTGGAGTCGGATATGTTGAAATGAAAATCCTGACTCTGCTGCTGTCTAAATGTACAGCCCTTTCCAGATACTTCACCTGATCAGTCTTCAGTTTTCTAGTCTGCAACATGAGCATAGGATTCCCGCTTCCCCAAGTTCCTTTGAGGATTAACAGATACAATGAATATACGAGGGGCAGCCCTTGATACATAGTCCTTTTTATTTTTATATTTATTTATTCATTTATTTATTTTTTGAGATGGAATCTCACTGTGTCACTCAGGCTGAAGTGCAGTAGCGCCATCTCGGTTCACTGCAACCTCTGCCTCCTGGGTTCAAGTGATTCTCCTGCCTCAGTCTCCCGAGTAGCCGGGATTACAGGTGCCCACTAGCACGCCCAGCTAACTTTTGTATTTTTAGTAGGAATGGGTTTCACCATGTTGGCCAGACTGGTCTCGAACTCCTGACCTCGGGTGATCTGCCCGCCTCGGCTTCCCAAAGTGCTGAGATTACAGGCGTGAGCCACCGCGCCAGCCCATAGCCCTTTTTAAAAGTCCGTTTGCATCTTCCCCGTGGTTGGAATTCATTTAAAAGGGAAGACCTAGATAGAAAAAGTTATTCAGGCAAGAATAGCTGCATGATGCTAAAACCTTTTACTATGAAACAAAGGTCAGTAGCTCTCAGCCCTGGCTCCACATTTGAATCTCGTGGGGGCAATTTAAGAGATTCCCATGTGTGGGGCTTATCCCCAGAGATTCAGATTTAATTGATCCATAGTAGACTCTAGCATTTAGGTTGTGAAAGCTCCCACATGTGGCCTATAATCCCAGCACTTTGGGAGGCTGAGGTGGGAGGACTGCTTGAGGCCAGGAGTTTAAGACCAGCCTGGGAAACATCGCAAGATTCTGTCTGTACAAAAACTTAAGAAATTAGCCAGGCATGGTGGTATGTGCCTAAAGGTACTTGGGAGAACGAGGCTGGAGGATTGCTTGAGCCCAGGAGTTTGAGGCTGCAGTGAGCTATGATCCTGCCACTGTACTTTAGCCTGAGATGACAGAGCCAGACCACTCTCTCAAAAAAAAAAAAAAAAAAAAAAAAAAGACCAAAACAAGGATTCCAGGTGATATTTGTAATGTGCCCTGAATTCAATTGCTGCTTCTCAAACTTTAACATAAATTACCTGGAGATTTTGTTAAAACGCAGATTCCGATTCTCTAGGTCTGGGGTGGGGCCTGAGATTCTACATTCCTAACAAGCCCCAGATCAATGAAGCTGGTGCTGTCAGTCTGGGACCACACTCTGGGTAGCAAGTGACTGATGATCCATAACAGTGGTTCTGAAGCTCCAGTATTCATCATAAAAACCCATGGGCTAGTTGAAAATATAGCACTGGAGCCTGGGGCTGGCCCTCCCAGGGTCTTTTTCTCTTGGTTTAGGAAGAGAGCTAAGAGAGTTCCTAGCCTATAATGTCCATTTTAACCTAAAAATCTCATGATGTTAATTTTGTGATTTTATAATATGTCTTCTCTTCCAGTTCAATTGTTCACTACAAAATTACAGAGTCTGAAGTTGAGTGTGTGGAGTAGCATTGTCAGAAACGTGAAACATGGATGAGCTCAAATTATGTGATGCCAAGACATGTTGATATTTGAAGCCATGTGTATCTCTAACCTCTGGAGTTCTCCTTTTCAGTTAAACGGAACTTCCGCAGAACTCCCTTCGTGTTAGAATTTACCATTGGCAAACGACTCACTGGTTAGTCAAGAGAGCCTCCTTCACTGACAGGAGGCAAACAGGATGACCCTGTACATTTTCTGCTCTCTGCAACACAGCATACCTTCTAAAGCAGAATCATGAAAGAGGCAGCAGATCTCCCCCATCTTGAGGTCAAACCAAGGGAAAATGGAGGTGGGAGAAGATAACAGGTTCTTTATTCAAAAGAATAGACCAGGCACCTTTGAAAACCTCAGGGACTTCCAAAAGAATTTATCTCATGATAAATTGCTTTTTTCCTTCTTTTTCTTCTCACCCTCCTGGATTCCTCTTGCTTTAACTAGCTAAAACATCCTCTATTCAAGGAAAGGCTATTGCCACTTTCCAAGAAAAATCTGAAAAAGCAACCCTGTGGGGATTAAAAGCAAAATTCTGCCATTGTTGCTTTGGATAAATATTTTGCACATGACTAATACAGAAGGTGTTATCTTCCTGGAACTTTACGAATTTCTAAATAAATTGATATGAGGCTGTCAGGTGGGAAATGAGAGAGAGGAACTCAGATTTTCTTGCTTTCCCTTTAAAAACATTTACATCTGTAAAAACGCTTGATCAGTCAACAGAAATATCTGCGTGACAGTGAGAATAGACCACTCAAAAACGCAATAATCACACAACAGTTTAGCCAACCAAGCCTTAGGTCACCCAAGTTTTAGATACTTAATCCCATACTGTACTTTCAGGTGGGCCTTCTTTTTAGAACAAGCTATCAAAATGGGGCTACTTGGCCTTACTAATATCCTCTGCACTGGCTGGACTGGCTGAATAGAGAACTGCCATGTGGAGTGATTCAGCAACAGCATGAGACCCTAATTGTCTCAAATGCATTCCTCAAGAGCTGGCCACCAACTTGCCTTCCTTCACTGGTCCTTGGGGCCTTGCCATTGGTTAGATACAAGCTCGAGTCAGGCCAATGTATGCATCTGGTTTGGATGGGAAGGGTGCAGGCCATGGTACTCAGGCCTTCACCTATCTACTGTTCCTTTATTAGGTCTAAGGTCTAAGGGGTGCTGGTTGTCCAGGACAGACTGTGGAGTCTATGCAAAGGGGAGGGAAGCTACAGTGGAGGAACCCATGCAAGGCAGTGACAAGCCCCAAGTAATGGTAAAAGCAGAACTTGAGAAAGGAGCCTCCCAAGGTAATAGGTCCTGTGTGCTGGGGATCTAGGGAAGGTGTTGGAGGGAGAGGGGCTCTCATCTTTAAAATGAAATGAAGGACAAGACAGATGGGAAGCAGCAAGATGAGCTATTTTTCAGTTTTGCCCTGAGTTGGGTTTTGACAAGACAAGAAATGAATCACTGCATTTTTAAATGTATTTAAAATGTCTATTTTTTTATTGCTAGAAATAGGTTTAACTTTTATCAGACCACATTTCTTGTTTGCAAGGCAGTGGTTTCATTGTGAAGTGTTTTGTTTGTTGTTTGTTTTTTTGACAGAGTCTTACTCTGTCTCCTAGCTGGAGTGCAGTAGTGTAACCCCCACTCACCGCAACCTCCGCCTTCTGGGTTCAAGTGATTCTCCTACCTCAGCCTCCCGAGTAGCTGGGATTACAGGCGTGCCACTGCGCCTGGCTAATTTTTGTATTTTTAGTAGAGATGGAGGTTTTACCATGTTGGTTAGGCTGGTCTTGAACTCCTGACCTCTGGGGATCCACCCACCTCGGCCTCCCAAAGTGCTGGGATTACAGGTATGAACCACCGTGCTCAGCCCATTATGAAGTTTTAAATAGCAGAGGATGGCCTTTTGCCCGGGATTTTTACTTTATTGATTTGCTCGTGTGTAGCATTTCTTACGTGGCAGACACTGTTTTAAGCACTTTAAAATCTTACCTCATTAATTCTCTTAACAACCTATGAATTAGGAACTATTACTGTTTCCATTTTACAGAGGAGACTACAACCACTATATCATCCTGCCTCTAATGTTGAGGACAATGTTCCTGTTTTGAGGTGGAAGAAGAGAAAACGGGATTAGGTGTGCTGGTTCGTAAATGCTGTCCCTAGACTGATGAACTGGCTAGGTAGTCATCCCTGGAGCTCTTGCTTAAAATGCAAATTTACAGGACTTACACCTGGATGTCTGATTCAGGAAGACTGGGGGTTTTGAAACACTGACCTAGACAATGTGTGGGGGAACCCTTGCCCTTCCTGCAAATCCAGGAATCCTTGACTGAAACATCATCTGATTACTCTAATATGAACGTGACTCCAGGGAATAACAGTAGCTTATGCTGCCACCTCCCATGCATTTTCTAGTCCTTCCAGCTCCGGTGTCTAAACCACAGTCACTGATGGTGACAATTCTGACCACTCCACCCCCAGCTCCATCTGCTGACAACCAGAAGGCTGCTTTGAGTCCTCCGAGCCTCCCACATCCTGCCTGCTTTCCTTCCGTAAGAGCTTGGAGCCCACAGTCTTCTTAAAGTCTTAAACCATCCCCACAGCAAGACAAAGTGGGCATCTTTATTCCCTATAATTAACCCCTGCCCCCCTTTCTGTTTTGCCAACAGCTATGCGGTTCAGCGGGATGACCCCGCCACAGAGCATTATTGTCTCATTCCAGTCGAATGGACCAATGATGTGATGTAGCAATGTATGACCTTGAGACTGGAGAAGGGATTGAGCCTGACCTCATCTCTCACCCTCTTCCAGCCTCCATTCTACATGTACTTCCAGCATCTTCTTACTTGCAGAAACAGAAGAGGTTGGAGGTCCTGGCCAGTCTCTCACTCTTTTCCTTCTTCACTCATATTTTTATGTCTCTTTAAGTGGCTGAGAACAGCCATGTTGACTTCGTACACCCAGAAGGTTGAGGAGAGTTTGTTATTATATCACTTTTGCTAATTTCAGGTCCGCTGATTATGACCTCAGCAAATCAACCAGATCATTTCTAACCCATCTTGACTTTAAGAAGACTGGGTCATGCTCTGGGAAATGGAAGCAGAGAATGAGATGGCTTGCAAGCCCCCTGAGGTTATCATGATAAATTGGCTTAAGAGGGAGGTAAAAGCAATTCAGAGGACCACTTGGGAAAGCCCAGACAGGATATTATCGGTGGCCTGTGTGAAGTTCCCATCGTCATCTAAAGTGAAAGATGCCAGAATTATAAAAACTGACTGCATTTTTTTCTCAGCTCTGCTTTGTGACTTCTAAGACTTCAACTGCTTTTCTATTTTAAAATAGGGACATTGTCCTCCTTCTCAATGCATCACCTGCATCATTTGGGACATGCCCATCATCAGGTTGCTTTGACTGAACACCTTAAACATTTCATGGAAAACAGAAAATATTGTAAAAAAAAAAAAAATCTCCTTGTCATGAGATCCCATATAACACTCCAGCTTCTTTCTTTAATATGGTGGGAAAGCATTCTAAATTCCCCAACAGAAGGGCAAGAAAACTGGAACCTAATTGACCATCTTGAAACATGTAATAAAAACAGACACATTAGCCACACTTCACAACAGGCTTGCTCCCTGAATGTACACTAGTAATTATCTGAAGCAGTAACTGAATTCAGCTAAAATAGAGAAGGCAGCTACAGAGAAGCTCAGCGCTTCTCTCAGGAGCCCCTAATCCTGCTGGATTCCAGTCCACTAGGTCATGATGCCCTAAGATTTCAGGTGCAGTGGCTGCAAACTGGAAATTCTCCAAGGGGAAGAGCATTCCTGATTCTTTTTGGACATAAGTGTTGGACACAAGGCGGTAGGAAATCATTTCTAACATAGCTTTCTGAGTGACACTTGCACCAAAAGTTGGGTATTTTTTTAACCACATCCAAGAAGTGTGGATTTATTTATTCTATTATATGCCTGCCTCAATTCCAGCAGCAGTTTGGTAGAGGTTATCAATTTAGTAATACCAGTTATTAAACTTTCAGAGCAAAGCTTTAACAGCTACAGCCTATACGGCTGTTCATATAAAACCGACGTGCAAATAAGAGGAGTTTCTTTTTCTTATTTTATTACCTTGAGCTCCTTGACTGTAGAAGAATCTTTGAGCTGACTCAACATCCAAGAGTCTATGAGCAGACTCCACATCCAGAAAATAATCCATTTTGGGATAATCCATCCTTGAGGTTCCAAACACAGAGTTTTGAGAGAAAATGTTCACTGGAACACCTATAAAGAGGAAAAAAATCCACAATGTTTTAGATGTCAAGGATAAAGTGTATATATAGATGTACTTTAAAATGATTGAATAAGAATATCCCATTATAATATTCTACTACTTGATTGACATTTCCAATTATAAAGCCACCCCTCAGCATAGCTTTCCTACCATATGAGAAAATGCAGCATTTAGCCAACATTCATTAAAAGTAATACATGCTACCCTGGAAAAACAGATGATCTGATCTAAAGAGAGATAACATACCAGCCTTTCCTTGCTTTATATTCGCTGGAACATGTATTGTTAAATTCACATGCTATCCGTTTTATAAAGGTCTATTTGATAAATAGCATGATTAAGTGTCTGCCGTTGTGAGTGCTGATCCTCAGCTGATCCTGCGACTTTCGGATTCCCCTGGGGCAGGGAAAATCGCCTGGGAATCCAAGCCTCCACTCATAGATGCCTTGCGTTTATGACACTCGCTGACATATTTGCTGTACAAATGCTTTGAATTCCTTCCTTTCCAGCGATTCCCTTCAGCACATTTTATAGAGTGCTAGAGGATCGTCACCTGCCTGGCAGGGGCTGATTTTGAGAAATAATTGTGCTTGGTAGAGCAGCAACAATGATTGCAACATTACAATGATCCCTATGATATTATCATACACTAGCCTGTCACAAAGCTAATATACTTCCCCAGAAAACATTCAGCTTGTTGGGTTCTTTTTTCAAGCCTATGTAACCTTTCCCTGATACTTGCACAAATGAATTATTTCTATTTCTGCAGAATATTTTTTGGAAAGAATTAACAAGACAAATTCATTAAAACCAAGCTTGGAAGGCTAATCCAATTGGTTTCTGTTTCTAACAGTATGTATTTTAATTTAAGAAACCAAGTCCGGTAAGACAAAACTTTTAAAAATACCCAAAGGTACCCCAATAGCAAATATACTTACTGCAAAAAATAAAAATCAAGGGCTATCTGTCAGCGGTAAAACAAGAGTCGTTCCAGCCAGTGTCTTTGATCTTGCTGAATATTCCCGGTGAAAGTAAACGATTTTGATCGTTTGATTAGAACAGTGATGAATAATGCATACAGTCCACTGGACTTCCTTTATCAGATAAAATGGCCAGAGCACGTTACCTTGGCAACGGAAGGTGACGCCAGCCTCAGCCTCTGCACCCTCCCCTGTGAAGGAAGAAAATTACCAGTTTCCCGTGTAAAACTTTGGCAGAAAATCATCAAATCCACATGTATACATCATGCAGGGCTATTCCCCAGCCCCCTATCTCTTATGCAGAGAAGTGTCATAGTCATTAAAAAAAAAAGATTTATGTCTTCATAGTTTATTTTTATAATCCCAAATCTTAGTTTGATTTGTAGCTACAAAAGAATAGAATATGAAATGATTAAAAATTTAACATAGAGAAAAGTTGTCTAGAAATTTGTGTAGGGGCACCAATTCTTACCCTAATGCTGGCCTAAGAGTGGCAGGGAATGGGGGAGTTTAGGGAAAGGCCATTTTAGCTTAGCATATGTTAGACATTCTCCTGTTATAATTAATATACAGAACAGCCACCGGCATCTAGGCTGAAAATAACCCTTCCCTTCTGCGAATCAGTCACTGCAAGAAGCTTAAAAAGCTGTCTGAAATTTCCCAGATTCTGAAAGATGCATTATAGCATAGATCTTGTGGGAGATCCCCCCCTCAACTCCCATCCCCAGCAAGGGAAAATTAGCCAAAAAGATATTTGAAAGGAAGAGTCTAGAAGTTAGCGGATACTCACTGGCACTTGTTGACCCCTTTCAGCAGGACACGGTAGAGTACAAAACAAAGCAGTGCGACGCTTCTGAGCCCACAAGCCCAAATGAACAGCTTCTAATTTTCCCTTCAATCTCGCTTTAAGAGCACTGAGCAGAGGGAAGTGATGGATTTGCCCATTTATACTGTGATGAAATGCAACCCTTAAGAAGAGATCTGAGTGGAGCTGCTCTTTAGAACACATTAGACTGCTAATTTAAGAAAATTGAAAGGTTTTGTTTTACTGTCTTTTATGTGTTCTTCTCTGCTACCCCCTCAATTTAATTTGCATTTAAAATTATTCTCATGTCTCCTCGGCTCTCCAATGTGTGGAGTACTTTCTAATCACAAAGGCTGCTCCAGTAGGGTTTGGTGCAACACCACTTTTATTCTGAGCTGCAAAACAAGGCAGGTAGTCATAATTGTGAGCTGTTTTCTGTGACGAAATACAGAAGGCACGTTTGATGTCACCCCTTCCCTCTTGCCTGGCTTTCTTCCTTTCCTTGCTTCTGATTGCCTGGTCAAATATCCAGCGCAAATCATGCCAGCCTGCCTAAATGCATTTCTCTCTGTCCGAATGTAGCAAAATAATCTCAACAACAAAAATAAACTTTGGCTAGTATCTCAAGTTATTCTGGTTTAATATCCTTCCTACCAAACCCCGTAAGGACTTTTAGGCACAATGCTTTCAGATCTACATGCAGGGCATAGTGACAGCCAAATGTAAGCCCTACTGTGGGTTTTCCACAACCTCTTGCACGCTTTGTTGACCAAGCAGAATTGCTCATTAGTATGGCGTGGTACGCAGTGGGTCAGCTTGTTAAGAAAAGAGCATTTACATTTGAGAAGCCTCGGAAGGAAGACCATCAACACCACCCCTGTCCCCCCACTCCCTATACACAGCTCGGTTGTCTACCCTTGAAACCAACCTGAAAATCCTCTGCTGTTTGTCTGGTGGGCTCTCCCTCTCTGACCCGATCAGAACAAATCAGACACCAAACTGGTGCTGCAGATAGTTAAGCCTCATGAAAAAGGAAGCTGAAACTAGCAATCATATGCCCTTGTCGGAAAGTCAACTATGGACTCTAATTCTCAAAGCTTTGCTCCAACCCAAGGACTGACTTCTTTAAGTTTACTCTTCTATTCAGCACCCACTGGAGACATGCTGAACACTTGACATTTATAAGAGGAGAAAGCTGTCTTCTGGTTCCTTTTACTTACTGTGAGGTGTGGGCGACAGGTTCTGAACTCGTTATTGTAATGCTACTGAAATTGTAATGACTCATAGGTGAGAGAAAGAGAGAGAGAGAGAGAGAGAGAGAGAGAGAGAGTATAAGTCTATGCTGTTGACCAAACCTTTAGGTGAGTGCAAATGAATGTGGCATTGAAGAAAGAGATGGTAAACTGGAAATGTGAAAAATAGAGTTGATTCCCAGGGGGTAGGTGGTGGATTTGGAAGTCAGTCATTTCTGGAGAGTTGACCAAGAAAGGGAAATTTAAAATACTTTACAAAGTGAACAAATAATTTGAAAGGGTCATGATTTAAGAAAACTCAGGAGGGAAAATTTCAACTTAAAGAAATGTATTTGGGGCCGGGCACAGAGGCTTATGTCTGTAATCCCAGCACTATGGGAGGTCAAGGGGGGTGGATCACTTGAGGTCAGGAGTTCGATACCAGCCTGGCCAACATGGTGAAACCCCCATCTCTACTAAAAAT
>NW_012119598.1:13473321-13483490 GCF_000951035.1 Colobus angolensis palliatus | reverse complement strand
AAGAAAGAAAGAAAGAAAGAAAGAAAGAAAGAAAGAAAGAAAGAAAGAAAGAAAGAAAGAAAGAAAGAAAGGAAGGAAGGAAGGAAGGAAGGAAGGAAGGAAGGAAGGAAGGAAGGAAGGAAGGAAGGAAAGAAAGAAAGAAAGAAAGAAAGAAAGGAAGGAAGGAAGGAAGGAAGGAAGGAAGAAATAAATGTATTTGGGAAAGGGATGATTATTCATTGGCAAACAGGGACTTACTTTTATGAAATAATCACTGTGTTCTGTAGCATATGACCAACCTCTGAAATAGGTTTTCAAAAATTGATCTCACTCTCTGGGGAATATAGCTATAGATTACACATAGGTGTGTGTGTGTGTGTGTGTTCGAAAATTATTTTTAAAGATGGTGAAGCATAGTGACGTTCAAAAGCCAGTGTCAAAATCTGATTAGCTCAATTCTGTTTTGTAACTTTAAACTCCTCCAAAACAACACTTATAATGGTCTATTGTTCTGAAAAACAGTAAAATCAGAGAGGAAGGCAAGGTTACATCAAGTATTCAAACTAACACGTATTCAGCACTGAACAATTCAACCCAAAACATCCTCAAGATTTCAGCTGTGCAAAACTTAACTCAGTGTTAACATATCTCTATGACCTAGAAATAAAAGATTATTTTGAAAAATTCCAAAATAGATTCATATCTTTTACATTGATGGCACTAAAATATGAAAGTGTAGAACTGTAAGGTTGAAACATATAATCTAGTATTTTAAAAATATGTGAGATGGTAGAGAGATACATACTTTTCTGTTTTCAGTTTGATTGGAAGAGGATACGTATATGAGTATTCTATACACAAGCAGACGTATTCAATTAATTCAAAATAGAAGTGTATTTCATGATGGAATCTAGAGGCAAGTAAAGATATCGGTTTGTATTTGTTTTGGGGTGTGCTTATTTATTGTGTTGGACGGCAAAAGACCCAAATATGCTGGGAGAGATCACGTGATTTGTAAGTAGATAACTTGCTCTTTTTATATTATCCTGTTGACTTCCATTGGAACCAGCCTGGGTTTATCCTCTTTGCTAAGAGATAAAGCAGTTCTTCTTATTTATAATTTTACAATGATTTTTCCTTGTTTAATTGCTTTATATTCCTGAGCTCTCTAGAAGACCATGTTTTATATTTGTGTTGGACTATTGAGGTTTGGCCTTCTACCTAAATGACATCCTGGAGAAGATTCTTTTTCTGCTAATAAACCCAACTAGCTTTAACTTTAAAATATTAGAGGCTTTCTTAAAGTGCGATGATATTTTGGATCTGTTCGTTTGGTACCTAGATTAATAATCTTTGATGAAGTGCTAGCTTGCTAGACAACCACAGAAAACAATATTCATTCATTTTTGCAAAGACCTGACCCCAGAATATTTCAATAGCAGTGGCTCCCTCTGCTTGATAAGTCACTTTATCTCTCAACCCCTCCCTCAAAAGAAATTTCTTTCCTTTTTTTTTTCTTTCATTAAAAAAATTAATAGTGATGGGGTCTTGCTATATTGCCCAGGCTGGTCTAGAACCCCTGACCTCTATTGATTCTCCTATCTCAGCCTCTCAAAGTGCTGGGATTACAGGCGTGGCCTCCTTTCCTTTCTTTGTAAAGCTTATCATTAATTGATAGGGTACTGCAAATATTTTATCTAAGGCTTTATTCATATTGAAATCTTGCTGGTAGAGAAAACACGTTAAGCCATCATCAGTTCTTTTTGCTTTAGAGTAATTGAACTTCCAGTTCTTTCTTGTGAATAAGTTTTGATGATACTTAGAAAGCTAAAGAAGGCTGGGAGGATTGGAAAAGTGTGTGGAGAACGAAGTCTCAGGGAAGAGGACCTTAATTCTATTCCGTATAAGCCTACGGCCATGTTTTGAGGGCTTTCTTAAGTTTAAGATACCTGGTATTCTGCTGGCAGAAAAGTGCATTAAATTTGTTAGCATCTCCATTTGAACCAGGGCCTGAAGTGCCTTATAGATTCAGAGGTGGATTCATTAATTCTATTCAACAACGTTATGCCAAAGGAGTTTCCCCTTGGGCCATCCTCAGTTAGCAGGAAAAGTCTTCACACCAAAACCACAAAGCCCTCTGCTCTTGAAACTGCACTAGAGAGAGCCATACTGGACAAGGCGCATGCTGGACAAGGCACACACTGGACAATATGATGGGACCAGGGCCAGGGAGAGGACATCCTTTGGCTCCACTTGCTGCCCACTTCTGAAAATATCTTTTCTCCTCTGTTAATACTTTTTAGAAAAGTCAGTTGAGAGAGGAAAGAACAAGAGTTCACATGTCATCTTACCCTTCTGCCAACTGGATTCTAGTAAGTTGATCTTACTTATGAAAATCTTTTTGTTTCAAAGAAAAAATAGTCAGATTCAGTCCCCATCTCAGTGCCCAGGTCATTCATCTGGAAATAGGGGAAGGGGGAAATGTTGAGTAAGGAAACAAGAAGTTCTCTAGCAACTCTTTACTTACTATAACTCTCAAATATCTAAATATGAAAACATTAAAATGACCACCCAATGATGAGAAGTACATTGACAATAGTAATTTTTTACATGAATTTCAGGATACATAATAATGATATTTGACTTATTCCCTCTGGCAAGAAAATCACAATCCTTTCATTCTCTCTCTCCTTCTCTGTTTCTCTCTTTCTCTCCCCCTCTCTGTGTGTATGTGATTTATTTTCAACTCTCCTGGAGAAGGCTGACAAATTAGTCACAAGTTCTCTAGTGGGAGGACTAGCCCTTTCCTAGTCCCCCTAAAAATTCAAATAGTAACCTGAAAATATCCAAACACATATTCAAGAAAGAAAGAACAATAATCTCTAAGAGCTGCAAGTCTAATAGACCCTACGTTGATGATATGGCCCTTGAGCCTCCAAAGCATATTGAGCAAATAGGACTGAACACAGCAGTGAGAGCCCACGGGGAGGGAGGGAGTGTGGGTCGTATCTAAATAGTAAAGAACATAGATAACTCATTCCTTTTAGGTTTAAAATACACGGACACATTCTATGGCAAAGTCTGTATGCTTAAATATTAACACTTAATGGTTTTCTTATGTATATGTGCAAGGACACTCAATGCATATCTTTGTCTAGCAAACAATTATTATTATTCATGACATAGTCCTCAGTTTAATTTGTTGTTCAAAGGTAAATGCTTTTTGGATCTGTCACCTGAAGGCATTGAAGAGTATCATATCACAGGGATTCAGTTTCCAAATAATAATTCTCTGCTCCTTGTGGATTAAAGATAACAGAAGACTAAACTCCTCCCTCATAAGAGGAATGCCTTTATTTGTCTTTTCTGAAACAAAGAGAACCTTGTTGGTATTCATTGCATTTTAATATATCATAAACATTATCGGTAAATGAAAGAAAACTAATCTGTCATATTTAGCCTCAAAACACTCATTGCTGTATAATGAGCACCAAAGAAATGTTAGCTAATCATTCAGGAGATAATGCAGTGAAGTAGTTAAAAATATCATCTAGGGGATCCTAGTTTTGCAGCAGAACCGTGCACGCTAATCTCCTTGGGTCTCAGTTTCCATCTCTAGCAGAGGAATAAAAATCAGGGCCAAGTGAGACAACGCAGAGCCTAAACACAGGAAATATATAGGTTAGGTAGTATTTAACAATATTTCTTGAACAACCTACATGTATGCAAGGAGTTGAGGGAATAGGGCACCCCTTCCCATCCACCCCAGCTATATCCATCTAATATGTTGAAACATTGCCTCCATCACTCCAATTGCAAATAAACTCTTAGTCCTCTGAAATTCAGTAGTATTTTGTCTATATCTCTAACGTATGTTGTAGTTAACTATGTATGTATACACGAAGATTAAATGAGTTAATATGTGTGAAGCAGCTGGAGTAGTGCCTGGCTCATCATACACACCCAAGGAGTGTTAGATATTATCATTATTTTTCTTCACAGACAGTGCTTCAAGGCATATTTTTTTTTTTTTTTCCTGGTGGGCCATATAAAGTAGGAAAGCATTGAGGACTCATGCCAAGACATCTTCACCAAAAGGACATCTGTTATTCTTTTTACTACCCTGCTTTCCTGAGAGAAGTTTGCAACAGTGAATGACAAACGAGAGCAGAATTTTCATGAAGTCGTCTTCTCTTTCTCAGCCAAATTAAATGACACGATATATGTAGATGCTTGGCACAGAGTGGGCACTTTATACACTGGGTAATTGCTCAACAACTGACATTCCGGCAGGGTGCAGTGGCTCATGTCTGTAATCCCAGCACTTTGGGAGACTGAGGTGACAGGAGAGAGGATTGATTGAGCCCAGGAGGTTGGGGCTGCAGTGAGCTGTGATTGCGCCACTGCACTCTAGCCTGGGCGACAGAGCAAGACCGTGTCTCAAAATGAACAAACAAAACAACTGAAGTTTCTATTCTTCCAGAGATTGGTCCACAGATCTTGCCCACTACAAATGTTCAGGTATTATTCATTTCTTCATCACTGTTTCATTAGCACATGATAGTTTATCACTCAATATGTGCCAGACACTGTAAATAGTTGCTGGGAATACAACAATAAGCTAGTTTGATTCTTTCCTCAGGAGATTACAGTTTAGCCTGATCTTTGATTCTCTTAACATTTTTTCATGTGAAGGCATACACTGAGAACAAATCCTACCTGTAAATGAGCAGAGATGTCTAGAAGTAGTCAGCTCCAGGGTCTCAGCCACCAACGACAGAGAGAGAGGTATTTTGGTATGCTGGTTGGGAACCTTTGTGTAGTGTTCAACCTTTAATGTGTTTAATTTCTCCTTAGCTTTTCAAATTAGATGGGAATATGGTACTTAGTTGGTGGTAGGGGAGGAAGGAGTAGACACTCAAACTTGATACTGTGTTTAAGGCTGAAATTGTAAGGTGGCACTCTCATGTCTGAACTTTGAATAGCAGCACAAAGGATTACCGGGCTGACTAATGAAAAACAACACACACACAAAAACCAAACAAACAAAACAAAAACATGTACCACCATGTTTTAAACGAATAATCTTTAAAAGTGGTTTCAAGAGCTGTTGGTTTAAAACCAATTGATTTTTAAATGTGCTTTCACAGTACTAGGATGATAATTACCTTGAGTGAGTTACCATCCATCACAGGCTCTTTTGTGTATTTCACAGATCTCTCTCGGGAGGAAAAATAACAGAACTGCATTGCATTTCACTAGCCTGGGAATTGTGGGACCCAAGGTACTTGGGAGAAGTTCATGTTCTTTAGCCCTTAGAGCCTTGGGAGTAACATTTTTCAGGTTAGTATAACCTCCTCTAGCAGGGTAAACATTTGGGCTGCATTTTTTTTTTTTTAAGAGCCCTTGATTTAAAAAGCTGGTAGCGGTAAATAGCAAGAATCTACCATCACATTTTTAACATAGCTCTGGAGGAGCTATGATTTAAAATCAAAAGTCTTCTCATTCCTATGGCAACCAATGAAGTATTCAACTAATGTTACATGCTGTGTCCATTAAGCGCTGTGTTCCTCCCCCACCTTCTGCTGCTTCCCTCCCTTTGGATCAACCTGAACCTCACTAAACTGTTTACCTGGAAAGAGGCTCTTTTCCAGATGCAGAATTGGTTTGCAACATGCAAGCCATCAAACCCATGAATGTAAAAGGGAAGAGTCCTCCCAGAGGAAACCTTTACAAACCCAAAGGGAAAAAGCACCCCAAAATAGAGACACCGTCTGCTTCCCTGATTTGACATGTTTGAGAGCTCCTTGTTTTAAAGCCAGACACAAATCTGTGAAGAGATTCCCTTGAGTTACAACCCTTTTTGGGAGCAGCTACCATGAAGATAGCATATGTGGTGAGACAGAGCCAACAGCACCCACTGTGCTGCAGCACAGCCATGGGAACATTTATCACACATTCCCAGGAAGCTGGAGTGGTTACTCATGCTTATAGAGAAATACCCTCCCTGAGCCACTGTCTCATGGGTGGTGAGGGTTGGCTGCCACCGTTACTGCCTACACTTCGAGGAGGACTCCAGTGGCTTTATGCTCTCCTAGAGGGCTCCATTTTTCAGTTCAAAGCTGAAGACTGAGATTCAAAGGCCCCAAAATCAAGGAAAAGCAGAGTCTGAATTCTGGCTGTTTTTTTGAAATTTCCAAGAAAGAAAATAATTTTCAGGGTGGAGATGGCCAGGGATGCTTTACATAAAGTCTTGTATAGATTCCAATGTGGATGGCCTAGTCATTTGCTTCTGGTTCTTTGGAGAGGTTCAGAGGAACATTCTGAATCACAGAGAAGCATCACACCGCCATTGGCTTCTCTTTGGACTCCAATCCCTGTCCTTGCGTTCCTGGGCTTCCTCAATGAGGGTGTATGTTTAAGAGGAAATTGGGTGAAGACTGTCCTCAATCATTGCATTTGTGTAAGGGTAAGGACTGAGAGATCTGTTGCTCTGTGACTTTAGGCACAGTGCTTCCCAGCTCTGGGCTTTCCCCCCGTCATTTGTACAACAGTGATGTTAAACTTTTTAAGTTTAAAGTAAGTCCAAGTCTAAGGTATCTATTGCTCAAAAAGTTTAGAACTTTTAGAACGGAAGTTAGTAGAATTGAGGCCTGATTAAAACTTTCTATTTCTTTCTTTTTATAACACGGGACTAGGTTATGTGCAAGCAGACTCTACTGTGAGACCCACGGTGCGGGGTCTTGCTGCTCAAAATGTGTCCCTACATGGGCAGCATCACTGGGACCTGGGAGCTTGGGAACGGCAGAAGCTTGAGCCCTAGTCCAGACCTCCTGTTTCAGAATCTGCATTTTAATAAGATCTTCAGGAAATTCGTGGGCACATTAAAATGTGAAAACCACTAACAGTTCTTACAGAGGCTGTGTTTCTCTAAATTTGTTGGCAACAGGGTCCACTGTTTCAAGCACCCTGACTTACTTTCCCCCTATCCCTGGTGATGTTATTAATGATTATTTTTTCCCATCTAACAGGTGAGAAAACTTAAACTCATAGAGATTAGGTAACTTGCCTATAGTCACACAATAGATTATTAGATGTTGGGGCCGAGATGGATTTAAGATAGACTTCCTTGTATGGCCAATTAGCTAAGAGGGAGAAGAAACAAGGTCTTCTTCAGAATGTCCACCATAAACCTCCCTTGTTTATTAACAATAGCATCTCCTGGTATAAAACCCTTTATCTAGCCTTCCCCATTTCCCTGCTAACTTGACATTGCACTTTTCAATTTAAAAATGATCATTGGATTCTCAAGACAGCCTCACATGAAAATCAAGGGAGGGATTCTCCATTTTACTCAATTTAGCAGAAGAGGACAGAAAGTCTAGAGAACCTAATGGACTAGTTGGAGCTATGAAGTGCCAGAGCAAAAGCTAAAGCCCAGATGTTTTGGAGTCAAGCCCATTGTGACAGCATCATCTCCAGATTGTGTCTGATTCAGAGTGTTTATCCTGCTGGCTGCTCTGTGCCCATGCTTACCTTAAAGACCAGGACAACCGGTGATGCCTTCTTGGTGATTCTTCTTGGTGATTCTTCTTCTTCTTTTTTTAATTACAAAAATTTTATTGTGGTAAAACAAACATAATACAAAACTTATCATCTTAACCATTTTTTACTTATGGATCAATGGTATTAAGTACTACACATGAGTGTAAAAATATCTCTTTGAGACTCTGCTTTCCATTCTTTTGAGTAGTCCAGAAGTGGAATTGCTGAACCATATGGTAATTGTGCTTTTAATTTTTTGAAAAACTGTCATACTGTTTTCCACAGAGGCTGCACCATTTTACATTTCCACCAAGAGTGCAGAAGTGTTCCAGATTTTCTACATCTTTGCCAACACTTGTTATTTTCTCTTTTTTTTAAAAAAAAATCCAAATGAGTATGAAGTTCTTTGCGATTCTTGAAGGAGCATTGCTCTCTGAATGGCCCCACTTGCACACTGGCCAATGGATGTCTGACACAAAGGCCAAAGCACTTTGATTTGAGCTGGTTATAGAGTCAAGATCACAAGCATACTGTTAAGACAATACAAAGACAAGCCACACACTAAGAGAAAATATGTGCAAATCATATATTTGAGAAAGGGATTGTATCTGGTAAGATAAACTCTCAAACCTTCAAAATAAGAATACAAAAATGCAATAAAAATACGGGCAAGACATTTGAATAGGCATATTGCCAAAAGAGACACATGATGACAAATAAGCACATACAAAGATGTCCAACATCATCACTCATTAGGGAAATGCAAATTAGAATGTATTAGAATGTCTAAGGCAAAAAAGGGTGACCATACTGGGTGCTGGCAAGGATGTAGAGCAACTGGAATTCTTACATTGCTTGTGGCAAGGTAAAATTATTACAATTATGTTGGAAGCATTTTGACAGCTTCTTGAATAAATGTTCACCTACCATATGATCCAGTCACTCAACTCCTAGAGGGCACCCAAGAGAAATGAAGGCATATGTCTGTTAAAAGATTGTTCATAGCAGCTTTATTTTTAACAAAGTGGAAATAAGCCAAAAGTTCCTCAATGGGTGAATGAATAAAATAATTGTGGTATATACATACAATGAGATACTACTCACAAATAATAGGCAATGGACCACTGATACCTGCAACTACACGGATGAATCTCAGAAGCATTTTGCTGATTGAAAGAAGCCAGACAAAAAAAAATAAGGAGTACATATTTTTTTTTCAATTTATATAAAATCGTAGAAAATGCAAACTAATACATACTGACAGGAGATTAGTGGCTGCCTGAGAATGAAGTTGGGTAGAACAGGGGAGATGAGATTACAAAGGGCATAAGGAAATTTTGGGGGATAATGGTTGTGTTCATGATCTTGGTAGTGGTGATGGTCTCAACAGTGTATGTAATTCAAGAGTGAATTAACCATATTACACACTTTAAATATATAGCATTTGTTGTATGTTAGTTATGTTGTCAGAAAAGCTATTTTTAAGAATTGAAGGAAACTGTAATACCATAATGGATGTTTTCTCTTTTGTTATTTCAACTTTTATTTTAGATTAAGTAGGTACATGTGCAGGTTTGTTACAAGGATATGCTGCATGATTTTGAGGTTTGGAGTATGATTGACCCTGTCACCACTGAGCATAGTACCCAATAGTTAGTTTTTCAGCCTCCTCCACCCATTTGTTCCCCACTGTCTATTGTTGCCATCTTTTTGTCTATGTGTTCTCAATGTTTAGCTCTCACTCATAAGAACATGTCACATTTGGTTTTGTTCCTGTGTTAATTGGCTTAGGATAATGGTCTCCAATAGCATCCATGTTCGATGCAGCCACAGTTTATGACGGTGTAGTATTCCATGGTGTACATATACCACATTTTTTCTTTATCCAGTCCACCATTGATGGTCACCTATGTTGATTCCATGTCTTGGCTATTGTGAATAGTGCTCCAGTGAATATACGAGTGAAAGGATCTTTTTGGTGGAACAATTTCTTTTGGATAAATACTCAGTAATGGGAGTGCTGGATCAAATAACAATTCTAAGTTCTTTGAGAAATCTCCAAACTGCATTCCATAGTGGCCAAACTAATTTACATTCCCACCAATGATGTATAAGCATTCCCTTTCCTCTGCAGCCTTAATAGTATCTGTTGCTTTTTGACTTTTGATAGTAGCTATTCTGACTGGTGTGAGATGGTATCTCACTGTGGTTTTGATTTGCATTTCTCTGATGATTAGTGATGTTGAACATTTTTTTCATGTTTGTCAACTGCTTGTATGTCTTCATTTGAGAAGTGTCTATTCATGTCTTTTGCCCATTTTTTAATGGGGTTATTTGCTTTTTGTTTGTTCAATTATTTAAGTTTCTTATAGATTCTGGATATTAGATCTTAGTTGGATGCATAGTTTTCAAATATTTTCTCCCATTCTATAGGTTGTCTGCTTATTCTGTTTTTCTGTTGAATATTTACTCCTTCCTTTCTCTCTTCCTCCCTCCCTCCCTCCTTCCTTCCTTGTTTCCTTCCTTCCTTCCTTCCTTCTTCTTCCCTTCCTCCCTCCCTACCTTTTCTCCTTCTTTCCTTCCTTCCTTCCTCCCTCCCTCCCTACCTTCCTTCCTTCCTTCCTTCCTTCCTTCCTTCCTTCCTT
>NW_012119598.1:13468810-13473015 GCF_000951035.1 Colobus angolensis palliatus | reverse complement strand
AGTACAGACGCGCTACCACACCAGGCTAATTTTTCCTTCTTTCCTTCAACAAGGTCTCACTCTGTGTCACCCAGGTTGGAATGCAGTGGTGCAAACATGGCTTACTGCAGCCTGGACCCTCCTGGGATCAAGCGATCCTCCTGCCTCAGCTTCCCAAGTAGCTGGGAGTACAGACGCGCTACCACACCAGGCTAATTTTTTCTTCTTTTGTAGAGATGGGGGATAGTTTCTTTTGCTGTGCAGAAGCTCTTTAGTTTAATTAGTTCCAATCTGTCAATTTTTGTTTTTGTTGCAATTACTTTTGAGGACTTAGTCATAAATTATTTCCCAAGGCTGATATTCACAACGGTGTTTCCTAGGTTTTCCTCAAATATTCTTATAGTTTGAAGTCTTACATTTAAATCTTTAACCCATCCTGAGTTAATTTTTGTATACGGTGAAAGGTGGGGGTCCAGTATCATTCTTCTGCATATGACTAGCCATCAATTCCAGCACCATTTATTGAATACAGAGTACTTTCCCCATTGCTTATTTTTGTCGACTTTGTCTAAGATAAGACGACTGTAGATGTGTGGGTTTATTTCTGGGTTCTCTATTCTGTTTCATTGGTCTATGTGTCTTTGCACTGGTACCATGCTCTTTTGGTTATTACAGCCTTTTAGAATAGTTTTAAGTCTGGTAATGTGATGTCTCCAGCTCTGTGCTTTTTGCTTATGATCGCTTTGGCTATTTGAAACCACTATAATGTAGTGGATTCAAAGCCAAATTGTATTGAAATGAGATAGAAGCATACATCAAAAAGGGAAAATGGGTCTTTGCAATGGTTATAGGGTTATTTTGTGTCACTGTAGGAGCTATTGTTGAAACAAGTTGTTGAATGGTAGTAAGAATTTCTCATATGATCACTTGAGCAACACAATTAAAAAATATATCTCTATCCAATTTGATTTTGACTCCAGTATCCTTTAGCTTACTGGTTGGAATGAACTTCTCTGAAGTTGTCTTCAGAAGGAAGCATCTTCCCCAAAGCTCACTTAAACATAGAAGAAAATCTCATATCTTTTAGAGGTCAATAGAATGACATGTTTTGCCATTTTAGTTTCTGTTTATCTTTAAGAAATATTGAGAAAAGCCAAAAGCTATGTATATATATCTAACATACAAACATGAACACACAATGAAAAACTGTTCTTAGAACAAACATTTTCATGTTCAAAAGAGATATAAAAATTTAACTTATTTATCAGAAAAAATGAAGCACAGAGTTCTTATTTGATATCTATGAGAACTGAGTTGTTTATGCCATAAAAACTGGGCCAATCGCTATAGTATCAAGCTGACTTGATTTGATTAATTGGCTAATTGACATTTGTTATTGTTTTATAAACATCATAAAACACGAAAGTCATGGAATAAATGCTGACTTTTTCTTGAACAGTTCAATTCTGATAAATGGAATGAAGTAATTGAACATTGTTTATTAAATATTGAACAGTTATTAAACAATATGAAATCGCTGGTATTAAACCACTTTTGGCCTACAAGAGCATCAGGCACTGGTGAGGTGCTAAACGTTAAAATATGATTAAAAATAAAATTCTTGCATTCAAAGAACTCAGTCTACTGAAGCAAACAGACTCAAAATCTGATAAGCATGAGTGTTCTATAAGACAGGTGTGTGCATAGAAGCAGGGAAAGTGGAAAAACTAACTTTGCTTCAGCAGAAACTAACTGCTATTCACCAGTAGTGGTAAAATATTTTAATAGAATAATCTACATGTTCTTTTCTGGACTCACAAATTCATTCTGAAGGTAATAACATCAACAACCTTATACAGAAGGATAGAGGATAATTGCCTGGGAATGTTTTCAGCTTTTGTGCTCAAAAATTTTAAAACGATCTGTTCTTCCATCTTCTTAACAAATCCATTTGGAAATTTTTTGGATATCAGCAAGGAGGCTGTCATCAAAGGATTTATGCAGAACCAAGCAGTGGTGTAGTTCCTTGGCAGTTCGTTTTGTTGATAGTCATGAAGAGATCAACACTCCAGGGGCCTCTTCTGTATGCTTGGGATTATTATCATAATCCCCCAATCATAAGAGCTTTTGGGAGATAGCTACCATCTTTCTTGATATCCCTGTTTTTAGCCACACATTTTAAATTCATTGGCACTCCCATGGCTTTTAATCCTTATAGAGAACTTCTTCCATGTTAAAAACATTATATTAAAAAAAAAAAAATCAAGCTGAGCCACTTTCTAAACATTTAAAAGTTTTAAAACACCCACTCACCTAAAAAAAAAAAAAAAAGTAATAGCACACCAAAACTTCTGATGTCACTTTCCATGGATGTTGACGCATTTAGGTTGTCAGTTCTATTTCTGTTCACTTAACTGTAGCCTCCAATTTCCACTTATAGCATTTAGCTTGGAAATTTGGCATTGTTCAAACTTCAATGGCTGCAAAGCCATGTAAAACACGATACAATAAAAATACGCCTGAAACTGCCTCACCTTTTTTGGACAAATCTTGAGTTGGTTTTATAATGGTGAACGTGATGCTTTATTTTTTTTTCCCTAGGGCTAAACTGTGGAATGAAGGATACAGAAACAGCTACCACATTGCCTAATAAAAACTATCATTTATACATTTGAATTCATCCTAATACATGACTCTTTGTTTTTTCAATTTGCTAAATCGACATCTCTTAATTCTGTTGCTCTCTAGGGCAGCTAAGCAATCAATCTGAGCTTAAACAAATAAATGTTTATTGAGCAAGCTGAATTCTTATAGAGAGTCAGAGGTGGCAACATGAAGAATCATTTAATGCAAGCCATTCATTCTGCAATTCCTTTAGTGATGCTAACAATCAAAACAATAAAGAAATAATAGAGTTCCTCTTCTAGGGGAGAGGGAGACGGGGGGTTTTAGTTTTGTGGAAGGAGAGACTTGTAAGACAAATACTTGCAATTCAGTTTAAAGTGCTATTTTTTAACAGAGGCGTGGAGGAGGGAATTTAACCCACTCATCTTGGGCTTTAGAGAGTATTTGACTTAAACTTTGAGGAACTCAGTTTAACAGGAAGATAAAGTGGGGAAGAGAACCTTTGACAGATGGGGCACCCTGAGTAAAGTTGTGGAAGCTAGGGGGAGTCCAGCTTATCTCAGGAAGCATAAGAAGTTGGACAGATTATTGTACAGGAGAGGTTCAGATATTGGTAGGAGAGGATGAAAAGATAAGCAGGAACCATGCTGTGAAGGATATAGTTTGGCTTCCTTCTCTAGAGTCAAGACTGAGGCAGGTAATCTTGTTAAGAGGCGACTGACAGAGTCCAGGCATAATATGAGGAGGATTTGACTTAAGACGGTGAAATCCTATTTGAACCACTTTTAATTTCAAGTCCCTCAGAAACATTCTAGAGTAGATGTTTTAAAGAGAGTAGGAAATTTGGGTGTCAAGGGAGAGGTCACACCTAAAGATATGAATTCTCAATCAGCATATTTGGAAGTTGAAGCACTGAGAATGAATGTCATCTCTTCTGTAATCGTTTACAGATGGACCCTTGAAGGAAGCAAACACTGAAGGAGGAAAGAGGAGGCTTTGACATAAATTGAGAGGAACAAGGAGAAAGAGGTTGGTTGCTCTGGAAACCAAGGAAGAATTAAAGAGGAGAATGGAAGATGTCACAGATCTACTAAGAATTCTTTATTGGATTGGGTAATTGAGGGTTCACAGATAATCAGAGGAGCCAGAGACAAATCAACTTGGTCAGTCTCTGCCTATCAAATTCAGAATCTCTTGACAGGGTTCTGGTTTGGGTATGACTACATTAGTAGCTAGGGTTATGCTGCCCCGTCTCTACTAAAAATACAAAAAATTAGCCCGGCACGGTGGTGCGCGCCTATAGTCCCAGCTACGCTGGAGGCTGAGGCAGGAGAATGGCGTGAACCAGGGAGGCGGAGCTTGCAGTGAGCTGAGATCGCGCCACTGCACTCCAGCCTGGGCGACTGAGCAAGACTCAGTCTCAAAAAAAAAAAAAAATAAAAATAAAAAAAATTGCAAGTTTCCTCGTGGAGTACATATGTCCCTGTGCAAACTCTACTCTTTTTTTAACTAAGCCTCTTTTTTTAAATGGGAAAATCACAAAATAAACAGTAAGTGATGGTCAGTATAGAGGCATTAACCTTACAGATTTTAAAAAGCAA
>NW_012119598.1:13453513-13468760 GCF_000951035.1 Colobus angolensis palliatus | reverse complement strand
AAAAAAAAAAAAAAAAAAAAAAAAAATTACTTTGATGAGATTATTTTTTAAATGCCAGTAGTCAGTGAAGCATTCTTCAATGTCTTCTTCCTGAATTTCTCCCACCTTTTGATGTGAAATGAAACCTTAGGGGAACTCACCCAATTAGCCTCAATGCCACAGTCTAAACCACCAAATTCTAGCAATTGAGTATTTTGTAGTAGCAAATGCAATTCGTTTCCCCAAGATAGGTTACATAAGGTAGACTAGAACATTCTGGTTTCAGTCACTTACTGTCCTTTGGACTCAGCTGAGGAGCTTCTTGAGCCTGTGTCTTGCCCCAGAGATTCTGATCTGACTAATCAGTCCAGTTAAAATTGCACAAGGGTTAGGCCCAGTCATCATTATTTTTTAGGATCTCAGAATACAGAAGGAGCTAAGAACCACTAAGTGGAACATTCGAATGCATTGTATCCTTGATAGTCAAAGTGATCCCCACAGCACAATTTGTATCATTCACCTGCAGCTTATTAGACATGCAGAATCCCAGGCACCACCCAGACCTACTGAATCCGAATCTGCATTTTCATGAAATTTTAAAAAAATTGTAATTATTTTCTATTCAAAAATTTTTTTAGGGAGAGGGCCTCGCTCTGTTGCCCAGGCTGGAGTACAGTGGTGCAATCATGGCTCACTGGAGCCTCAAACTCATGGACTCAAGCGGCCCTCCTGCCTCACCATCCTGAGTAGCTGGGACTACAGTCCTGTACTACTATTCTCAACTAAGTTTTTAGAAACAGTGTTTGTAAAGATGAGATCTGGCTATGTTGCCGGGCTGGTCTCAGATTTAAACAAAGTTTAAAATCCTGCATTATATGTTATACTTGGCCAAAGTCTTTCCTTTGTATTGCCCTGAAGATAATTGGGCAGACCCGGCTAGACCCAACTTAAGTACCCTCTAAATTGCTAAAACACTAGTTTAAACCCTGGCTGCACCTTCCAAGCACTTTCAGACCTTTAACAATATACTGAAGCTCAGACTTTACCCCTAGAGATTCTGATTTATTTGTTCCAGGGTGAGGAACAGGCATCAGTATTTTAAAAGCTCCCCTAGATGGATTCTATTGTATAGCTAGGGAAAACAATTCATTGCACTAAGAAGTCCTAAAGGGAAGCAGAAATCTAAATTCAATTCAAATTTAACAGAATTTTTTAATATAATGAGAGCATAATGCTAGGAGTGTATTCATAATTGGAGCCTCAGTTGCTATGCAGCAGGATGGTGTGAAGGCATCCTAATTTCTGAAGGTCTCACTGATGACATGAATGATGGCATGTTCTTTAAGAAACATGCGAGGCCGGGCGCAGAGGCTCACTCCTGTAATCCCAGCACTTTGGGAGGCTGAGGCATGCAGATTACGAGGTCAGGAGATCGAGACCTTCCTGGCTAACACAGTGAAACCCTGTCTCTACTAAAAATACAAAAAATTAGCCAGGCGTAGTGGCACACACCTGTAATCCCAGCTACTCAGGAGGCTGAGGCAGGAGAATCGCTTGAACCTGGGAGGTGGAGGTTGCAGTGAGCCGAGATGGTGCCATTGCACTCCAGCCTGGGGGACAGAGCAAGACTCCGTCTCAAAAAAAAAAACAAAAAACAAAAAACAAACCATTCAAGTTTTTAGTAAGCTCTTCTTGTGAGAGTTTCAATTAACTTAAAACACTTATAACAACAATTTTTAAAAGTTGGTAGAGACAGCACTAGGATAAAAACTTGTCTTATGTTAAAGTAGTTTGAGGGAGCAGGAAGGAGCAATAAGTCGGGAGAGGGAGAGGTACTTTTCTCCTAGTGGGAAAGATCTGTAGGCCTATATTTGCTAAACCCTGAAACAGTGGCATTTTGCAAGACTGAAAGACTTTGTGTAGGTGTACGCAGAATGTCAAGGATGAGTCAAAGATTAATACCTAAATTATAGAGTATGAAATGGGAATTTTATGCCTCTGACTTGGAAAGTTGGAAAGAAGGAAATATGGACAGATTCTGAAGTACAGTTGACCATTGAGCAACATGGGGGTTAGGCGCGCCAACCCCCTGCAAAGTTGAAAATCTGTGTATAACTTTTGAATCCACCAGAACGTAATCACTAATAGCCTACTGTTGACTGGAAGCCTTACCAATAACATAAACAGTGAGTTAATACATATTTCCTATGTTATATGTACTATGTACTCTATTCTTACAATAAAGTAAGCTAGAGAAAGAAAATGTTATTCTAAAAATCTTAAGGGAGAGAAAATCTATTTACTATTCATTAAGTAGAAACGGATTATCATGAAGGTCTTCATCCTCATCATTGTCACATTGAGTGGCTGAGGAGGAGGAGAAAAAGGAGGAATTGGTCTTGCTGTCTCAAGGGCGACAGAGGCAGAGGAAACTCCATACATAAAGTGACCCTGGCAGTTTAAACTGTTGTTCAAGAATCAACATACCATTTATTATAGTTTAATCACGTGGATTATAACCAATTTCAATAATGGAGAAAGATTGAAGCTATACATTTAAAAATAGTTTAAAAATTTAAACTATTTAAAAATAGTTCTGCCAAATTTCTCAAAGCTTACTCACTGGCAAGTTTTCCCAAATGCCCAAATCATGCTACAATTTAAGTACAGCAGTGATCCCAAAAGTGACCTTCTAGCAGGATGATTCTTTATGAAATGTGTGTAACATGTATTTTTGTATTCAATAACCACTTGTCAAGCTTTCCAAACTGTCCTGGGTACCTAAGGATGGTATTAAATAATTGCAAGACATTCTCTCTGTACTTGAGACACTTAAACCTTTGTTCAATAAAAACAACTAGAGAGTTGTGTATTTAGGGAAAATCTTCTGTTTTCAAGATACAATAAAACTGCACTTAAATTGAGAAAAACTGTGAAGTCATAAAGCTCAAGGTTTTAAAAATTAAGCGAGAGCAATAATACTCTTGATGATATGAGAATGCAAAATAGCTGCAGATGTTTTAATATACAACATTTTAAAGAAATTACACTTAGCTCTCCATATCCAGGGGTTCTGAATCAGTAGATTCAACCCACTGCAGATCAAAAATATTTGAAAAGAAAACCAAAAAGTAATAATACAACCATAAAAAGATACAAATAAAATACCAACACAGCGTAACAGCTACTTCCACAGCATTTATATTGCATTAGGTATTATAGGTAATCTAAAGATGATTCAAAATATAAGGGAGGATGTATGTAGGTTATATACAAATACTATACCATTTTATATTAAGGGCTTGAGCATCCTGGATTTTGGTACCTGCGGGAGTCCTGGAACCAATCCTGGTGGATACTGAGAAATGACTATATTATGTAGCTATAGTACACAGAGTCAGTACTGGCCTGAGAAGTTGTAACACTTCATAATTCTCCTTTCTCTAAGACAGAGACATAATCACCTACTCACTCCAATTCTTGAAATAGGGTGGATAAAAATATTCTTGCTTTACCTTCTTACTTGAACATGTTAATTTTGAAAATGAAAAAAAAAAAAAGACATAAAAGGAGAGCAGTTTGCAATCCCATCTTTCCCACACTGTTCTCTGTATTTTGTGATGGTGATTACTTTCAGAAGTGAATAGGCTATTGGAGACTTCGGAGAGTTGAGTTTGTGATCAACTTTTAGGGAATGCTCACTATGTGCTGCACTTTCAAATAAATTCATTTTATTTCATTCTTGAAAAGTTCTTTGGGTATATTATGCAACTTTGACAGATGAAGGAGAAAAATGGAAGCTCACAAAGATAAATTTACTTGTCTAAAATCATACAAAGGAAAATTTCAAACCCAGTTTTTAAAACTAAATTCCCTACAGGACATGACATTTGCTGCCTGGGTTGTAGAATATCAGTACACAAATGAAAATGCCATAGAGTGAATCTGCTGTTAGAGTCCCTGGTGTGGTCCAGGGTTCTTACTTTGGCTACTTGCTTTGAGTCTTCAACCTTAAGGTTGAGGAATTAAGAATATGATCCCTGATTCAGATTCTGGCTCAGCTGTATACTAGCTCTGTGACCTTGGCAAGCCAGCTAGCATTCATTATTGAACCTCTTTTTCCTATTTCATGAAAAAAAAAAAATCATGATTCATAATGAATTCATTCCTACCTCCCATGGGTGTTGTGAGAATTAAACGGGTAAATTACATAAGTGCTTAGAACAGTGCCAGGCATGTGGTAAGCATTCAATACATGTTAGCTATTCTTATCATCAGGACTCCAAAAGTTTGATTCCAAACCAACCAGCTCTTCTAAGCTGCAGGCTCATATATCCTAGGTGCGGATGATGAGGATGTTGACCTGGATAGTTGTGGACCTCCCAAACTCATCATGCCCCAAATCGAAATCGATTTGGACATAAGATAATACAAAGCGTTTAACACAGTGAATGATCAAGAAGCACGCAATAAATTTTAGCTGTTATCACTATAGATTTCAAAACTGTTCTTTCCCCTGTATTCTTTTTCTGTAGAAGCTGCTTTCTTACCCAGAGGATACAATGAAGGAAGCTTGGGGTCATCTTAAATTCCTGAATTTTCTCCATTCTGCAAGATCCAGCCAATAATTAAGTCTAGTCACTTTTTCTCCTCATAAGTATCTTTTTTTTTTTTTTTTTTTTTTTTTTATGAGACGGAGTCTCGCTCTGTCGCCCAGGCTGGAGTGCAGTGGCACGATCTCAGCTCACTGCAAGCTCCACCTCCCACGTTCACGCCGTTCTCCTGCCTCAGCCTCCTGAGTAGCTGGGACTACAGGCGCCCGCCACCACGCTCGGCTAATTTTTTGTATTTTTAATAGAGATGGAGTTTCACCATGTTAGCCAGGATGGTTTCGATCTCCTGACCTTGTGATCTGCCCACCTTGGCCTCCCAAAGTACTGAGATTACAGGTGTGAGCCACCGCTCTCAGCCCTCATAGGTATCTTCTATACCTTCGATTCCCAGTGCCTCATTATTTTTTGTTCTGAGTATTTGAATAGGCTTCTCATGGTCTCCAGAATCCAAGGCATGCTCTCTTCAATCTGTTCTCTTCAATAATACAGGAATGAATCCTCAAAATTCAAATTGAGCACGTCATTGACTTACCCTGAAGTCCTTGATTCACACTCATCTGCCTCCAGGAAGCGCCCCTCACTCCCATCTTTCTGTGGTGTACCAGACCACCTCCTGCTGGAGGCTTACCTCTCAGATATGCCAGTCGTTGTGGCCACGGTGGGCTTCTGGAATTTTCTGTACACTCTCATTCCTGAGAGTCATTGCTTATGCTCTTTTTCAGACATGGAATGGTTTTCCCATCTCTGTAAAGAAACATTTTCATCCGAAAAACTGGGAAACACAATGATTATTTGACATGTTTAAAAAATGTCAAGTATATGAAATTAAACTGGGTAGAATGATTTTTTGGGGGAGCTAAAGAATTGCCAATTAGTGAATGCACAGAATGCCCAGAAGAGAAGCTCTGCAAAAATTGTTAGGGTAGAAACTGTTATTACTGACAGTTTTCTGTGTAGGAATTAGTATAATCTTCTGGATGCTCAGGAAGCTGTAATCTGGAATTACAAACCGAAGACACAACTAAACTTCAGACATTGCTGGTGCTACCACCATGGAGAAGGAGAGAGATTCATACCTAATTGAAATGGATCAGTCTCTTTCTACGCCTCAGGGTCTTACAGGGTGAACTGTCAGTTTTTACACTGCTTACTGGCATTGCTTCAAACTACAAGGGCCTCAGTGCGCCATCTAACCCGGAAACTTACCCCTGGTACCCGGAGAGGGACGGACGACTTGGATTTGATCCTAAATGGGACTATTAGAGAAAAATGGCAGTTAATATATCAACAGAAAAAAAGATTAATTGTTTAGTAATCTGGAAAGGGATAAGTACGCCAACAATTTCAAGGCAAAGAAGAAACTTTTCAGTCAGTGGTTGAGATAAATATTTTGCAGACTAAAATTCTGCAAGTCATTTTCCTTGGGTCAAGCTGACTGTCTTTTACACACAGCTTGTCAATGTAAAAACTTAGGTCATTTAAAATGGATTTCCTTTTAGAATCTTCTATCTCAAACAATCCTAAATTTAAAAATCAGCCTAAAACGTTCAAAACAAGCAGATGTTTGCTTTGCCTAGCAACAGTGGTCTTTGGTGATTTCTTATTTCTCTGTGATACAGTTCAGATTCCCTAGCATGACATTCAGGTGCCCCAGATTTTTCCCATTCAGCAATTGCCCTCCATCATCCCATTTCCACAAGCATTACCCCTTCTAGTCAGACCACACTTGCTGGCCTCTAATGACATTTTGCTTTCTGTCACCTCCTCATCCTTGTGCATGCTCTTCTTTCTGCCTAGTATGTTCTTCTTTCCATATATAAGTCTCTTTTATCCTTCAATATTCTCACACCAACTCCCAAAGACTGAGTTCATAGCCTTGTTATGTTTCTTTCCCTGACACTTGCATAATGCCAGGTCCATGCTTCCACTCTATGTACCCACTGTATTGTAATCATGATGATGATAAAAAGTATTTCCTTCCAGGCTATGACCTTCTTTTCCTTATCCCCAGTTTCTAACACAGGGCCTTGAACATAATACTGTCTATAAAGAGAATGAATAAAGCGTCATAGTATTTGCTGGTTGACTTTTAGGCGGTTCATAGTATGTGCTATCCTTAGAATGAATGAGTAAAGCATCACAGTACTTGCTAGGTATTTGACATTTAGTTGGATGGCTCCTACTAAAAACTGTCTAAATGTATGGCTGGCTTTTAAGATGGTCCAGTTATAATTGTCATAAATCTGCAACATGTCTGACACATTATTTGTATCTGTCGTTTGCAATTTGTGCTCGATTTCAGGATTTGAGTAAACCTCCTCTCCTCCACCTTTCATCGAGTCCATGCCCTGTGGATAGAATGAACTGTATGTGAACTCCAAATGTCACTTTTGCTTTGACATCTGAATTGGTATAATATCCATTTATGCATCATCCATCATTCACTCATACATATTTATTGGGCACTTTCTTTTAGAATTGGGCACCAATTCTAAAATCAATTGTGTTCTGATTTACATGTTATATTACATCTTCTTATGTGATATTACATAAGAGTTATTTGTGAATGCTTTTGATTTTGCCCCCTGGTACAGTTCCTGATATACAGGCATTCAATAAATGTTAGGTGAACAATTAAATTGAACAATTCATAATCCAATGGCTAAATTTGGTTATCTATTCACTAGTTTAAATTCCAGATTTAATTATCAAACTCAATAGGTAGCTTAGATTTATTTTCCAATTCAAATGCTCTCTGTTCACACATTATCTGAGATGATAAGGTGCCATATAATTAGGTTGGTGGCTTTCAAATATGTTTTTAAAGCACCAGAACTTTATTTTCGGATATAGTTAAAATACAGAAGATTGTATAGAAAAAGTTAAAAAAAAGAAGACAGAGTTCTGTCATCCAAAAGCAATGTTTTGAATTTCAGTGATGTGTATATTACCTGCAGATCTACAGTTTTGTAAAACACCAGGATGCACTGTTTACATAGAATTCAGCGTGAATTCACCATTTACATAGAATTCAACATCTACAGTTGTCCAACCTGGTATCCCTCATTGCCTTACTATGTATATCTCTGTATATAGTTCAGTGAACATAGCATTCTGCTTTTCTAGTTTGTATTAGTATTTTCCATATTATTAAATTTGTTATACTAGTTAACCTTTTATTTAATTTACCATCGTTCTGATAAAAAAATTTAGACATGTAACATTTGTAGAGCTCCCGGAGAGATGAATTCATGCTTTCTATTAGTTTTGGGTGGCTCCCATTAGGAACCTGGCGTATAGAAGTATTTCATCTGATCTTATGACCCTATCAAAACAGTGTTGGTTCTCATGAATAAAATCATTTCCATCTCTCATAGCACATCTCAGAATAGGGAGTGAAAAGGTATACAAAACAAAGCCTTCTAGAACTACCTGCCAACAACATTTATTACTAGTACATTTCAGTTAATATAATTATTCTGGAAAATATGGTTAACAGCCAAAGATGCCTTTGACTAGTGATACTAAGAATTTATCAGAAGGAACGTTTCAGCAGTGACAAAAATATGCTAATGGTTTTTATTGCTTTATTATGTATAATAAGAGACTGATGCACCTTGTCTCTATATCTTTCTATATATACACACACACACACACACACACATATACATATATACACATAATACATTGCAGCAGGGCTGTTTTCCTTTATGTATATATTCTTCTTCAATCAAATATATTTTTCATATAGTTATAATAACATCACATGCATCATATTTTTAAATTTTTTATTATAATTTTCATATAATTTGATTATAAATTTCATATAATTTGAATATAATTATAATATTCTCTCTATATTATATATATACATAACAAAAAACTCTGCATGGACTTAACAACCTTGCACATTCTGCACATGCATGCCAGAACTTAAAGTATAATAAAAAAAATTAATAAAAGAAAAATGCATGTAAATAATGAAGCCACCAAAAACAACAGAAAGTTTTACGATCCAATTTAATAAATCTGTAGGTAGGGAAAACTTACGATACGTCAAAACAACAGAAATCATAACTAATGACAATGCTAGAATATTTGGGGCAATATGAAAAACAAAAACTTCTATAAACAGGAAACATCTAAGAGTGGGACAATAAAGATTAACATCCGTTCAGTATAAGAACAATTGTAGCTCAATAGAAGAATTGGCAAAGGGCATGAAACAAGCAGAAGTACAAACGACTAGTAGCCAATTAGTAAGTGGCTACTAAGTGACTAACAGAAGTGTGACTCAAGGACTGCCACCCAAGCCAGGATTCCTAGATTCCTCTGTCCTAATATGACTTATATAAGCAGGAAAAAAAATTGAATATTTTTTCATCAGTGCATATAATGTTATTATAACTATATGAAGTTATAATACATGAAGTTTTTTATATCAGTGCATATGTTATTATAACTGTATGAAAAATGTAAGTGGCTAATAGAAGTGACTTTAACAAATGGAAATCTCTACTCTATGCCTCTTTTTCTCTTTTTCCAGTGACTGCCTTAACAGTTTTGACAGTCATGCATAAACCCATTTGCCTTTGGCCCTATATCAAATATAAATGCATTTGTCTCAGATATTGGTGCTGATTTTCCTGTGCTTTGTGATTCCTTCCCCATCTCTCCACCAGCATTGTATATAACAATGCATACATAACTTTCCCTCCTCAGCCTGGTGCCTGTGCTGTCTTTGGGGAGCCCAAGGTCCAGCTACTTGGGGCCAGTGATCCTTCTAGCAGCCAATGTCACTTGTCCAACTTTCTGAGTAATCTCATCAGAGGACTGAAAGTAAGAGGGACTCATGGACTGCCTCCCAAGCAAGGATTCCCAGATTCCTCTGTCCTAATATGACTTATACAAGCAGAAAAAAAAATTGAAAAATATGATGCATGTGATGTTATTATAACTATATGAAAAATATATTTTCATGAAGAAGAATATATACATAAAGGAAAACAGCCATGCTGCAATGACAGAGTTATAAGTTATTTATATATAGCTTACTGTAAAACAGTATTTTTTAAGCTGGTTGTTTTTAACTTTTAATAGAAAGTTAAGGAAAACATTCACAGGTGTGGCATCACGTAATGAACTTGAACTTCTAAGGGGTGGATGTAGCCTGCCCCTTTCTGGGGCTCACTAAGCCCCATCTCCTGTCCATCTCTTCATCCCGAGCTTAAAACAGCTCTCCTTGAAGGTCAAGGCAATGAGAGAGTTAGCCATTCTGGTCCAGTACATCTTAATATATTTTAAGCCATAAAATCAAGTTATTAAAAATCTTTAAAGAGCACTAAGAGACATCAGGAGGAAACTAATGAACTATTGGTGAGAAGTTTATTTTATTCTGTATTTTACTTTAGATGTCAAGTAAACAGTAAAAAAAGTATTTTGGGTAACTTGTGAATAAATGATTTTTTTTTGTTGTTTGAAAAATTAGCATAAGCTGCTGTGAGGTTTTTACTTGCTAATTCCATGAGTAACCTTACAAAACTGTGCTTCACAAGTTGATGGCTTCTCTATATTTTCTGATGACTCAGTTCATGGCTGAGAGAGGACATATACGCAATTCTTCTCCACACATTTATTTCTCCCAAAAGGGTTATTTCAAAGACATATGTCATAGTAATTCTTTGAACAATAGGGTGATTATTTTGTTTCCCCTCACAAAGACCCACCAAATATGCGATTTTGAAAATGTTAGTCTAGACCCTAGCCTGGGAAGAACTTGTACAAACCTCTTTCTCTTATAGAATCCAGGGTGAATCTACCCATCTGTTTCAGTAAAATTTTTTGAGAGGAACAGGATCTAGAAATATCCAGTTAACAAATTTTCAAGCTTCTAACATTAAAAGAATAGGTTTTTACTTCATTTAAATGGGTACACACTCTCAGTTATTAAAAAAAAAAAAAAAACCGATGGCATTATCTTTTCTCATGTGTAGAGAACAATATGTTTAAACTTTGTATTTGAACAGTCTTACCATTATAAGGATAGAGATGTCTCTGGTGGTCATACTTTTATTTATTTGTAAGTCTTTATAGTGCATCTTGCAATTGATCGAATCACTGCTATAACAAGCTGTAAAGAGGTAATGGTGAAAATGTTGAGCGATCAGAAGGAAGAAAAGCCAACTTTTCAATGAAAGAGCATTGCATCTATCTTGGTTATTGGTCTCTTTGGGGCATTGTGATAGAAAACCATGAAAACAATGCCATTCTGTACTTACAGAGACCAGGTTTATAACCTGAATATCTCACCATTTGTTGTAAGATTTCATCTTTCCACAAACAGTTTTTAAATTTGAGCAATGACTAAGCAAACAATTTTACAAACAATTTAGAGGTAAAACACATTTTATGCCTTAGTTTTAAAAGAGTCCAAAAGCTCCTTCTATGCAAACTGACAAGGGAAACTCAGAAGCAGTGCCAAAACCGGGCATGCTCACTTGGGCATTAATGGACTTTAAATGCCTTACTATGTTCTGAAATGCTCTCTCCTCAACAACAGTGAGTCGGGGGACCCTCCTGCATGATTGATGCTCTCCTTCTCCTCCCAGTCTCTCTCCCCACATACTAAGGAGGAGGCTTATGGGCTCACACAGTCCACTTAAACCTTTCCTTTGCGTATCCTAAGACTCAGTGTTCCATCTGCTCCAAGCTCATGCTTACTCCTTTTTTCATCGATTTTCAGAAGTGGAAATGACCAATATAGAGACTAACTTCCTTGCTGGTAAAATGATAAAACCAACTCTTTCCTCCCCCAACTCAACCAATACAAAAATGGACATCAGAACCCATCTATCCCCCTTTCCTCCTTTTACAATGGTCAAAGAAATGCTCCTCCAATCTCAGGTTTTTCCTTCTGCATGAACTTTAAATCCCATTATCTTTCATCTCCTCAGTGACCTCAGTCCATCAGTCATCCCTTTTCTCTCCCTTAACTTTCTATTTTGATGTTATTTCAAACTTATAAAACTGGTGCAGCCATGGTACAAGAAAATCCCATTTATCCAAATTCACCAATTATTTTCATTTTGCCTCATCTACTTTAGTACTCCCTGTCTCTCCATGAGGAATTATTTCAGATCTATTGGAGACAGCTTACCTCTTAACTCTTAAATACTTCAGGTTTCTTTCCTAAGAACAATGATATTCTCTCTATAATCATAGAGCAATGATCAAAATCACAAAGTTAAACATTGACATAATACTATTATTTAATCCGGAGTTCAAATTTAAATTCCATCAGTTTTCCTGTTAATGTCTTTTGTAGTTATTTTCTTTATTAAAGAAAACATGTATTTTAGGTTTAGTAATACATGTGAAAGTTTGTTATACAGGTAAAGTCATGTCACGGGGGTTTATTATACAGATTATTCTATCACTCAGGCACTAAATTGAAAACCTAATAGTTATTTTTTCTGCTTCTCTCTCTCCTCCTACCCCGCCTTCAAGTAGGCCAGAGTGCCTGTTGTTCCTCACTTTGAGTCCATGAGTTGTCATCATTTAGTTCACATTTATAAGTGAGAACATTAGGTATTTGTTTTTCTCTTTCTATGTTAGTTTGCTAAGGATGATGGCCTCCAGCTCCATTCATGTCCCTGCAAAGGACATAATCTCATTCTTTTTTATGGCTGCATAGTATTCCATGGTGTATATGTACCACATTTTCTTTATCAAATCTAACATTGATGAGCATTTAAGTTGATTCCATGTCTTTGCTATTGTGAATAGTGCTGCAATGCGTATACCTATGCATGTGTCTTTATGATAAAATGATTTATATTCCTTTGGGTACATACCCAGTAATGGGATTGCTGGGTTGAATGGTAGTTCTGCTTTTAGCTCTTTGAGGAATTACCACACCTTTATAGTTATTTCCTTTTCTTGCTATAGGATCCAGTCTGGGAGGACTCTTGCATTTAATTGTCATATGGCTTTAGTTTCTTTAATCTGAACTAGTTCCTCAATAGTTCTTCATCCTTTCTTTTGTCTTTCTTGACTTTAACAATTTTATAAAGTAAATACCAATTAATTTTTAGAATGTCCTTTAATTTGGGTCTGTCTGTGGCTTCTTCATGATCTGAATTTAAGTTTTTCATTTTTGGCAGGGATATCACAGGTATGATTTTATGTCTCTTTCAGTATATTTTACAGAAGGTACTTGATACTGGTTTGCTCCAGTCCAATATTGGTAATATTCACTTGGTTGAAGTGATGTCTGCCATATAATTACTATACTGTGAAGCTATTATTCTTCCCATTGTAATGAATAAAGTATTGGTTGAGCGATAATTTGAGACTATATTAACATTCTGTTCTTCATTAATCTTTCACTCACTACTTTCCAACATTACCATTCCTTCCGCATTTGTTAGTTGACATTTTACTGGAAGAAGAGCTTTCCCTTCTCCTTCTCTATTGAGTGAATGAATGAATAACATTTACTATGGACTCACGGGTTTTACTTTTTTAAAAAATGGATTATCTAGTTCTATGATAATTAATTTTAGTTGTCAGATTTCTTAAGTTTTGGCCATTGAGTCGCTCCCCTATATCCTTTTACCTCTCTCTGCTGGCTGCTTCCCACGGCATTTAAACACTTCTCTCTCCTTTCTAGATGTAACTCTCTATGTATTGCCAGATCTCTCAGTTTCCTTCACAGTTCTATTTCTTGAAAGAGTTATCTATACTTGTGCTTTCCACTTCCTCCTTTCCCATTCACACTTCACCCTACTTATGTCTATTTTATAGCTATATTGCTCCACCAAAACTGACCAAAATCACCAAAACCAAAACTGATAAAACCATGGAAAAAAAAAGGACCACTCTGTCACTAATGGAGTAGATTTAGAAACATTCTTTTTGATAACAACTTCTCCCACCTCTCTCTGTTTTAATCTTTACATTGTCAAATAAAAACAGGCTGGGCATAGTGACACAAATCTGTAGTCCCAGCTACTGGGGAGGCTGAGCCTGGAGGATCCCTTGAACCCAGGAGTTAAGAGGCTGCAGTGAGCTATCGTCATGCCACTGCATTCTGCTCTGAGTGACAGAGCAAGACCTTGTCTCTACAAAAATAAAATAAAATAAAAACAGATACAGAAAATCACAGAGAATAAGCACATAACAGTGATTATTACAAATTAGACATCCTGGTAAACATCACTCAGGCCAAGAAATAGAACTATGCCTGCCACCCCAGAAGACTTTTCTTCCACAAGTACCCACTAACCTGACATTTGTTTTTGTCCCACATATTTCTAAGCATCCATCCTGACGTTTCTGTAAGTTTTTGTCACACATGTGTGTATCCCTAGATACTATAGCTTAGTCTTGCCCACTAAAGAAAAATCAATATATCATTTAGGTCTCTTTTCATCTGCAGATTATTCATTTCTTTCATCTCTTCCACACTTTTCTGTCCTTAACAATCTCACTGTGGAAGAACTGGGGCCCCTTTGTTGTAGAGTTTTCTAACAATCTGAATTTTGCTCACTGCATATTCCTGGTGCAGTTTAGCATGTTACTCTGTCCTCCTTATTTCCTGCAAATTGACAGCTGGGCCTAAAACACTTGGTCAGATTTGGATGTGATTTCTTTGGCAAGACTGTAGGTGGTGGTGTGTTCTTTCATCAAGAGGCATAGTATGTCTGGTTATTTATCTTTTTGCACTATTAACAGCCGTTGATTCTCAACATCTAGATCCATTAGATCACTGGGGTCTGCAAAATGGTTATATTCTAGCCTGTCATTTCTTTTTTATTTATTAGTTTGAAAGGTTTTTAAAAGAGACACTTTCACCCATCTACTATTTGGTTAGTAGAGGAAAAGCTGGATAAATTCTTGATTCATTTCTTTATAAGTTTTCAAGATAATGACTTGGTTCCCTATTGTCTTCTGAAGTTAATCAACTGTTTTAAAAAATATTATTATGAACTCATGAATTTAAACATATTTAATTAGTTTCATTATATTATAAGTGTTATATTTATTGAATATCAAGTTGCTGCACCTCTGACTAGTTTGAGCCTTCTCAGGTTAGATTCTGAGTCTTTTTGACATGGCTAGTGGTCTTTAATTTCTTTCTTGCTATCTGGTAGACCAAGATATTCCAGGAACATCTTGTACATTTCCTGCTCCATACCTGAAGCCCAGCATGTTCCCTACAAGCTCTGGATTTTTATTTCTTACATTTTTTAGAGAAAAGGCCTCCCTCTGTTGCCCAGGCTGGAATGCAATTATGTGAGCATAGCTCACTGCAGCTTCAGCTTCTTGGATTCAATTAATCCTCCCACCTCAGCCTCCCAAGTAACTGGTACTACAAGTGGGTGCCAACATGACTGGCTAATTTTTTAAAAAATTTCTAGTAGATATAGGGGTCTTGCTATGCTGCCCAAAATGGTCTTGAACTCCTGAGCTCAAGTCATTTTCCCATCTCAGCCTTCCAACGTGCTGGGATTACAAGCAAGAGCCACTGTGCCTGGGCTGGTTTCTTTCTTTCTTTTCCTTCTTTCTTTCTTTCCTTCTTTCCCTCTTTCCCTCCTTCCCTCTTTCCATCTTTCCTTCCTTGCCTCCTTCCTTCCTTCCTTCCTTCCTTCCTT